>NC_039358.1:115328357-115928357 GCF_003573695.1 Papaver somniferum
TATCTTTCCTTAACTCTTTTGCTTCAAGTGGTAACAGTTTCTCCTTGTTCATGTTTTTAATTTTAGAACATTGAGGACAATTTTAGATTTAAGTTTGGGGGTGGGGAAGAAACTTTTTGCTGCAATAAATAAACTCCAGAGCCTAGAAATTTATGCTTATTAAGGTCGGCACTAACCAATCTAAGTGGATGGGAACATCTTGGTTGTTGGAGTTGAGGAACCAATCTGATTAGATGGAAACATCTAAAGAGTCTATTCATAAAAGCACAGAGCTCAGGTGTTAGAAAAAAAAACATGGTAGTTTTGCCATATCTCGTTGAATCATAATCCTTCTGTTTTTATTTTTTAAGTGATTTGGTGGGGCACACGATTCAAGTTATTACCTTTGCTAGGGTGAAACAGGGTGACTGATATACCCAAAAAAAAAAGAATTAAGACTAGACCATCAGACCAACAGGAATAAATTCAATAAAGTCGACTACTGGTGCCCTTCTATATGCCAGTTGTATTGACCTAGAGTTAGGATTATCGACCGCTGGTCCCCTTGTATATGCCAGTTGTGTTGATATTATATGACCGGTATCTCAGTCCATTGGGATAGGTTCATCATTGCAGAGGCCTTCAGATGGATATGGGAAACACCGTTCACTTTAAACCATCTTTTTCTTTATCCATCTTCTTAATCTTTCCATGTGATTGGTTTACTCCGGTTATGATGTCCAGAAACTATCTGAGTAGAGCTCTATCACTTTATATGAATTTTAGTATGCTTGAGTGCAAACTCGTATACAACAATTGGAATTTCGCATCAGGGTACTTCCTCCTGTAGTCAATAGTTATGCCAACCAAGGAGATTCTTTAGTGCCTTCCAAGGTTCTGCATAGATAGCTAGGGTTTGGAGTAAAGGTTTTGTGGGTACACCTCTGGTAAACCCTCCCGAGATTAACTCGGTTTTATTTATATTTTTAGTTGTGCTCGAGGACTAGCAAATAATAAGTTTGGGGGTATTTGATAGACGCATTTATGTGTCTAATTTGTCCTCAATGTTTCGTATTGTTAGTACTCGATTTCGTACTTATTATGGTGTTTTTATGTTTGTTTAGGTGTTTTTGGAGAAGTACACTTATGTGAAAAAAGTTGCTCGAAAAGTGCTTTTCGGACTCCCGGAGAAAATTACTAAAGGCACCCTCACTTTGGATAAGGGGCACCTCAGTTGGTCACCTGCTATTCGCACCCGCGGTTTGGTTAGGGGGGGGGGGTCATCTCCAACCTTTCAAATTCCAGTTTTGGCTGGAAATCTGGTTCTTCTTCAACAGAAATTAGGGTTCGGTTTTGGCGAAGATTCAAGGAGACTAAATCGCTGAAATTACATGGGAAGGCCTGTTTAAGCTTAACAGGCATGGTATGATCGCTGCTTTGGGTCACAATTGGCTGGAAATTTAAATTGAAGAAGTCAGGGCGTGTTTTTCTTTTGAAAACCCGATTATCCCTATTTTGGATTTGGAGGATTTGTACGAAGATTCAGGAGCTACTGTCTGTTGGATTGGGCCTGTTGCAGCTAAACAGGAATGGTAAGTCCATCAGAATCGAGTGAACTGAGCCGCAACATGAATTTGAAGTCAAATAGGGACGTATATATATTCCGAGAGATATTCTCGAGATTTCACTATCTTTGGAAGGTTAGAGTGTGGCTTGAGAGTATTTTACTTCATCTGAGGCGTGTAATAACGTGTTTGGAGTGTGTACACACAATTCAGCTGCGTGAAGACTTAATTCAGGGAAGAAAATATTCCAGAAAATATTATTTTCACTGTCGAATATTTGGAGATCATTGTGAGTTATTACGGAGGATTTTCTTCACCTGTTAGGTATATATAAGGTGCTGGGTATTCATAGAGAGGGGGTCGAGAGTTGGAGGTCGAGAGGATAGCTCAGGAGCAAGAAATCACGAGTTGAACAGACTCTGTTTTTGCTGCTGCTGATGATGAAGAACACCAAAAACACGAAGAACAGACTCGCGGAGACAGTCGTTTATCAACAGTGATAACGACACAGAGGCGGGGGTCGTAGAAGCTTAACAGCGACGTTGGCTTTAATCGTTTTACGTAACAGTGTTTTGCAACAATTAAAAACGTTGCAAGCACCCGATTTTTAATAGTTTTTCTCCAATTCATCATTTGTAAACACTTTGAGAAATAATAATGATTTTTGAGCGTGTTTCCAACAACATGATGAGAGGCTAAATTCTCGCGTAACCAAGGCAATGGATGAAGCTATTCACACATGAATAATGGGTAAATATTTCATTTTCTCTAATATTTAATTATAATTCACTCAATCACTGCTTTTGCAGAGTTCTTAAAAGTTTACATAATTTTCTTCATTAGTTGTGATTCAATTAGATAGGTTATGCTTTGTTTAGATAATCTATGCTTAGGGGATACAATTAATATTTGAGAATATGTTTGATTATTTGTGAATTAAGATATAAAGGATTAAAAAGGCTAATTAGAGTATGAAATATTTGACATCATTCATTCATGTGTAATAGTGGATTCTAGTGTCTTGGTTATTCCCAATATCTTGAAACCAAAGTTTGAGTTAAGTTTTCTAATTTTTAAGTCTAAATTCTTTTGCTTTCACAAGTCTCAACGAACCTTTTTACTACAACATTATTGAGTCACATCAATTTTTGGCGCCGCGGACGCGGACTTGTCTTTAGGCTAGAGTTTTTAGATTTTTTTTTCTTTTTTTTAGGTTTTTATTTTTTTTTATTTTTTTTTTGTTCTTCTTTACGTTTTTGGGTTTTTGTCTTTTCCTTACAGAATTTGGAATTTGGAGTGAAAGAAAATTTTTCCAAAGCTTTTGGTGAATACTTAAAGACTTGGAGTAAAAGGCAAAGCGAAAGGAGCGAAAGAAGAGGAATTTTTTTTTATAAAAAAAGAGAGAAAAAAAAGAGAGAGACATTTTTAGTTGTTTTTATTTATTTTTTTAGACTTTGGACTTTGGACTTTAAACGTTGGGACATTATTTTTAAACCCTACGGAAAGGTGTTTTAAATATTAAACTGTTTGCAGAGAAGGACGGTGATGACGATATCACCTCGGCCCCTCGGGTTCGTACATGACATAGGAGTCGTGGCCCGAGTCGACTACAACGGTTCATCCCCCGCCTGGAACGGGAGGTAAGTTTGTCGAAACACTCGTGAATCCCATGCTAGCGAGTTACTGTATTCCTTCGTTTGCATATATGACGAGGAACTGAATACGGCTGCTTTAATTTCCTAGTAAAGGGCAAGGACTGGCCATACAAGATAAAGGTTCGGATTTCATCACCGTTCTCTTCTTTCCCGCCTTAGGAAAATGATACCTACGCGAACCTAAGCTTAAAATACTGACTAGAACTAGACCGATAGGGTAACGAGCTTAATAGGAAAGTCATTCGAAAAATATTGGTTACTCTTTTAAGCATACTTCGAAGTTCATGATGGTTTCTGTGAGTTGAATGCGTGATTGCGCCGCCTTGTAATTCCGGTGAGGCCTTGGGTATCAAAGCTCCACTGAGCTTCCCTCGCCTCAATTCAACTTACTTTAACTCGGATTGATTCTATAAGGGTTTGCTCAAATTGTAACGAATTCCCTTTCGAAGGATTAGAAGCTGGTCTAGAAACAATCTAAGGGAGTCATCATGCTTTTTTTTTGCTAGATAAATTAGGCTTGTTGTGGTCGAGTCAGCCTTGTTTGTGCTTGTGTGGAAGTCCCTTGCAGTTAGGATGTCAAACTGGTATTATAATAGCCATCACAATGAATATGATTATCCAACTGAACAATGTGGACATCACTCTTTTTATGACCATAGTGTGAATAGTGGTTGGAAACGCCAACCTTTCGAAGGTTATGGGTCATACCCTGGTGAGCCAAATTACTATCCACACGTGCATCAGTCTTACGAGCAAGAAGATTATAGTACTAGTTCTTCGTCTCTAGAGGATACAATAAAACTATTGAAAAGTTGTCCTTTTTATGATCCCTCTGTTCCTATTCCTTCTTTAGAAGATTCCCTCAGGAAGTTAGCTGAGTCGACGCGTCAGTTAGCTGAGATGAATAGTATAATTATAGTCGAAAGAACTACAATAATGAGTGAACCTTCTTTAGAATACCACCTCAAGCGGATAGCTGAGACGAACGAAAGAATTGCTCGAAATTACTTGAATTGCCAATATAGTGTATCCAATAATACTCTTGAGAATGAAGTTAGTTATTTACATAATCAAGATAACGAGGTTAGAATTGGTAGCATTACTTGTTTTGATGAGGTTCGATCTTTTTCATGTTATAATAATGATGACTATGATGAGGATAATATTGATGAAGAACATGAAATATGTAGGCATAGTGATGAGGAATTTGTTACTCCAATTGAGCTTTATAATGATAGTGTTGTTTCTAGTTCAAATCCAAATAATTTTAATAATTGTTCACCTATTCAAAAGGATGAGGATTTGACTAGAGATACCACCGTTTTAGACGATGCAGTTCATGATCCTTTAGCCTGCAGTGTGTTGGATAATCCATTATTTGATGTGCCTATCAGTGAATCAGAGGAAGTTATTATGATTAACACCTTAGTTAATGAGCCTTTACTAGAAAATTCCGCTGATAATCCTTTATATGATTGTGATGATGGTTTAGAGGAAAGAGTTTACCCTGAGAATACTGTTTTAGAATCTAGCGATTTAGAAACACTAGTCTTAGAAGATGATAAACTCGTAGAAATGAGTGAGGATGAACCCAACTTAGAAGAATCAATTGACCATTTCCAGGAATCTGATGACCTAGAAATTAGGGAAGTTGTGGCTATTATTTCTAGAGATACGGAAAACTCTAAGTTTGGGGGTGATTATCATTCTCCGTGTGCTTTAACTCTTAGAAAGTTCCCTCGTGTAGGACTTGACATTTATGCCTCAACCATCTTACAAGATTATCTTCATACATGTTTTCCCGAACCTAATGATGTCCATAGATAAGCTCAGTTGTTAGAAACCCATCGTGGGAACTTATGGTTGATGTGGTTAACCCAGGCTATGATACCAAGATTGACTTTGTTTTCCCACCAAAAACTTTTCAACCAATTGTGGGAACTTATGATTTTCAGATGTGTCGGTTATTAAGTTTTGAGACTAAACCTAATTACTTTAGGATATTAGGGTCAACACATTTTCTTAAGGAAGACCACCTCTTTAATTGTGGTCAGCTGTGTGAGTCAAATCTAATTGACTTAGAGGATCCCCAATTATTCAGGTTGTTGTTATGTGCTTCTAAGTTCTTAGTTGAGTTTTTCCAGACTCCAATGCCTGAACCGGATCTTAGCTTTGAGGAAATCCAACCGATGAAAGCTTTTTATTTAGACCCTTTTATAGAGCCTGAACCTGAACCATAACTAGATGTAGTTGTCTTAAGCGAGGGTATGTTCGGTATCTTCTTGGTCTGTTGCACTTTCCTCTTCTTGTGGGTAATACTTTTTGATCCAGATGACCCACAATTATTCCGGCTACTGCTATATGATTCTACGAGGTGACTAATTCTTCCAATGTCTGGTTGAAGACTTTAAACTTAGAACTTCTTGGGAGGTAACCCATGCTCATGCAACACGGTAATATCTTTCCTTAACTCTTTTGCTTCAAGTGGTAACAGTTTCTCCTTGTTCATGTATTTAATTTTAGAACATTGAGGACAATGTTAGATTTAAGTTTGGGGGTGGGGAAGAAACTTTTTGCTGTAATAAATAAACTCCAAAGCCTAGAAATTTATGCTTATTAAGGTCGGCACTAACCAATCTAAGTGGATGGGAACATCTTGGTTGTTGGAGTTAAGGAACCAATCTGATTAGATGGAAACATCTAAAGAGTCTATTCATAAAATCACAGAGCTCAGGTGTTAGAAAAAAAACATGGTAGTTTCGCCATATCTCGTTGAATCTTAATCCTTCTGTTTTTATTTTTTAAGTGATTTGGTGGGGCACACGATTCAAGTTGTTACCTTTGCTAGGGTGAAATAGGGTGACTGAGATACCAAAAAAAAAAGAAAAAAAAAAGAATTAAGACCAGACCATCAGACCAACAGGAATAAATTCAATAAACTCGACCACTGGTGCCCTTGTATATGCCAGTTGTGTTGACCTAGAGTCAGGATTACCGACCGCTGGTCCCCTTGTATATGCCAGTTGTGTTGATATTAGTCTGACCGGTATCTCAGTCCATTGGGATAGGTTCATCCTGGCAGAGGCCTTCAGACTGATATGGGAAACACCGTTCACTTTAAACCATCTTTTTCTTTATCCATCTTCTTAATCTTTCCATGTGATTGGTTGACTCCGGTTATGATGTCCAGAAACTATCTGAGTAGAGCTCTATCACTTTATATGAATTTTAGTATGCTTGAGTGCAAACTCGTGTACAAAAATTGGAGTTTCGCATCAGGGTACTTCCTCCTTTAGTCAATAGGTATGCCAACCAAGGAGATTCTTTAGTTCCTTCCAAGGTTCTGCATAGATATCTAGGGTTTGGAGTAAAGGTTTTGTGGGTACACCTCTGGTAAACCCTCCCGAGATTAACTCGGTTTTATTTATTTTTTTAGTTGTGCTTGAGGACTAGGAAATAATAAGTTTGGGGGTATTTGATAGACGCATTTGTGTGTATAATTTGTCCTCAATGTTTCTTATTGTTAGTACTCGATTTCGTACTTATTATGGTGTTTTTATGTTTGTTTAGGTGTTTTTGGAGAAGTACACTTATGTGAAAAAAGTTGCTCGAAAAGTGCTTTTCGGACTCCCGGAGAAAATTACTAAAGGCACCCTCACTTTGGATAAGGGGCACCTCAGTTGGTCACCTGCTATTCGCACCCGCGGTTTGGTTAGGGGGGGGGGTCATCTCCAACCTTTCAAATTCCATTTTTGGCGGGAAATCTGGTTCTTCTTCAACAGAAATCAGGGTTCGGTTTTGGCGAAGATTCAAGGAGACTAAATCGCTGAAATTACATGGGAAGGCCTGTTTAAGCTTAACATGCATGGTATGATCGCTTCTTTGGGTCACAATTGGCTGGAGATTTAAATTGAAGAAGTCAGGGCGTGTTTTTCTTTTGAAAACCCGATTATCCCTATTTTGGATTTGGAGGATTTGTACGAAGATTCAGGAGCTACTGTATGTTGGATTGGGCATGTTGCAGCTAAACAGGAATGGTAAGTCCATCAGAATCGAGTGAACTGAGCCGCAACATGAATTTGAAGTCAAATAGGGACGTATATATATTCCGAGAGATATTCTCGAGATTTCACTATCTTTGGAAAGTTAGAGTGTGGCTTGAGAGTATTTTACTTCATTTGAGGCGTGTAATAACGTGTTTGGAGTGTGTACACACAATTCAGCTGCGTGAAGACTTAATTCAGGGAAGAAAATATTCCAGAAAATATTATTTTCACTGCCGAATATTTGGAGATCATTGTGAGTTATTACGGAGGATTTTCTTCACCTGTTAGGTATATATAGGGTGCTGGGTATTCATAGAGAGGGGGTCGAGAGTTGGAGGTCGAGAGGATAGCTCAGGAGCAAGAAATCACGAGTTGATCAAACTCTGTTTTTGCTGCTGCTGATGATGAAGAACACCAAGAACACGAAGAACAGACTCGCGGAGACAGTCGTTTATCAACAGTGATAACGACACAGAGGCGGGGGTCGTAGAAGCTTAACAGCGACTGTTGGCTTTAATCGTTTTATGTAACAGTGTTTTGCAACAATTAAAAACGTTGCAAGCACCCGATTTTTAATAGTTTTTCTCCAATTCATCATTTATAAACACTTTGAGAAATAATAATGATTTTTGAGCGTGTTTCCAACAACATGATGAGAGGCTAAATTCTCGCGTAACCAAGGAAATGGATGAAGCTATTCACACATGAATAATGGGTAAATATTTCATTTTCTCTAATATTTAATTATAATTCACTCAATCACTGCTTTTGCAGAGTTCTTAAAAGTTTACATAATTTTCTTCATTAGTTGTTGTAGATGGGGAAAAACGATTTGCTGGTTTTTAAGGAATTGAGGAGACGACCGTACGGAGGAGACTCCTCAAACCGAGCGAAATGTTAAACCTCACACAGATGCACCGCTGCAAAGGGGGTGCTTTAGATTCGAGAGATCAATCTGTAGTACTCCGGCCTAAATCAAGACAATGACCGTTCCAGAGTAAATTCGGTCACAAGAGAGGATGGGTTGATCTGTAGGAGGGAAGCTGAGAAATGTGTGGAATTGATGGTAATCAAAGATGGTGGGTGTGTGAATTCCGAATACGATAAGCTCTGAGTGATTGAAATTGCTCAATTGAGAGTAGTTGCTCAATTGATGAGTTGATGATCTCGTGTTGTCGATGAGATGTGAGATTGATGATACTGATGATGCCGATTCAATCATGATTCAAAGACTTATTTATATTGCTGAAATTGTAGACACCATGATTCCATGAAGTGTGATAGTTGATGGAATCAAGGAGTGGGGAAGTGGAGATCGTGTTTGAAACCAGTTGCTCAACGTGTGGATACTTGGTCGATTTTCCACCCACTACCTCGTGAATTCCTTCCACTGATTGCACGACTTGCTCACATTCCATCGTGTGTTTGAACACACGTGTCGTAGACCGCCAGAACAAAACCCTAAGTGATATCTCCCCAAGTGACACGATTGACGTCTCGTGGTTTTAGTCAATTGATAACTTCGTGGTTTGATGGGACGATGAGTCCATATAGTCGTTGAGTTGAACAGGATGTTCTGAAACTCGTGAATTGAACATGTCATGAGACAGAGGTATAGTTCTTACGATGAAGTGAGCAAGTATTGCTCATTCGATGGATCGTTGAATATTGATTGTTGAACTAATATTCCTTGGTTGGAATAAATATTTATCATCTGAGCAAGTGTTGCTCATGTGATGAATTGTTGAATATTTGGTCGTCTGAGCATGTGTTGCTCGTCTGATGGATTACTGGCAACGTACCAAAAATATTAATTAGAATATTGGTCGTTGAACCGAGCATAATTAATAAAATTAATGACCATGAGGTCGTCGTAAAATTATTAAGGTTGGAATCTGGAATGATGATCCTTGGATTCAGAAACCCTAATTTGATCAATTGATGATCAATTCATGGTTCGTCAGAATTTTAACCATGGGACAATGGAGGGAGCGACTACATGGGACCATGGATCAACCATGTAGTGTCCATATGCTCACGTGAGCAAATACAAAGAACTCCTGAAGAGTTGACGATTTGTTGGTGGAAGAATAATTAAATGTTGGCTTAATCATTTATTCAAAAATGCTCGTCTGAGCCTTAGGTGAGAAAACCTAATTAATTATGACGAGGCGAGGGACCGACCATGGAGTCATGAAACCGGCCCTGGGTTGTAACGTGACCGCCTGACGGTCACTTCATGAAAATCCAAAGTGTTTGGAAGAGTTTTGGACCTAATACGAGCAATTGTGCAAATTAGGTCAAAACTGTGAAAATTGATGGGACCGGCTTCCGTGAGCCAAAGATCCAATCTTGGTCGGTCAAGATAGCGTGCTCGTGTCCCCAAGGCGTCCGCGTCTCAGTCTTGAGAATTTTGATATTTTCTGGCGTGCAATTGAGCATCCATTCGAGAAAATATGTTAAAATTAGGGTTTCGACGAAACTGAGGAAAACACCATGAGATGATGAAAAATAATTATAAAATAAGGAATGAGGAGGCGTGGGACCACCGTGGTCAAGGCATGGTCGGCCGGTTGTGACCACGGTCCCGTGGTGTCTTTTCCTCAATGTTATAATATTTTGATGATATTATGAAAAATTCATGAATTTTGAGAAATTTGATGAATTTTAGGAGTTTCCATGAATTGAAGGAGTTTTCATGAGTTCAAGGAAGCAAAAGATATTAAAATAACAAAACAAGGGCGTGTGGGACCGTGGAAGGCATGGCCGGCCGGCTAGGGCCCGGTCCCACGAGTTTCCCTAATTTTATAATGATTTTATGAAAAATTCATGAATTTTGAGAAATTTGATGAATTTAGGGAGTTTCCATGAATTGAAGGAGTTTTCATGAGTTCAAAGAAGCAAAAAATATTAAAATAATAAAAAACAAGGGCGTGTGGGACCGTGGAAGGCATGACCGGCCGGCTAGGGCCCGGTCCCACGAGTTTTCCTAATTTTTTAATATTTTTAGGTATTTTGATGATTTGAGGGAATTTTTCCTAATTTGAGAGAAATACCATGAAATCAAGGAATTTGATGAAATCAAGGAAGTTGATGAATTCAAGGAAAACTAATAATAAAATAATAAAATAAAGAGGGGTGTGGGACCGGCTAGGGCGTGGCTGGTCGGCCAAGGCTCGGTCCCACAAGTTTTCATAATTTATTTTATTTTATTATTATTTGATGATTTGTGCAAAATACCATGAAATCAAGGAGTTTTTTCATGAAATTAGAGAAATAATAATAATAATAATAATAATAATAATAAAATAATAAGGAACCGTGGGTGTGGGGCCAGTTGGGACCAAGGCATGGCCGGTTGACCAATGGTCACGCCCCACACTCCTTTCTTTAATTTTATATTATTTTTTATGGATTTATGGAAGTACCATGAAACCGAGAAGTTTCCTCAAGACGAAGGAGATTTGATAAAATGAGAGAATTTTCATCAAATCATGAAAAATAATAAAATGCATTAAAAATATAAAACTGGCGCGGGATTGACCATGACACGGTCGGTCGGTCGTGTGTCCGTGCTCCCAGCACCCTGGTCAATATTTTTAATTATTTATTATTTTCTTCTCTATTTTGCATAGGTTCGTCGTTTCTTTGTATTTTTGAAATACTCGTCCGTGCGGTGACTGTTAGTGTATCATCGTTGAATACACCTTCACCATTCGAATCGGGGCTTACTTACAGGTAGCTCAGATGCCCGGTTGTTGATTATTTATTACTAATTGTGGAATTCAGTGGAGAATAATTCACAAAACTGAGTAATAAGATGTTTATTATTAATTCATAGGATCAACTGAGGATTCGACTACGAATTCAGAATAATAAAGTGAGCATTACCATTCCATGGGATCGTAGATTCGACCATAGAATCGGAGTAATTAAGGTTTATTATTACCATTTACGAGACCAGTTGTGGATTCGATCATGAAATCGGAGTAATGAGATAATATAGTTATTGTTATTCTATGAGATCAAGCCGTGGATTCGATCATAGAATCAGAACAATTGTTATTTTCATTCCATGGGACCAGTCGTGGATTCGACCATGGAATAGGAGCGATTGTAATTAGGAATAATTAACTTTGTGGCTCTATACTAGCAGAGCAAGCTGTCTAGGAGCATTAATCATCCCGATATGAGCTTGTCGGTAAGTCATATCCTTTATATAGTCAGGGTAAACTCGTTGTTTGTTCCTGAAGACGTTATCGCTCTGTACTAGCAGAGCAAACTGTCTAGGAGTCGTCCATCACGTGATGCTATATAGAAATAATCACTGAAAGTATTCAGTATTCCTGAGATATACCGTTGTCCGGTCGTGAGACTACATATCCACATGTACTCTGAGAGAAAGTACTCTCCGTTGAGAATTCGATGAGAGAGTCGTGTCTCAATACTCACGTCTGATTGCTGAATCAGAGCTTCATATAATTATGAGTTTACAATTTTAACCTTTGTCGAAAATCGACCATCTACATTAAGTCCCCTGCTTATTGAGGAAAGTTGTGTTCCTCAGTCAGCATTAAATGGTGATTTTCCAGCCATAAATATTAACACCAGTGATTGAACTTAGTCATAAGTTGAGACGTTACCGGATTTAGAGATCATGAGCAAACTACGACTTGATGAAATCTTCAATGTCATGATTGGAGCGTCGTTTGATGAGCATAAATTGGTGTTGAACCGCTGGTTTAGACGACGAGTTCGTGGTCGGTTAGGATTCGCGGGTCGGGCCCAATAAGGAAATTCTTAGAAACTTAGGTTTTGGAAATAAAATTGATATAAAAGGGATTAATCCTTTTTTTCCACAACTAGTTCTCCACCGCCTCAGCACCTTCATGCCAGCAGCAGGAGAAGACCACCGGGATCAGCGCCGCCGCCGCCAGTCGCCGTCGTCCGTGGCCGCCGGCCAAATTCCGGCCAATCAGGTACGTGTGTTTTTTTTGCTGATGTTTATGATCCTCATGAGTTGTTCATGTTTTGATCATGATGAAGTTATATACATGTGTGCATATTAGTGTGAGTTTTATGAAAAACCCTCGTTTTTGAAAACGTATGTTCGTTCGATTGTTAGTTTTGAAAACTAACTATAATCCCTGATTTAGGAGAGATTTTTTTTTAATATGAACCTAGGTCCAATGATAAAACTTAGTGTATGAGTTTTCATGTGTGCCACGGTTTTATCATAAAAGAAGTGAATTTTCATGAAATCGGAATAATCCTTCGTTTTAAAAACAAATAACGATGACACGAAGGAAAATATGTATGATGAACATGTGTCCAGTGATAAATTTTGCTTATCAGCTTTCATGTAAATACAAAACTTTATCATATGTATGAGATGTGAGCTTTCACAATATTTGTTGAAATAAACCTTCGTTTTAAAGACAAATAACGACGATACGAAGGAATTTTTTTTCTTATATATATATATATGTATCCGTGACATATATTGTGTAAAATATGATGGTATATTTTATTTGGATGAATTTGTTTTCATTAGATAAAATTCTTTGAGAATTTATATATGCAAGTTGCATTAATTGTTGTTTTTTCGAAAAATCAGAAACGTGGGTTTTGAGGAACCTTCGAAGATAGATAATATATTTATGATGAAATATTTTATTATTGTAAAATTCATAGGTTAGTTGTGTGAATGTTCACATTATGAAAATTGTGTCCGTGATTTTATGAAAAATCAGTTTTAAAATTAATAAAGTTTCGTTCGTTTTTTGCAGTTTTCGAAGAGACAAACGATTTTGAGGTGTTAAATCTAGTATTACTATCACTATTGTTAGTGGAAGTATAAAAGGTAAGAGTTACCATTTCTGCTGATGTTGGTTTGTTTACATAGTAGTAATCTTTGATCTTCCGGTTCCAGAAAAATGTCGACCAACAGTAACATGAATTATGATTACTGGTATTCCTCTTCTTCCTCTGGCTCTTCTGATGAGGATTCCGACGCTCCTATAGCAAATCGAAGGCTAGGGTTACCCAGGAAGGGGCGAAGACTAATGTTCCTTTGGGTAAGCTAAGAGTCTCTTTTGCTGAACTCGAAAAGAAAAGAGCTGAAGACAAAAGGAGGATGCCCGTCAACGTGAAAAAGATCGCATCCGGCGTAAGAGACAGAGGGTTGAGGAGAAGCGTCAATTCTTGGATGGGGTGCCTTCTGATTATAATGCTGATGATTCCGAAGGAGATATCACATGGAAACCATCCGAGCGTTACATTAAGCCTGATCGATATGATAGAGAACATCGGAGGACGATGAAGAAAATTGAAGCTGAAGCTGCGACAGAAGATAATTCGGATTCAGATGATGATGTTATCTTCCGTCCACCGTACTTCACCAATGATCCTGACAGTGACTCTGAAGAAGATGATTCCGAGAAGGGCAGTGACGATGAAGCTGACTATTCGGATGAGTCTGACGAGTAGTTTTACTTCCATCTTCTTGTAGATGGTAGAGCGTTCCCTTTTCAGTCTTCATAGTGGATATCTTTCTTTTGACTATTTAAAGACTTTACTTCAATTAGACTTTTCTTCTGAATGATGAACATTTTGTTAATCGTCGATTTCCTCTTATCCATGACATGGACCAATGTCCATATATCCAAATTCATTATGACTTGTCGATTTCACAAGAAGTAACATAACACGGCTGAGAATTCATGACGTGTACAAGGCCGCGTGGCCTATCCTTTGACCGTGATGTTCAGTCCCCAGTGTGTTATTTTCCTCCGCGTCTTTGGTATCGATTCTTGAAGCCTAGGGTTTCATTGAAACTCATAATTGAGTTGACTGTATGACAATCGCCTCATATATATATCTTCAAGACTCCAAATCTATGATCCACGCAAATATTTCTTCCATTCCTGAGTTAGCTTCATCGTGCAGAGAAGTTTTGATCCTACCCTCTTGCCGCCATGTCGAGCAATAGAATTTCTTCTCAAGATGATCTTCAGTCGAAGCGTGAAATAGCATCGTCTATCTCAGTAAGTTGTGTACTTCTTCTTCTTCTCCTTTCTTGTCTCTGTTCAATCGAGACTGTTGATCACAAGAGAATGATTTGTCGTAGGACTGTAAGAAGAATGCTACTCCTCATAATGCAAGGCCTAAGCGGACTGTTAGAGCTCCTGCCCGGTATGGATCGGATCGTGCTGAAGCTGGATCGTCTGTAAGTAAACCTATGACTCTTGAGATTATACTGAGTCCCGGGATTAACACTCCTTCGTTTCATCGTAGGCGGATGTCCGTGTCGTCGTCGATGCTAGACGAAGAAAGAGTGGAAAGTCTGTGACCGTGGTTGAGGTTGAGGAAAGCAGTAACCAGGCATGTGAAGATTCTGTAGGATCCGTGGAGACTGGAGACGGTGTCCATGCTCGTGAATACCCAATCGCTGGACTTTTATTCGAATCCCCATTGATTAATACCTTCCCAGACAATGAAATGGTCGGCGGATTCGTGGTTCCCAAATGTCATGTATCTCTGTACACCAAGATCTGGAAGAAGTATGGTCACATTGCCACCACAGAAGTGTGGAAAGGTTTTCTTCCAACCCTTTTAACCACGGTAGCGGGGTTATTGCCGATCATCGAGGAAATGAATCAGATGCACTTGCGAGACGTCAAAAACCATGAGCTGCACCAACGGGATGAAATGATCTCGAATTGTGAGATATTGTGACTCAATGTAAGCTGGCTCTGTCGTCGTCTTGAGATAATCAAGGTTCATAAGGCAGCAGAGGCTTCTGATGCAATTTCCATGAATGCGCTTTATTGGATGAGGAGAGGATACTGGCTTTGGAGTCGGCAAGGGTTGATAAAGCAGTCGAAGACTTGAAGGCAAAGACAAAGATTTTTCAGAAGAAGCTTGACGAGGATTCTTACAGGGATTATCCGTTGCTAGATGTTTTGCTCTGAGTGAGCATTTGTGGTTGTTGTTTTTTGAATAAATCTGAGTTTCTAGTTAGGTGAAACAGTTGATCATGGTATGAACGAATTTTGCTCATTCATGAAATGTTTAATGAACAAAGGATCCTTCGTATGCTCTTTGGAGGAATGAAATTACATTTTTGAAAATGCTTGAAATGATGAAGAGGTAGTTTGTTTCATGCATCAGGCATAATAAGTTTTGAGCCATTTTCCATTGATGATGTTTCCTTCCTTTCCTCCATTGATTGCTAAAATTTTGTAGTATCCGCTAGACACTGCTTTGATAACAACATAAGGTCTTTCCCATTTAGGAGAGAACTTAGGAGCGGACATGTCTTGTTGAATGTGCTTTGCAGTCTTTAATACCAAATCTCCTACTTGAAATGTTCGATGTCTTACCATTTTGTTGTAGGCTCTGGAGATCCTCTGTTTGTAAGCTTCCACATATTTTTCCACCTTGGTCCTCCTTGATTCCAGCATATATAGCTCAGCGATTCTTGATCTGGAGATTTTGGCCTCATCCCATTGTACACCACTGGACGCTGCAATCCTGGCTGAGGGAACTTTGATTTCTACTGGAAGTATAGCATCGGCTCCATAGACAAGAGAATATGGCGAAGTACCGATCGAGCTCCTTGGTGCAGTTCTGTAAGCCCATAGAGCCATGGGTAATTGCTCATGCCATGATCGAGGATTGTCATGAATCGTCCGACTGATAATCCTGACCAAAGTCTTATTGGTACTTTCTGCTTGACCATTTCCTTGTGGATAGTAAGGCGTGGAGAAGATTTGTTTGATCCTATATTTATTGAGCAACTTCTCAACATCTTGATTGGTAAAAGGAGTTCCGTTATCTGTGATGATATGCTTAGGAACTCCGAATATGCATATTATGTGCTCTTTGATGAAGGCGGCAATCGTAACTCTAGTGGTGCTTCGAAGAGGAATAGCTTCGACCCACTTGGTGAAGTACTCTGTCGCAGTGATGATGTATTCATGTTGTTTTGAAGATGCTGAATTTATCTTCCCAATGATATATAGTCCCCAGCTGTAGAAAGGCCACGGACTATTCACAGAATTCAATGGGAGACAAGGAGTGTGGATGAGATTACCATGAGTGTGGCATTGGTGACACCTCTGAACGTGTGCGGCTGCATCATCTTCCATGGTTGGCCAATAATATTTCTTATGAATTTGAAGAAATAGTTTCTTCTTTCCTTGATGTTCTCCATCATATACTTCCTTCAGGATTGTAGGGATTTCATGTTCGGCTAAGCACCTTAGTAAATGTCCACCAAAGCTTTTGCGGTATAAGATCCCATCGAGATGGACAAATCTCTTAGCTTTCTGAATGAATTTGACTGCTTGCTTTTTTTCCAATGGTAGTTCGTTGTCCCAGAGGTATTTGATGTAAGGCTCCCTCCAGTCCCCAGTGTGGTGGATCGTCAAAACCTCTAAGTGATGAGGAGGTGTTTGGCAATCAGGAAAAGATCCTTGTAAAGCTCTCGATTTAGTCTCCATGGATGGCCAGTAGTACCCCATTCTTTGAAGCTTTCTATAAAGTGTTATCACTAACGTTTGCCCACAGACTTCCTCGTGTATGCGCTTGAGCTGTTCTTCCGCTTCGTCGCTCCCAAGATATCGTGATAGAGATCCATCAGGGTTTCGATAGTCTAGACCTCCATGAAGCAAGAAGTAGTTTTTCAATTTCTTGAGGCTGACTTGGCCTTCTGAAATAGAGCTGATCAATTCATGAATGATGGGTGCTCGCCAATCGTTCGCTGGAATGTCTTCGATCTGAGTGAGCCAAGTTGATGATACCGTGCGTCTCTGTACAGTGATCGTTTTCTGTGCTCCTTCAAATTGCAGCTTGGAGGCGAGAGTTTCTAGGCAATCAACATGTCTTTTGTTAGTCCGTCCAGTATGGACGATCGTTGCTTCAGTAAAATAGGTCCGCAGTCGCGAGCTTCGATTCTGAATGGAGCAAGTGTGATTTCTTTGAGAGAATACGCTCTATTCATCTGGTTGACCAATAATTTTGAATCTCCCCTTATCTCGAGGTGTGTTGCTCCTGCTTGCTTGGCCAAGGATAATCCTAATAGGAAGGCTTCATATTCCGCTGAGTTGTTGGTGCAGTGGAAATCCAACTTAAACGAATGTGAGAAAACTTCACCAGATGGAGACACCAGCACTATGCCCGATCCTCCGGTGTCACTACTAGGGGTGGCAGATCCATCAAAGTATAGAAGCCATGTTTCTTCCTTGATGACCAAGATGTCTGGGAATTTGCCGGGTACTTCTTCATATAGTGTTGTTGTGTCTTCCCCTGGAAAAGCGGCGAGCAAGTCTGCGACCGCTTGACCTTTGATGGCTTTAGGTGGCGTGCAATCTATGTCAAATTCTGACATCTGGAGTGGCCACTTCGCTGCTCTTCCTATCAAGGCTGGCTTTGATAGCAAGAACTTTATGGGATCAGCTTTGGAGATGAGTACGACCCTGTTAGATAGTAAGTAATGTCTGAACTTTTGGACTGCATGTACCAATGCCAGGAATGCCATTTCGGCCTTTGGATATCGGAGTTGAGCATCTCTCATTGTGCGGCTGAAGTAGTAAATCGGTCGTTCGACGCCTTCGTCATCTTCCTGAGCGAGAAGTGCGCCGATGGCGACGTCACTGGAGGCTGTGTAAATAATCAGAGCTCGTACCTGCACTGGAGACCTCATGACTACCGGTGACAATAATATTTGTTGTATTTTATGGAAAGCTTCTTGTTGAACAACTGTCCAGGTGAAGCTTGCTCCTTTCTTCAGCAGAGGCGTGAATGAAGCAATGAGTTGAGCTAATCCCGGAATGAAGCGTCGAATATAATTTACCTTTCCCATAAAGCTTTGTGGTTCCTTCACGTTACGTGGAGGAGGCATGGTGGTAATAGCTTTTGCGTTGTCGGGGTCGACTTTGATCCCTTCAGTCGTGACCAGGAATCCTAAGAATTTTCTAGAAGAAACTCCGAATGCGCACTTTAAAGGATTCATTTTTAATTTGTATTCTCTACACCTTTCAAACACCTGCCTTAGAACTTCGAGATGAGATGCTAGAGTCTTCGATTTTACCACCACATCATCAACATAGTCTTCTACTTTCTTGTGCATCATGTCGTGGAATATGGCAGTCACGGCTCGTTGATAGGTGGCACCAGCATTCTTTAATCCAAAGGGCATCACGGTGTAGTGAAAATTCCCAATGGGAGTACGGAACGCAGTCTTGTTGGCGTCATGTTCATACATCTTGATCTGGTTGTACCCACTATAGCCGTCCATGAATGAGAACATACCGTGACCGCTGGTTGCATCGACGAGCATGTCAATGTTGGGTAGAGGAAAATCATCCTTCGGACAACATTTATTCAAGTTCCTGAAGTCGACACAACATCTGATTTGACCATTTTTCTTCTTAACAGGTACCACATTTGCTAGCCACGTTGGGTGAAGAATAGGTTTGATGAACCCTGCTGCCAACAGTTTCTGGATTTCGACCTTGATTTGTTCCTCGACTTCGTGTCTAAATTGTCTGGGCGGTTGTTTGACAGCTTTGGAACCAGGGACGTTGTGCAGGTGATGGGTGACGAGTTTGTCATCCAGACCCGGCATTTCTTCGTACGTCCAGGCGAAGACATCTTGATATTCTTTTAATAATTTCACCAGCTCGGTCCGCTCCTCTGGTGATAGCGCTGAACTGATCAGGATTGGCCTTGGATCGTCTTCAGCCCCAATGTTGATTATTTCAAGATCGTCAGTGGTAGATTCAGTGCCGTCATGTAGTTGTCGTGGGTCATCTTGGACTTCTTCAAGTGATTGCTCACTCTGACACGATTTTTCATGGTGGGGAGACTTTTCATCGTTCTTCCCGATTAATTGCTAATCTTTCCGCCAGCGATAAATGACCCTCCCTTCTACGTCTCGATCGGTCGTGAAGTTTGTCCCTGGAGTTGAGACTTGATCATTATGGCGTTTAGTCGGTGTAGTAGGTGACTTGATCACTTTAGCAGCTGAGGATGATGGATCGTTATCAGCCTTCTCGATAGTCTTCCATCTTGGAAGTGGAGTACTGTGAATCCTGTTTGGAGGTTCCGTGATACCTTTTTGAGATCCAAGGAACTCAGTATCATAGACGGGAGCATAAGGAGATGATGAAGCCGTAATGCAAACGATCTTGTTGTCGAGCAGGGCCTTCATGCATTGATGGTATGTTGAAGGAACCACCTTGTTATCATGGAGCCATGGGCGTCCCAGTATTATATGGTAGTCAGGTTCTTGCTCGATCACATGAAACTTCGCTTTCGATCGAATCGGCCCCACCCTCAAATCTATGTATGCATATCCATATGTATGGCTTTGACTTCCTTCAAATCCTGTCATTAGGATGGGATAGCGAACGATTTTACCTTGTGGGAACCTGGCCATCCTGAGAGTCTTCATGGTGATAATGTTGGTAGAAGCACCGGTGTCAACAAGAGCTCTTCTAAATTCGGTGCCTTTGATGAAACCAGTGACATACAATGCTCGGTTGTGTCCTTCATCCGTCATGCGATCTTCTTATCCAAAAGAGATGTTGTCGATCGAATGCTCAGGCACTAGGGAGACTTCTTCAACTGATGGTGCTGGTGGCGTTATTTGCACGCTGTATGATATCTGGTTGAGTGTTGAAAATGTGTCTGTGCGTTGATCCCTGGAGAAGTGCAGGAGTTCACATAGATTTTCGATCAAATGTGTGACCTCTTGTTCCACCGGCTTCTCGTATGTGGTGAAGCTGTTGATTCGAGGGTCAGATGACGCTTCAGTCCCCGGTGTTGAGACTTCTGGAGCGGAGGTACCGCCTAACTCGGATGTTAATTTGATGAGAAAGTCGAGGATGTGGTTTATCGTCTCCTTCATCAGTTTCATGATCCTGGTATGGACCTCTAAGATTTGAGCCAACTCTTCCAAAGTCGGGATCCCTCTGCCTTCCATGCCGCCAGGTGTAACATGAGGAATGTTGTCGTTTGAAATATTCGGATCTAAATTAGTTGAATTAGTTCTAAGACCAACCATCTTGTGAGATTGTTAGATTGCAACCGAGAGATTAATCTCCCAATATTGTCGCCAATTTGTAGATGGGGAAAAACGATTTGCTGGTTTTTAAGGAATTGAGGAGACGACCGTACGGAGGAGACTCCTCAAACCGAGCGAAATGTTAAACCTCACACAGATGCACCGCTGCAAAGGGGGTTCTTTAGATTCGAGAGATCAATCTGTAGTACTCCGGCCTAAATCAAGACAATGACCGTTCCAGAGTAAATTCGGTCACAAGAGAGGATGGGTTGATCTGTAGGAGGGAAGCTGAGAAATGTGTGGAATCGATGGTAATCAAAGATGGTAGGTGTGTGAATTCCGAATACGATAAGCTCTGAGTGATTGAAATTGCTCAATTGAGAGTAGTTGCTCAATTGATGAGTTGATGATCTCGTGTTGTCGATGAGACGTGAGATTGATGATACTGATGATGCCGATTCAATCATGATTCAGAGACTTATTTATATTGCTGGGATTGTAGACACCATGATTCCATGAAGTGTGACAGTTGATGGAATCAAGGAGTGGGGAAGTGGAGATCGTGTTTGAAACCAGTTGTTCAACGTGTGGAGACTTGGTCGATTGTCCACCCACTACCTTGTGAATTCCTTCAACTGATTGCACGAC
The DNA here is from genome assembly GCF_003573695.1 of Papaver somniferum. Taxonomy (NCBI): domain Eukaryota; kingdom Viridiplantae; phylum Streptophyta; class Magnoliopsida; order Ranunculales; family Papaveraceae; genus Papaver; species Papaver somniferum. The sequence goes on from NC_039358.1 coordinate 115,349,323, forward strand.
TTGCTCACATTCCATCGTGTGTTTGAACACACGTGCCGTAGACCGCCAAACCAAAACCCTAAGTGATATCCCCCCAAGTGACATGATTGACGTCTCGTGGTTTGTTAGTCAATTGATGACTTCGTGGTTTGATGGGACGATGAGTCCATGTAGTTGTTGAGTTGAACAGGATGTTCTGAAACTCGTGAATTGAACATGTCATGAGACAGAGGTATAGTTCTTACGATGAAGTGAGCAAGTATTGCTCATTCGATGGATCGTTGAATATTGATTGTTGAACCAATAATCCTTGGTTGGAATAAATATTTATCATCTGAGCAAGTGCTGCTCATGTGATGGATTGTTGAATATTTGGTCGTCTGAGCATGTGTTTCCCGTCTGATGGATTACTGGCAACGTACCAAAAATATTAATTAGAATACTGGTCGTTGAACCGAGCATAATTAATAAAATTAATGACCATGAGGTCGTCGTAAAATTATTAAGGTTGGAATCTGGAATGATGATCCTTGGATTCAGAAACCCTAATTTGATCAATTCATGATCAATTCATGGTTCGTCAGAATTTTAACCATGGGACGAAGGAGGGAGCGACTACATGGGACCGTGTATCAACCATGTAGTGTTCATATGCTCACGTGAGCAAATACAAAGAACTCCTGAAGAGTTGACGATTTGTTGGTGGAAGAATGATTAAATGTTGGCTTAATCATGTATTCAAAAATGCTCGTCTGAGCCTTAGGTGAGAAAACCTAATTAATTGACGAGGCGAGGGACCGACCATGGAGTCATGAAACCGGCCCTGGGTTGTCACATGACCGCCTGACAATCACTTCATGAAAATCCAAAGTGTTATGAAGAGTTTTGGACCTAATACGAGCAATTGTGCAAATTAGGTCAAAACTGTGAAAATTGATGGGACCGGCTTCCGTGAGCCAAAGAGCCAATCTTGGTCGGTCAAGATAGTGTGCTCGTGTCCCCAAGGCGTCCGCGTCTCAGTCCTGAGAATTTTTATATTTTCTGGCGTGCAATTGAGCATCCATTCGAGAAAATATGCCAAAATTAGGGTTTCGACGAAACTGAGGAAAACACCATGAGATGATGAAAAATAATTATAAAATAAGGAATGAGGAGGCGTGGGACCCCCGTAGTCAAGGCATGGTCGGCCGGTTGTGACCACGGTCCCGTGGTGCCTTTTCCTTAATTTTATAATATTTTGATGATTTTATGAAAAATTCATGAATTTTGAGAAATTTGATGAATTTTAGGAGTTTCCATGAATTGAAGGAGTTTTCATGAGTTCAAGGAAGCAAAAGATATTAAAATAATAAAACAAGGGCATGTGGGACCGTGGAAGGCATGGCCGGCCGGCTAGGGCCCGGTCCCATGAGTTTCTCTAATAGCGTGTTCGTTTCGGGTAATTGGGAGCCCAGGAATTGGATTCCAAGGGAATAGGCCCAATTTCCTTGAACCGAACAGCCATAAAATTTCCAGAATTGGATTCCTAGGGAATCCGATTCCCTCCTATCAGCTCTATTCCATTGCAGCACTGGGTGGGTGGAAAAGAATTCGATTCCGGAGAAAACAAGGGGAATTGAGCTTAAATTACCAAACTGTCCATCTGAAAACAAAATCTCGATCTGTTTTTCAATTTTCATTTCTAACCATTTCTTCGTAATCGAGAGAGAAGAAGAATAAAACCACTGAAGAACGAGAGATTGAGATCTACGATGATTAGGTTAGGGTTTTAACTTCTAGTATGTATGTCTTTCATCTTCTATCTGTATGTAATTTCCTTTTCATTTTTAACTGCTCATTTAGTTTGTTTTTAGGGTTTTGATTTCTTTTTATTTTGTTGCAGGAGTTATTAATTAAACGACCAATTATCATCTCAATTGGATTTGCGGCTTTGTGATAATCGGTCATCAACTCAGGAACAATAATCTCTTCCACAAGAACTGTAATTTTCATTTTCAACAGTACCAATTTCTTCTTCTCCCGACTCAATCAACTACATGATTATCATCTTTTCCCTTTGATTCAATTGTTAAGAACTTTCAAGGTATAATTTGTTCACCAATTTCATTTAAATTGATTTCGGTAATCCAATAACCCCAACCGAACATATTTTCTTATACTAAGGAATCTATTTCCTGGAATCCAATTCTAGGAATTGGATTACCCTATAATCCAATTCCTGGGATTTGAAAAACTTGAAACGAACGAGCCATAATTTTATAATGATTTTATGAAAAATTCATGAATTTTGAGAAATTTGGTGAATTTAGGGAGTTTCCATGAATTGAAGGAGTTTTCATGAGTTCAAGGAAGCAAAAAATATTAAAATAATAAAAAACAAGGGCGTGTGGGACCGTGGAAGGCATGGCCGGCCGTCTAGGGCCCGGTCCCACGAGTTTTCCTAATTTTTTAATATTTTTAGGTATTTTGATGATTTGAGGGAATTTTTCCTAATTTGAGAGAAATACCATGAAATCAAGGAATTTGATGAATTCAAGGAAAACTAATAATAAATTAATAAAACAAAGGGGCGTGTGGGACCGACTAGGGCATGGTTGTCCGACCAAGGCCCGGTCCCACAAGTTTTCATAATTTATTTTATTTTATTATTATTTGATGATTTGTGCAAAATACCATGAAATCAAGGAGTTTTTTCATGAAATTAGAGAAATAATAATAATAATAATAATAATAATAAAATAATAAGGAACCGTGGGTGTGGGGCCAGTTGGGACCAAGGCATGGCCGGTTGACCAATGGTCACGCCCCACACTCCTTTCTTTAATTTTATATTATTTTTTATGGATTTATGGAAGTACCATGAAACCGAGAAGTTTCCTCAAGACGAAGGAGATTTGATAAAATGAGAGAATTTTCATCAAATCATGGAAAATAATAAAATGCATTAAAAATATAAAACTGGCGTGGGATTGACCACGACACGGTCGGTCGGTCGTGTGTCCGTGCTCCCAGCATCCTGGTCAATATTTTTAATTATTTATTATTTTCTTCTCTATTTCGCATAGGTTCGTGGTTTCGTTGTATTTTTGAAATACTCGTTCGTGCGGTGACTGTTAGTGTATCATCGCTGAATACACCTTCACCTTTCGAATCGGGGCTTACTTAGAGGTAACTCATACGCCCGATTGTTGATTATTTATTACTAATTGTGGAATTCAGTGGAGAATAATTCACAAAACTGAGTAATAAGATGTTTATTATTAATTCATAGGATCAGCTGAGGATTCGACTACGAATTCAGAATAATAAAGTGAGCATTACCATTCCATGGGATCGTAGATTCGACCATAGAATCGGAGTAATTAAGGTTTATCTATTACCATTTATGAGACCAGTTGTGGATTCGATCATGAAATCGGAGTAATGAGATAATATAGTTATTACTATTTTATGAGATCAAGTTGTGGATTCGATCATAGAATCAGAACAATTGTTATTGTCATTCCATGGGACCATTCGTGGATTCGACCATGGAATAGGAGCGATTGTAATTATGAATAATTAACTTTGTGGCTCTATACTAGCAGAGCAAGCTGTTTAGGAGCATTAATCATCCCGATATGAGCTTGTCGGTAAGTCATATCCTTTATATAGTCAGGGTAAACTCGTTGTTTGTTCCTGAAGACGTTATCGCTCTGTACTAGCAGAGCAAGCTGTTTAGGAGCCGTCCATCACGTGATGCTATATAGAAATAATCACTGAAAGTACTCAGTATTCCTGAGATATGCCGTTGTCCGGTCGTGAGACTACATATCCACATGTACTCTGAGAGAAAGTACTATCCGTTGAGAATTCGATGAGAGAGTCGTGTCTCAATACTCACGTCTGATTGCTGAATCAGAGCTTCATATAATTACGAGTTTACAATTTTAGCCTTTCTTGAAAATCCACCATCTACAGTTGTGATTCAATTAGATAGGTTATGCTTTGTTTAGATAATTTATGCTTAGGGAATACAATTAATATTTGAGAATATGTTTGATTATTTGTGAATTAAGATATAAAGGATTAAAAGGCTAATTAGAGTATGAAATATTTGACATCATTCATTCATGTGTAATAGTGGATTCTAGTGTCTTGGTTATCTTGAAACCAAATTTTGAGTTAAGTTTTCTTTAATTTTTAAGTCTAAATTCTTTTGCTTTCACAAGTCTCAACGAACCTTTTTACTACAACATTATTGAGTCACATCAATTTTTGGCGCCGCCGACGCGGACTTGTCTTTAGGCTAGAGTTTTTAGATTTTTTTTTTATTTTTTTAGGTTTTTATTTTTTTTATTTTTTTTTGTTCTTCTTTACATTTTTGGGTTTTTGTCTTTTCCTTACAGAATTTGGAATTTGGAGCGAAAGAAAATTTTGCCAAAGCTTTTGGTGAATACTTAAAGACTTGGAGTAAAAGGCAAAGCGAAAGGAGCGAAAGAAGAGGAGTTTCTTTTTTATAAAAAAAAGAGAGAAAGAAAAAAGAGAGAGACATTTTTAATTATTTTTATTTATTTTACTTTTTTTTTAGACTTTTCTTTTCCCCTGTACTTTATTTTTTTGGACTTTGGACTTTAAACTTTGGGACATTATTTTTAAACCCTACGAAAGGGTAGTTTAAATATTAAACTATTTGCAGAGAAGGATGGTGATTACGATATCACCTCGGCCCCTCGGGTTCGTACATGACATAGGAGTCGTGGACCGAGTCGACTACAACGGTTCATCCCCGTCTAGAACGGGAGGTAAGTTTGTCGAAACACTCGCGAATCCCCTGCTAGCGAGTTACTGTATTCCTTCGTTTGCATATATTTCGAGGAACTGAATACAACTGCTTTAATTTCCTAGTAAAGGGAAATGACTGGCCATACAAGATAAGGGTTCAGATTTCATCACTGTTCTCTTCTTGCCCGCCTTAGGAACACAATACCTACGCGAACCTAAGCTTAAAATACTGACTAGAACAAGACCGATAGAGTAACGAGCTTAATAGGAAAGTCATTCGAAAAATATTGGTTACTCTTTTAAGCATACTTCGAAGTTCCCAAGCCCATGCCTGGATGAAGGAGGATGAAACAAAAATCTCAACTTCATGGATGCCATTCACTCGGCAAATACCATAAAAAAACAAATCTAATTGACGATACAAACCCCCAAGAACATTGGAGCAAGAGGAAAGTACACACCACGTGACATCAGTACAGCGATCGGCATGAGCTCGCTCTTGATGGTATCTCGGGGACTGTACTTAAAGACTTCGTGACAAAGCCAAAATAATATGAAAACTTCCCGCTCAACGAGAGGGGTATTCTCTTTTCGAGGAGGAGGTATGACCTTCCCATCAACTAGTCGAGGGGCCCAGTACTTGATCCAGAGAGAAAAATAAGCGCATCTTCTAACCTTGATAGATTACTCGGACGAGTCATCATCTTGAACAGGCAGAGCGACTTGACTTTGAAGGGAATCGAAGGCTCACGTACAGCTGGCTAGTAATCGCTCACCCGCTGGAAGTGGTGCAGAAGGAGCTTTCTTACTCTTTGTCGCAATAGCTTTTCCCTCCGAAGCAGAAGGGATCGGTGTCCCTTTCTGACCACCGACTTTGGATGGAGTAGCGCCTTTCCCCTTGGGACTATATCCCTTTTTAGGCATCTGATCCTTCTTTACTAGTTCTTTTCGAGACACGTCTTTGCAATCTATCAAATAGGACCATAGATCTTTATCCTCATCGGTCATCGCCTCAAAGACAACCGCCTGATAGACACATTTTTGTGTCTGATTTGATCTCAATTATCTAGTTTTTTAGTGCTCATTTTTGTACTTATTATGATGTTTTATGTATTTATAGGTGTGTTTGGAGAAATAAACTCTTGTGAAAAAATTTGTTCGAAAAGTGATGTATGCACCTCCGGAAAAAAATTATTAAAGGCACCCATGTCTTTGATAAGTGGCACCCCTTCTTAAATCCTTTGAAAAGGAATTTTTATGTGAATCTTGTGTAATAAAAGAAAATATTTTGTGTAATTAGAGAGAATATCTTTCCAAAATTTGATTTATCTATTAATAGAGAGTTTAAGTTGGAGAAAGAAACATTGTGAAGAATAAAATAAAAATTATTTTGGAAGATATTTTCCATTAAAAAGATGAAGATTTTGGAGTTATGGAAGATATTTGAAAAGATATCAAGTGCTAATATAAACAGGAGTTGGGGGAGAGCCACTGGAGCATAGAGAGAGCGTGGGGTTCGAAGAAAAAGACGTTGACTATTTTATTATTTTTCTCTCTTTTTCATCATTTGTAAACACTTTGAGCAATGAATCAATATTTTGTGAGAGTTTACACCATGATGGGCTAATTTCCACGTAACTAAGGCGACAGAGGAAACCAGTGGTGGATTCTTGATTGGTAACTTTATGCTTTGAGTTTCATAATTAATTTTTTATTCTCTTTTCTTCGTTATCATACTGTTTAAAACAAATTTTCTTAAATAGTTGTCATTGAATTTGATGTTTGATGCTTGAGTAAATTGTTTTGATGAATCATGCTTATTATTTACAACTATTATTTATGGGTTTGACATTTGAGAAAAGAAGATAATGTACCTTCGTTTCATTCATTGTGGTGGAATCCTTAGCATTAGTCTTAGTCTTTCAAAATTATTATTATATTTAATTATTCAGTCCGCATTAGTTTAATTAATTATTTCCAAAACTATTTTTAAGTCTAAAATAAAAAAAATCTTCACAAGTTTTAATGAACCCTTTTCTTACTACTGTAAAAATCTCATCAATTTTTGGCGCCGCCGACGCGGACTTGTCTTTAGATTTAGAGTTCTTAGATTTTGTTTTTAGGTTTTTATTTTTATTATTTTTGTTTTGTTTTATTTTACGTTTCTTTGGGTATAGATTTTTGCTACAAGTTTGGATTTTGGATTGAAAAGAAATAAAGCCAAAGATTTTGGTGATTAAAGACTTGGGGCCAAAGTGAAAGCTAAAAGAACGGAAAGAAGACAAAGATTTTGATTTTCATTAGATTATTTTGATTTTATTAGATTTTATTTTTAGGATTTTATTTTTTTCTCTTTTTAGAAAATTGTACGAGGAAATCTTTTATGTTTGTAATCTTTCCTTTTTATTTTTGAACTTTCTTTTTGGACTTTGGACATTTTTTTATTTTTAAACCCTACGAAAGGGTAGTTAAATATTAAACTGCACAGGGAAGGACGATAATTACGATACTGTTTCGGCCCCTCGGGTTTGTACACTGACATAGAAATCGGTTGCCCAAGTCAACTTTAACGGTTCATCCCCTGTCTGGAACGGGAGGTAAGTCTTTCTTAACATCCGCGAATCTTCTGTCAGCGGGTTTACTAGACGCCTTCTTAATGCATATATGTTGAGGTCTGGATATGGTTTTAATTCCTAGTAAAGAACAAGGTATGTCCAATATAAGATTAAAAAAGGCTGACAAGAATGAAACGGTGATGAAATCCGAGTCCTTATGTTATATTTTCCAAGCCTTTCCCTTTACTAAAAATTAAAATCGTATTCAGACCTCAACATATATGCATTACGAAAGCGTCCAGTAAAACCGCTGACAGGAGATTTGCGGGTGTTTAGAAAGACTTACCTCTCGTTCCAGACATGGGATGAACCGTTGAAGTCGACTCAGGCCACTGACTCCAATGCCAGTGTACGAACCCAAGGGGCCGATACAGAATCGTAATTGTCGTCCTTCCCTATAAAGTTTAATATTTAACTACCCTTCCGTAAGGTTTAAAAATAAAATAATGTCCAAAGTTCAAAAAGAAAGTTCAAAAATAAAAAAGGAAAGATTACAAAAATAAAAGATTTCCTAATACAAATTTCTAAAAAGAAAAACAAATATAATCATAAAAATAAAATAAAAATAATCTAATGAAAGTAAAAAAGAAAAAATTCTTCTTTCCGTTTTTTTAGCTTTCATTTCAAGTCGTTAACCACCAAAATCTTTGGCTTTATTTCTTTTCAGTCCAAAATCCAAATTTGTACCAAAAAGCTATACATTAAAACATCTATAAAATAATAGGTTTCGGACCACTCAAATCCTATTATTTTAAAGAGATATTACTTAATCGATAAAATAATAATTTATTATTTGATACATATAATAATAATATATTAATTTAAAGAATAATTATTTTATTTTTTTAATTTAAAAAAAAAATTGGAAAAAAATGAGAATTTCCATACTAAAAAAATAAAAATAAAGTATCTTAGGATAAGTACCGAAATAGATTTTTAAAAGTGGAAAATATAGAAAAAGATAAAAAAAACATTAACAAAAATATTTTTAGAATGACATGCATTTGTTTTTAAAATAATAAATCTTAATAATTTCCATGAAAAAGAGTTTTATACAGAAATTTTTTGTATTTAACATGTAATTTACAATTCAATTTAGTCGCAAACAATACAAGCTTCTAAATCACTAGGATGTCTTATTATTTATTTAATTTGAACTTCAGAGAAAAACAAACCAACATTGAATTATATTTTGAGAAAATTTTATGTGTATGAAAATTATTTTTTATTTTATAATGGAATTATTATTTTATATAATATTTGGAACCTATTAATGTTTAAGGGGAACTTTTGAAATGTATTATATTATAATTTTATCGAATTTATTATTTTAGAACTAAGGGTCCGAGTCGGGACTGGAAAAATTTATTAATTTAGCGAGACTATTATATTATCGAGTATTATTTTAAAAAAAATTTACTGTATCCAAAAAAACATAAAATATACAAAAATAATAATAAAAAATGTAGAAATTGAAATTAAATAGTCGGGATGTAACTTGGACATTTTCATAGACACATAGTTCACAAAAGCGAAAGAATCATACATAGATATTATCATGACCAATCAATTTTGTTGTAAATTCCTTTTTTTTTCTTCCAATAAACGATAGGAATGAAATAATTAGAGCTAGCTAAATGATAATAAAGAACAATCAAGCTTCATACCTGTTAGAGTATGGGCATCCAACTCAAAATAAATTGGCAATTAGTGGAGTGGTCATAAGGATTAGCCTCGTTGGGTCTAACACGTGGACAATAAATCGGGTGACACAGAGTAAAGGTGCGGTCGAATGACTCAACACAAATAGTCTTCTCTGATACCATGTTAAAATCCATGGGCCTAACTCACCTCGAAAACCGACTTGCAAGGTTAGGATTGCCCAAGGCTTATAAACCGCAAGATCATGGACAACCCATACAACATGGGACTAAGACTAATCTCAAAAATACCACTCCAAAAACCAAGTTTACTTATCATATGTCTTACTTTAGCGCCAATAATAATCAGATTTCAGATTGAAACCTTCGGTTTTGGAATCGATTTCAAGTTACGCCACAAAATCGATATTTTGTTTTAGAATTAGAGCAAATAAAAGAAAAAGTGGGAATAATAGCGATGATTACCACTATGGTGACATGATTTTCTCTTTTTCATCTCTGGAATTTCTGCTTCAAACCATATCCATTTCTCTCTAAGTTTGCCAAAAAAGAAATTGAAGCACAGGTTTGCTAATGTTTATTCTCAGGAGGAACTTTTTTCCCGTGACAGAAAAAAAGACAAAAAAGACAGAAGTAAAATGGGTTCAATGGGATTCGACATTTAAACCTTTGCGTGTCCATTTGAAAAATATAGCCTTTTAATTTTTGATAATTTTGTATTGTACCTTGCATATATGTTTTTGAGTTAGGCTTGATACCATCCTCGCAAAGCTGGTACCCGTTTTTAGTAATCGTGAAAAGTATATTTTTTGTTTATATGAGTTAGATTACATATTGGACTTCTTGTAAGGCTCGGCTTGCACAAATGTTAGAAGATTGATTCTAGTAACACCATGTTTGCAGGTCAAAACGATTTACTGATTTTTTTGTAAAAGTGGTGGAATATGCAAGTACCCGGTGAAGCAAATCATCTAAAACTTTAAAGAAATATACTGAACGAGAGTACTTTAAGTTCGGGAGACTAATCTGTAGGTTTCTGTCCTAAACCAAGATGTTGGTCGTTCCAGATTTCGGTCACAAGGAAAAAAAGAGTTAGTATGTAAGGAGGGAAGTTGAGAATGCGTGGAGATTGATTGATTGATGTGTGATTTGTTGAACTGCTTTGAAGATGATTTCTCTGTGTAAGACGAGAGAAATCTTTTGGATGTTTTGATATGGTTGTTAGAGACTGATATCTGATAAGCTAAATTCATTTCTTGCTAAGTTGTTCATATCATAGGTTAAGGAATCTATTTATTGCAGAGGGAAGATAGTGCAAGAATGGGGAAGTGGGAAATCATGTGTAAACTAGTTCCGCTTTGCATGAGACACTTGGTTGATTGACCATCCACTATCCATTTACTCCTTCAACTGCCAGCACGACTTACTCACATTTCTCATCGTGGATGTATTGCACATCGCACGTGCTGTAGGCCACCAGACCAAGGCCCTAGTGAATATCCCCCCATGTGACATGAATTGATGTCCCATGTGAAAGTCAGCTTTGCAGACGTATTTTGTGTGGTCGATTATTGACCTAGTTAAACTATGAGTCTTAACTGATGAATTGAATGTAGTTCATGATTCAAGGTTAACAGAAGTGAAAGTTGAATTAGTTGCAGGCTATAGTGTCGAATATGCGCGGGATGCGATGCTTAATAGTTCACTATTGGCGGAAGCCAATATCCCGGGGTCCGGAGAACTTTTTCCGACTAAAACAAGGGGTAAGTTAAGTTATTCACTATGGAAGGCAGAAACAAAACATTGGCTTACAATGCATAATCACCCCCACATAAGTATTTATATATGTCATGGTATAATCTTAGGGACATCATTTAAAGTGTTGATCTCCGTAGATAATTACCAGTAGCTTGCAATCTAATTGTTAAATGAAAACTAAGCAGACAACACTCTTAAGTGAATACTAAGCAGGCAATTCATAATGCCAAAGCTAGGAGTTAAAAGAGAAGGTTTAAGTGGGTCTTATCAGTCAATTTTACCATATATGTACATGTCATGCTAGGTACGTGATGTCCAGTGCTACAACGCATGTATATATGTGACAAATTAAAGTTCATCAGAAATTGTAGATTTGTATACGGGGAAGTAGATAGTGCTATCAAACTTCCAGTTTGAAGATTTCCTTTACAGAAAAACTTGGATGAAATATCTACCTAGCAAGTTTATATTAGAATTTTAGTGTGGATGCAGTCCGCTTTTCTTGGTCGAAGGTTCAAGTCTTTCGGACCAGCATCTTCATATATGTGGATTGATTGCCAAATTACAGACTTGAATATATATATATTTCTCTTTATGATCTGTACAGTGCAATGCTATTTCAGTGCATCTGATTTAAAAATGTACGTGTTCAACATAAGAATCATTAATCCAAATGTCGTACCTTAATCCAACTTCTGAAATAACAAATTTACAGAGAGCAATTAAACTGCTAATCTGATGCGCTGATTCACAAAGCAATACCAAAATCAAGATTTGATGCATGCACAAAGGAAAACAGAATGATAGGTGCATCGCGCATGCATCTGGACTAGTTTAATTCATAATAGCAACAAGCCCATATTTTATCCCCTCTCCCTGACTGTACCGACTTTTCAAACGGGTTTTACCCTCACCCATTGGGTCTTCAAAAACGCGCGGGAAAATAAATAGCTAACTAGGGCACATCCCCTTTTTTTTTATCACCACTCATCGCTGAATACCTCTCTCTGCTTCACAATCATGGATATCAACGATCTAGACGACGATGAGGAGTTTGGATTCTCCAGGAATTACTTCCTAGCTAAAGAAATGCGCGGATCTGGGAAGAAAAAATCTGCCCAGAAATTATCTGACATTGATGTTGTTGATGAGCAGGTCTTTACCCTCTTTTTAATTTCTGAACTATTTTTTTATGCTAATGTTTTTATTGCTAATATTTATCTGTGGTTATGATTAGTGATTTTTTTCTGGGAACGAATGTGCAGGAACTGAGAGTTGCAGTTTCTAATATTGAGACTAAACATGAGAAAGAGATTAATACTTTGCTAATTAGTTACAAAAGCTTATACCCAAAATGGGTTTTTGAATTGAGGTATAAAGTTCGATTTTCTTAGTTTTAATATTGTACATTTGATGTAAATTTGAGTTTTATGTGGTCAACTCAACTGTGTTATATATCCCCATTTGCACCATGAATGTACAAACAAGAACTAGTGCCATCCTAGATTCCCTGGTAAGTGGGGGTAAATTGCACCTGGATTCGACCTCCTCTCTTGTCTGTTTTGCGCTGGTGCACCTGTATTTCTTTCTTGGGTTTGGAGTGGGGGTCGAGGGGATTGTTAACATTTTTTATGAAATTGGTAAAATGTTGTAGGTGTGGCTTTGGTCTTTTGATGTATGGGTTCGGCTCTAAGAAGGCTTTGCTTGAAGATTTTGCTTCTACAGAGTTGACAGATTGTGGTGTAATCGTTATCAATGGCTATCTTCAGTCAGTCAATGTTAAAAATGTATTACATTTGAGCATTTAGGAACCAATATATGTTTGTTTCGTCAAAGGGATTTTTCATTTGATGTCTGCAATTCTTTTAAGTGTAGGTTGTGTCCACCCTAGCTGAAATTCTGTGGGAACAGCTAAAGACCAGACGTAGGTCTTCTGCGGGTAGCACATCTAAAGTTCAACAACCTTTCAGTTCGCAATCCATGGAAGATCTTCTTGCATTTTTAGACGGTTCCAACGCAAAGGAAAATGACTGCTTTGTCTGTGTTGTTATACACAATATTGATGGACCTGGGTTGCGAGACAGTGAAACACAACAGTATCTTGCACGACTTGCAAGCTGTTCCAATGTTCGTGTGGTTGCATCGATAGATCATGTCAATACAGCACTGTGTAAGAATTCATTTTGCACTATGTTTGTGTGCTTTTCCCATTTTCTACAATTCATTTTATACCAAATCTAACAAGCACTTGGAGTTGGGATCCCAAATATATTCACTTAACATATGCACCTACAATCTAGAGTCTTTGACAATTCTATTTATATTCCTGTTAAAAGTTATGCCTTAGGTACTACCTCCAATCTGACTTTCTAACTCCATCACATAGATTAATTGGCGTCTAGAAGTTTGTACATGTAGCATCATTTGTTGGTTTGCATGGCCGTTTATCACTGGTACAGTATAGTGGATCTTATCATTATTGGTGGTCAGTGTTTCCTGTTTCAGAATGTTGTAATTGGGTTGTTTTGGTTTCCCGACAAACCAGAACATTTATTTAATGACGTTTGGAGACGTAGTACACGAGGTTAGGGTACAGTCTAACTACCGCCTAGAATTAGTGGTTCTTAAAGTATTAATTGCCTCTATTTCCTTTGTTGATTGAGTGAATGTCTGTTTTGCTTCCAGTATGGGACAAGAAAATGGTCCACACACAGTTCAATTGGTGCTGGTATCATGTCCCGACCTTTGCACCATACAAAGTTGAAGGGGTGTTTTTCCCCTTGATTCTTGCCTGTAGTGGGACAGCCCAAAATGCTAAAACCGCTGCAATTGTACTTCAGAGTTTGACACCAAATGCGCAGAGTGTGTTCAAGGTTCTTGCTCAACATCAACTGGCCCACTCCGATGAAGAAGGTAAGCATTTTGGTGCATAATACTTCTATGCTACTAATTTTCCATAGAAAGGTGAGATTGAGATTTACTGTTTATTGTCCTAATATACCTGTTTTCTTTCTCAGGAATGCCAATAAACAACTTGTATGCAACCTGCCGTGAACGTTTTCTAGTTAGCAGCCAAATGACGCTGAATTCCCACTTGACGGAGTTTAAAGATCATGAATTGATTAAGACTAGAAGACACTCCGATGGGCAGGATTGTGTTTACATTCCTCTTACATCTGAAGCAATTACAAAGCTGTTAGAGGAGATTGGCTGAATTTGTTTATCTGTGAGTACATTTTACACAACAATATAATCAGGCTCTTCTAGGAACTAGTAAATTTGTTTTGTTCTTTGTTTTCAAAACATGGAAACTGATGACCTGCCTCATAATGTACACTTGAAAAAAGTACAATTTGATAGACTAGTGTTTGTCAACTATGCATCTTTACTATACTACTGCAATTTTTTGTTACGGCCATCTTTCACTGAAATATGGTCCCCTTAGTCTTAAAGAGAAAGATGGGTATATATCATTGCACTTGTTGAGATGGCAGTCAGTCGATTTCAGTTATTTAGTATCAATTGGCATTGCTCCAAGCCTGACACTCCCCAACTCTGGCTTGTGTTAAAAAAAAATGAACCATTTTTGCCATAAAAAACAACAGTAAGAGCTGCCAACCACCATTTGTACAGGGACAGCTCATGAAACATTTCGAGGATTGTTTTGTTGAATCCTGCCTTTGGCTAGGTGGAACTGATTATTCTGAGGTGAACATAATAGATATGGAGGGAATAGTTGGCATGTTCTTCGCTACTGCGTCCCCTTTACAACAGGGTCTGTGACGACCCGCTTTCAATCCTGTGTGGCTAACAAATCTTTTGAGATAGGGTTGCCAAGTTGTGGTTTTTGTAAATAACAGTTTTAGTTGGAGATGGTTTTACTATGAACCTTTGGACAGGAGTGCCTGCAGAGGGGTTTGTGGAGTTCATGGACTGCTGAAATGGGTCATGTGTCCCATGAGTTCCTTATGTCCAATGTGTTCCATGAAATTGATGTGCACATAATGAAACGCGGTTTGTCTTGTAGGAATCAGGTCAAACAAGGATTGAATCTTGAATACCAGCACTATACATTAGACTTCAAATCTTGAATAGATAAACATGATATACTCTATATATTCTAAATGTTTCCTCACAGCAGGCAAAAGTAGAATTCAACAGTAAATTATTCTACTAGCCACTAGAAAAAGAACCATTTTACAGCCAATGAAACCCCATAAAAGAAAGCAAAATATCAATCAATTTCACATCTTATGTTTGCAACGAGATTTGCACGTTGACTTTGTTCAATAAGTATACCAATCCCATTTAATCATCTTTGATATTGTTCTTCTTCTTTTGTACATAACAATGGAGGCAATTAACTCTGGATTAGCTTATGAACTTCTACCTTATTTGAGGGTGTATAAAAATGGTCAAGTTGAGAGGCTATCGCATTACCGAGATGAATTTGTTCCTCCATCAATTTTCAGAGATTTGAAAATGAGTGTTTCGTCAAAAGATGTTGTAATTGTACCTCAAACTGGTCTGTCTGCAAGACTATATCTTCCCAAGTCAAAATCACCCACACAGAGGAGCCGCGGCAGAAGAAGAAGCTTCCCCTTCTCGTTTATTTCCATGGCGGAGCATTTTGCACCTATTCCGCCTTTAATCCTAGATACCACGATTACCTAAATTCTTTAGTTGCAGAGACAAATGTTGTTGCCGTCTCGGTGGAATACAGACGAGCACCAGAGAATCCTCTCCCTGTGGCTTATGAAGATTCATGGGCGGCCTTAAAATGGGTACTTTCTCACTCTCTGTCTGATCAACAAGGACATGAGATCTGGTTAAGTGATTGTGCTGATTTCAATCAAGTTATTTTGGGTGGTGACAGCTCCGGTGCTAATATCGCACATAACATGGCAATTCGTGTTGGAATTACACCTGAGCAAATTTTCGGTTTGAAGCTTTGGGGGGTTGTTTTAGTGCATCCTCACTTTTGGGGGATGGAACCAATTGGTGTAGAGAAATTAGACATGGATTTGAAGCAAAGAGTAGACAAGCTATGGCTTACAGTTTGTCCAACAACAACAATCGGTAATGACGACCCATTGATCAACCCTGCAACTGACCCAAATCTTTCGAGCTTGGGATGCAACAAAGTGTTGGTATGTGTTGCAGAGAAAGACTTATTGAGGGACAGGGGATGGTTTTATCATGAGACACTGAAGAAAAGTGGTTGGGAAGGTGTTGTTGAGATTATGGAGTCTAAAGGAGAGGGTCATGTTTTCCATTTGCATGACCCCGGTTCTGAAAATGCTCTGAACATGATGAAATTCTTGGTTTCTTTTATGCATCAAGATAACTAGAAACTGATTTCAAAATACTTACAGTTGATCATCTGATACATATATAGATTCTCAATTGTTTCTTCTACTTTTCTTGCATCATTTTTCTCCTATGTGCTTTAATCAAAGCCCATTTGTTGGGCTTGAGAAAATTTGTTCATGTAGTTCACTTTTTTCTAGAAGATTTGCTCAGATCAATAAATGACCACTATAATATGTGCTACATTACAGCGGCAATGACATGACAGCTTTTATATCGCTTCTTCAACAGCATTATCACCTGACCCCACTTTCTTTAACATAAACTTAATCCAATCAGATCCCATCTAGTAGTTTCTTTCATTTCGTTTCATTTTTCTTCATTTTCTGTGGAAATAATGGAGGGAAGCAATGAATTGGCTTATCAACTTCTACACTATTTGAAGGTATACAAAGATGGTAGAGTAGAGAGGTTACCAGGTTACCAAGATGAATTTGTTCCTCCATCTATTGTTGAAAATTCAGAATCAAGCGTTTTATCCAAATATGTTGTAATCGTCTCTGAAACTGGTGTTTCTGCAAGACTGTGTCTTGCAAAATTAAGCACTCACCAATTGCAAGAGAAGAAGAATAAGCTTCCACTTCTCATTTATTTCCATGGTGGAGCTTTCTGTACAAACACTGCCTTCAATCCTAAATACCACAACTATGTCAATTCATTAGTTTCAGAAACAAATGTTGTTGCCGTTTCCATGGACTATAGACGAGCCCCGGAGCACCCACTGCCCATCGCCTATGAGGATTCATGGACTGCCTTACAATGGGTACTTTCTCATTCTACTTCTACCACTAGTAACGGGCAAAAACCTGAGACATGGTTGAATGAGTATGCGGATTTCGATCGAGTTTTCTTGGCTGGTGACAGTGCAGGTGCTAATATCGCGCACAACATGGCTATTCGTGCTGGGATTAGTTCTGAACACATTTATGGCTTGAAAATTTTGGGAGTTGTTCTAGTGCATCCTTACTTTTGGGGGATGGAACCGATTGGGCTGGAGCAAAAAGACAGAAGTTTGAGGGAAAGAATAGATAAGCTATGGCTCACTGTTTGTCCATCGACGACAGGGAATGATGACCCGCTTATTAACCCAGCTACAGACCCCAATCTTTCGATTTTGGGATGCAACAGGGTGTTGATTTGTGTTGCAGAGAGATTTGTTGAGATACAGGGGACTGTTTTATGGTGAACTACTGCGGAAGAGTGGGTGGAAAGGTGTTATAGAGACTATGGAGACAGAAGGGGAAGGTCATGTGTTCCATCTGTTTAACCCCAGTTCTGATAATGCTGTGAACATGCTCAAAAGGTTGGCTTCTTTCATCAACCAAGATGATTAAGTTCTAAAAAGAACATGTAAATTTGATTTTGCTAATCAACTAATAAAATGAAAACAAGAACCGCAGATTCCCAGTGTCTCTCCGTTTGTTCACCTTTTCTTTTGTGAGTTACAGGCAAAAGTTGAATTCAACCACTTGACAAAAAGCTAACCAAACCAAATTTCCGAAAACAAAAGCTTTACTCTGACTATGAAATTACAAGGCTAATTTTTCTGATCGAACTGAAATTACAAGGGTAATGGAAGGATATCTTCCCCCCTCCTTACAATCATATAGAGGAGACCCCAAAAAGACGGACCATTTGTAAGAATATGCACAAAATTATCTGAGTATGCTTTCACCCTATACAAGCTCTATGGAAGCAGCTGATCTCGGAGACATGGATCCTATTGAACTGCTCTTCTCTAAAGAATAAGCGACCAAAGTTTTCACTACACGGCTGAATCTTCTTCTATAGGTTGGAAACTTTGATAAACTTCTCGTCATTCCCATCAGCCTGCAAGTACATCATTATCCACCAGTAACATGAGAAGAAGAGGCGTTAAAATTTTAAATACACAGTTTTGAGGATGTAAGAGTAGTCCTTACCTTCTGCTGATACCTTGAATTTGAGCAGTCCTTAGAGCATCCTCGGGAACAATACTGCCGTTGTCCCAAGTTTCCATACGCCGAGTATCAGTACCAAAAAGAACAACCTTCTCCAAAAACCTTAACTCCCCTTCTGAGAGATTTATAACCTTAATCTGCTCCTTCAAAACTAAAATAGGAGAAAAAAACCATTCCAGTAGTCTGTCTTGGGGAACATTTAGATGGTTGACTTCGATGCCGTCAAGCATTAACAAACCTCCTGCTCCAGCTGCGATAGAGTCCAGGAGAGTCCGCATTAATGAATAGCTAGGAAGGCCAACACCGACAAGGGTGATATCAATACTGCCCTTCACCCTGGACCATTCATCAAGGTCAGCTGGCAATATAATGTTAGCATCCACCAGTTCCTTTCCCCTCAGTACACAAGACCTCATAATGTGTTCCCATATCTATTGTATTTGAAATATAAACCACAACCAATATTATTCGTCGGGTAAAAAAACACAATGTTGTGGTAGTTATTATTTAATGATAAGCAAATGGCATCAGTACAAAAGTTATCTCTGATGGCATTACATAAGAATATACATGAAACTGAGAGAAGTAAAGCATACCTGCACCATTTTTACTTCTTGTATTGTCTCCCTAACGGATCTCGATGGTGCTAAATTTGCAATAAGCATTGCAGGTGCTTCTGTAACAGCAATGAACTTGCCAGGACGGCTACTTCCGACGGAAAAATCTCCTGCGTGAGAGGACTTTTTCGACCTGTACCGGGGCCTGTGTTGAGCAGTGACATGGGCAATTAAAGAGGGAACTTACAAGACAGTTCCAAAAGGAAAACAAATAGTTCGCAGAATTTTACTTTGGAAATATGGACCCTTCTCTTAGGTAAAGCAAATCATTTGTGTACTCGTCGAATTCCGCAACCATGGCAACTATATAAGCTAAACCTCTCCTGAAAGATCTTTCCTACACCATTGAACAGACTGGAAAGTTGAGCTTATTACAAGGAATACTGACTGTTAAGTAAGAAATGAGAGCTGAAGCTAGAATAAACCTGATATACAATAATTGCTCCATACAACCCAATGAAGATGCTTGAGAAAACAGACAATAAGATGCTCCCAACAACAATAAGTGGCCACAGAAGGATTGCTAAACCGGCAATAGGTATACAAGCTGTTTCAAGGAAGGGGCCTTCTCGGCTTACTAGGTCATGTAGCAACCTATACCAGCCCATGATAAGCAGGTACGGACTCTTTATCACTGCAATGATGGTATAAAGAGGAATCTCTATGATGAGTCCCATCAACCCCACGATGATACATGCGGGAACATGTACTGACCTGCACAAGGTTTCAAGGTGAGGGTGCGAGTGAGACTAAATCCTTTCAGCACATTGTTTGTACTGATCATAATGCAAATATAGCTCTTATCAACAACCATTTCTCTTTTTCTCAAACCATAATAAAATGATGAAAGAAGAAACTCAAAACCAGACACAGCCGAAAATCAAAGGGTATCCTCCTAGCAGAAGTTATTTGAAATAACCAACACAATGCAATCTATTGACTACGATTCCCAGACAGGCTAACACCCTACGCAGCATACTTCTGGTTCCTTTACCAACATTATATCGAATAAAGATGACACCATTCTATGGATTTGGGATCTGTAGATTCTGTATCCACGTCATAGATAATGGATTAGTCATCTGTACAAAGTTTGATTCTGTGCGAATTGAAAAATAAATATAAATTCCCCTTGAACTTGCATATCTTATAGAGCATATTATAGTACTCCTTGACTTGTCACCCATTAGTTTTACGAAACATTCCAAAGTCAGATTCTTCGCCATAAGGTCCAGACTGTCCAACAGAGAGGTCATAGCAATTTAAAAATAATTTATTGACCCACTTGAGACAGCCAGAAAAGGAATTTTTCTAATTGCATCTTCTCAAAATGCTAACATCTGTACATTCTCTTAAAGTTGAATTTTCTATAACAATGAGTAGATTGAGTAGACATACATACCTCAGAGTTTGATGTTCGTCTGAAATAGATGCTTCCCTCAACTCCTTCAAGTAAAGTGGGTATGTATGATAACACATATCAGCAAAATCTCTGACAACTGTGCAACTCCCTTTGACAGTACCCCAAGTTCCATCCTAACCAATTGACCAATTTCTAATGTAAAATCTCAAACAGAATTACTACTACAAAAACTACTGCAAAAGGGGCAATTGCCAATTGAAGTTGAAAGTTTTACCACTAAGCAGTGAAAATATTTCCTTGATTCACTGTCTTGTCTGAAGGCCTCAAAAGTTGATACCCAAGGTGTGAAAAAACCATATCCCAATCCCACAATTACAGTACCGGCAATTCCAAGAGCTAACCATAACCCAAATAATGCCGGTAACGTAAGCAAGAAAGCCACTTTGAGAGGTACATCTAACCGATTAGTCCTGCATGACAAAGAGATAAACCTCAATTTTGAAACAAACATCAACAAAACAGAAAAAGTTAATGAGAAGTACAGGAATTGGAGTAAGAAACTAACTGGGTAAGCGTATAGACAGTCCAATAAACTTGAGCAGGAAAGAGACCAAGAATCACTCCACCATTTCCAAGTATTAAGATTAAACTTGCAAATGGACCTACTAATACACCTGCGGATCAAAATTATAGCAAAACATAAGAAACCCTTACATAAAAATCAAAATTCAAGCAAAGAAACCCACAATCAAATTTCTCTAAAACTGAATTAAAATGTAGAAAAAAGGGTCTATTAGAAGACAAAAATTGGAAAAAAAAAAAAAAAAAAGAAAGAAATAAGGGTTTTACCTTTGATAGCACCCAGAACTAAAGCAGAACAAAAAGAAAAGATAACATAAACAATCTTCAACCAAACTTCCATAGAATTGAACATATTTTTTGGACCAGAGAAGTACTATTCAACTGAACCCACCATCATCTGAGAAACAGAAACTGATAGAAGAAGAAGAAGGTGATGGAGATTGTACCGGTCAAAACGTCACGATAAAATAGAGGGGAGAGAAACGTGAGTAACAAGAAGAAAAGCAACCAAACGAAGGAATGAAACGCTGTAAAGGACAATCAAAAATAAATAATTGCACTATTGATCGAGTTGTAATAACATATAAGCTACTATTGCTGCTGCCGCTGATGATTTGATTTGATTTGTTTAATTTAATGGTGTTTGCTTTGCCCCAGTTGTTAGCTGTGTATTTCTCTCTCTCCAGAACAATTGACTGTTCCTATGTTTTGGGTATCAACTTATATGCGGGTCTTATTTTGTCTCTTCGTCTATGATCTGTTCTAACAAAACTAGAAACGCAATCAATGAATTTTCATGTGTCATCCATGCCATCACGAGAAGACAAGACCAGACAGCAAAAGAGCTCCTGTTCGCTTATGTTGGCCCTACTGGAATTGCTTTTTGCGTGCCCCGGGAATTTCCATGAACATTGTTTACTCGTGGAGTTGTTAATATGGGAATTAATGCTCAGATTTATGTAAATTCTTTCTTCTAAATATAGCATGCTTCTTATTGAGCAAATACAGGAGTATACAATTTCTTGGATTTACCCGTTGGGTAAGATTTTTGGGTGATTCTTTGCAATGCAATGCTGAGACTCATTCTTATTTTGTTCACATTTTGTCCAGTTAATCAAATCTCAGTTAAGTTAATTAGAATTATTAAACCTCATTAGAAAAAGAACAGTCAGAATAATATCTAATCTAAAATACAAAGTGATACTGACCATTGTCATGTTTATAGAGGAATTTCCAAGTAGATTATCGGGGATGGTGAGTGATTCTATGCAGTGCACTCTTCTCCTTTGTGATCCAAACTATTATTCTATTGGGTCATTAACAAATAACAACCTAATAATAATCCTTAAATAAGCAACAGGTTATGAAATTTAGTAGTCAACGATGAAATCAATTGCAATACTAATTTGCCTACGTAATCAATAATTCTTGGTCAACCAACTTGAATTTCCCAGAATTTACCAACCACTCCTAAATTAAGCAAAAAAAAAATATTTAGTATAGAGCATCGTCTTCAACATAGGGTGAATCTTCTTTTTTTTAGTGACATAGGATTTGAGACTCCCGTTTGGCATAAATCCATCTCCAACAGTAGAGTCCTACAAATTAGGAGGGACCAATTACTAATTATGAAGGTGTTCAAGAAAGTGTTATTTACACCTCCGACTCCACCTCCACGTCATATTTTTCACTAATTTTCTATTAAAATTCTCTACTGTTGGAGATTGTATTTTAGATATGAGGTCCTATATTTACTATATGTGTAGACCCCATAAATAAAAGGACTAAATTAAAAAGCCACAAATAATTTTTTGCACCTTCTGTTGGAGATGCTCTTAGTGTTGTATATTTTGGGTGACTGAACATGAGTTCCTTTTCCCTATAGGTGTTGTCATGTTATTTTGTGACCGCTATGCTCACGTATAGGGCTGCATAACGGGTAGGGTGGGTAGGATATGGTCTATACCCGCCACCCTACCCGTTTACCGACGGTTAAGAAATTTTTTACCCGCCACCCTACCCGCCAAATAATGGATAGGGTAGGATACGGTTAAAAAACTGGCGGGTAGGGTAGGGTTGGCGGGTAGGAGTAGAGTATGTGCACTTCTAGGTAGGGTGGGTAGGATATGGCCTATACCCGCGACCCTACCCGTTTACTGGCGGTTAAGAAAATCTTTACCCGCCACCCTACCCGCCAAATAGTGGATAGGATAGAATACGGTTAAAAAACTGGCGGATAGGATAGGATTGGCGGGTAAGGATAGGGTATGTGCACCCCTACTCACGTATACATTTGTTTCTCTCAATCATAGTGGAAAAGGGCTGGTAAGTGAAGGTAACATTCACTTATACTAACACCTTGTTGGAAGACTATGATTATGGGTAATCCAATTCGTGGAATTGAATTGAAATCTAAAAAAAATAGCGTTCAGTTGAGGTAATCCAATTATTTTTGTTTTTATCCTGGAATCCAATTCCATTGCACTACTAGACTAATGTAATGGAAATTTATTATTTTGGAGGGAATTGGATTCCTAGGGATCAAAATTCTCAATTACGTATAGTTGATTTGGGTTGTTTGGTTCAAGGAATTGGTCACATCCCCGGAACTGTATTACCAAGAATCTAATTCCTTTAACCAAACATGTTGTAAATATGTTAGTGACATAAATGTATATCGTTATCCTATTGGATGACTTACAGCATGTTTGTTTTCTCCTCTATATAGGTATAGGGTTCTACATAGAGGTTTACCTCTATTTCTATATAAATACCACTACTTAGAGCCTTTTAAATTTATGTTTATTTAACCAATATCTAGTAACTCTATATTTATATTTAAATTCGTAAATTTCACATTTTACCCTTATACAATTCAAAAATTCCAAGATTCATTCCAAATCAACATTTTTAAAAATTCAAAAAATACAAACCAATAAAATACCATTCAACAGATGAAAATACAACTACCGTAGCATTTTATACCCTAACAAATAGATCTAATTCATTCGCAACCTGATCACATAATTCATGTTATTGGTGTATACCAGGCACGCTCGTAGAGAATAAGTATCCAGTTCAACCATTGCTAATTGTGTCCCTAGCCTCTCGGTCAGCTTTCTTTTCTTCTTTCTGTTTTTTGTAGAACAAAAACTGTTCCTTAACTAGCTCCACAACATCATCAAGTTTCGCATCACCATCTTTGGCTGGTTCGGCTTTTTTCCTTCTTTTCTGAGTTGTTTGATGTGTCAGTAGTGCTTTTGTGTACTAGAATTGGCATTATAGTGTACTGGATGACTAATAGTGTGTTTGGATATTAAAAGATATTCAAAAGAAGTGACTATGTTTTTCCAGAAGTGGAAATATGAAGAGAGAATTAAAATATTTTTGCTTCACAGAAAGTTGATTTTTTTCCATTAAAAGTCATTCTAAAATTTTATACTGAAATTAATTTCTTGTCTTCGGACTCACTACCTGCTTCTAGATTTCACGTAGACCTTTATTCTTTTTTTTCCTTTTCAAAAAATAGGTTTCGTATATTGACGAAACTTCCGGATTTTTGTTGTAAGAAGAATTGGAATTGTTTACAATATTGGTCCAACATTCAAAATTCAGGTTGTTAAAGAATGTTCTTAAGTTTTCATAATTAATCCAGATAGTCTGTTATTATTTATGCTTTTTCTCCCTCTTTTTTTTTTTTGTTTCCTCTCAGGGTCGTCCAAACTCTCTGCATCCTTTCTTTTTTATCATAAAATCTCTTTAATGATTACAAAAAAAAAATGCTGACATACAACATCCTAATTCCAGAAAAAACGCTGACATACAATATTCTGATTCAAAATAATAATAATAATTAAGCTGCCTCAATAATGTCATATCTATCTTTTAAAGTAAAACTATTAACTTTATATTTATGCAAGTAATATGATAAATTCCAAAGTCTTCACTTACGGAGTATCTTCTCTTCGAGAGATTCAAAACATATTTCCATCAACAATATAAGAATATCTCTCGCCTCGCCGTCGCAATTAGCACAAATAAAATGCCAGACATAATCCATTTAATAATCTGAGTGTCGTCGTTAGAAACATTGTTATTAAGGAGCACTACTTTGTTCGGGGGTGTACCACAATCAATGTACGACAAAACATTTTTTACCATTGGATTGGTACACCCCAAGAAAAATAATACTCCTTATTAGCAATGTTGGTCGTAAGATTTGGGAGGTTATACCAATCGATGAAAAATGTTCTTACCTGCATAGTTTATGGCAACGGCTCCATCCAGACATCATAATAAGTCAGTTTTCTAGTGTGTGTATATAGATGCACAACACAATACTAATTTAATAATGTGATTTTCTCTGTTTTTTAAAGGTTACATCCTTGAAATTTAGATCTCGGAGATTCTTAGGTCTTCGAAGGACAAACTTTGCAACAAGACACACAAGAGTGTAGGGATTAAGTTTTCAGTGTTTTTGATGTCCAATGTACTTTGGAAAAGCAAGGATGGGTTGCTTAAGATGTGAGCAATGAATTTCTTACATCCCATGTTAATTCTTAATTGCTAAATCAAAGTCGTTTTCTAAGATAGAGAGAATTGTTGCTTTAGTAGAAACTTGACTTGCATTGAGGTCTTTCCATGGTTTGAATTTTTAGACAGTTGTTAGCTCAAGTGAATTTTATAAAAAGAATTACTACCAAATATAACTTCAAACTTTCAAGAAAAGAACTAGATTTTACAATCAATAAATTTGCCATTAAATAGAAATTTATAAGCGTGTAGAAAGTTCGCCTTGATAATCAAAGAAGAATGAATAATCCTAGAGATATAGAGTTATGAGATGGCTCATTAATCTTTAGGTCAGAACTCATGGTTGAGTTTTAGAACAATCAGGGAGAAATTAGAACTCATTGGTTTTGTATATTCACGAACTCAAGATATAGGTTTGTGAAATCAAATGCAAAATAAGTTACATGCGCATATAACCTGGTATTGGGTTAGCGAACTCACCATGATAGTTCTGAAGACTAAAATACGAAAATATTTCCTTTTGGTTCGTGAACTCTCCCATTTAGGTTCGCGAAGTAAAATGCTCAAAAATCTCAGGTGGATTCTCTTGTACTAAGTTGGCTAACTCACCTTCTTGGGTCCGTGAAATCACATGACATTAAAACTCGGGAGAATTTTTTTCTTTTATAAGTTGGCATAGTAAACGTAATAGGTTGACGAACTCAAAAGACAAAATTTAATAGGTTGACGAACTCAAAAGACAAAATTTCTCGTACAAATTATCTACAATAGGTTCACAAACTCATCATTGCAAGTTCGTGAACTCAAAGACTTTATTTTTTTTATTTTTTTTGAATTGTACAAGCTAGGTTCACAAACTCAGTTCTTAGATTCGTGAACTCGGGTAATTTAAAATTATTAGCATTAAACTACCAAAACGAAATCACTCAAGAGTGAATTTGCTATCCTTTGATATTTTCATTAACACTTGTGTTTATCTTGAGATTAGTTTGGAGTTCTTGAAAAGCATGAGCTTGAAAGTTAAAACACCCCCAAACAAATCTGTGACAAGATTCTCTTTAATTACGATCATTTTGTAAAGTTCCCGACTTTTACTATGATAGATAGATAGATATATGAAAACGAAATTCAAAAGAAAAAAAAATTGTTACTTACCTCGATGAAGTTATTTAAATTGATGTTGTCGTGTGGGGAGGTGTTTGAAATTAGGATGCATCACCTCCAACAACATCATTTATAGAATTAAAAACTACATAAATCTCTTAAATCCATTTAACCAATACAGCGACACAAAAGTTTAAAGGAATAGAAAAATAATAAAGACCTAAGTTGACTAGTTAAATATTAACATTGAGTCTTTCATTGTGTATGAATACTCTAATGTTCGATTTGGTTTGATAATTCATAATTGTGCGAGGAGGTTCATGGGGGCAATGGATTTCTCAGCAAGAGCCAGAGATATGATGCAAGCTTAAGATATATATGGTTCTTCTTAGGGCTTCGAGATGGATTAAAAATTTGCACTTTCAAAGAGTTGTTGTAGAAGGTGATAACTAAGATGTCGTGAAAATCTACTAGGTAACGATGGGAGTTTCATTTAGGAAGATCAAAGTTTAGTGTTGGAGTGTCAGCATATTTTTAGTATTTTAAGTCAGTGTATTGTCTTTTTTTCTAAAGAAATTATCTTGCAACCATGCAACGGATAGTTAAGCTTGTAAAAAATGCTAGAAAAAGATTAGAAGTATAGTATGGTGGAATGAACTATTAGTATCATTAACCATGTAATGATACAGGAAGGTCTAATTAGTGTTTGAGGTGGTTTGTGCTTGTTGGTGACTCTTTTAGAGTTTTTGTCCTATTATTTTCTTTCTCCTTCAATGAAAATTTCCTTTGGAAAAGAAAATGAGACAAAGTGGTGAAAGCTTAAGGGATACACCTTATAGGTGTGTAAATATAAGGTATTGGCGTAAGGGTATGGAACGTAAAAGGAGAAGTGACTAGTATGTGTAAAGAGATGGAAACTTGTATTCAAAAGGTGGATGTAGAGGTGTCTGGGGTAACGATGGGAAATAAACATTGTTAGAGCACTGCTCGGGCGATTTCTAGTCTACTAAATCTAAGTCGGATTAGAGTATGATAGTTGAGTGTCAGACATCACTGAATAACTCTTGGATATTGAGGACTGAAGATCAAACAAAGACATTTGGAGAACTTCATCGACAGATAAGTATGTGAAGACTGAACCATTTTATTTACTAACAACATTACCATTCTATCTATATGAGACTATGTTGTATGATTTCTAGTATATTTAATCTTTCAAAGAAGAAGCTTCGAGTCAAGTTTTCTTATTAAACATCTCGAAATATGATTCAAGCGATGAATTTTTGTGGATCCTTAGCAATCTTAGTTTGAAACAATTTATTATTGAATAACTATCTTTGTCTCAAACTTACCCAAACACCGATATTTTATTGCTATGGCAATTGAGAATATTTCAAAGTATGAAAAAAGATGAAATATGGGCCCAAGGTAGGTACGTATACCCAGTATGCGTACTCAAGTCAAATGAGTTTCGGAACAAGAGAGGTACGAGTACCCTAAGGTTCTGAAATTCGTAAAGGGGAAGGTACGCATACTCAAGGGCCCGATTTCATGATTAGCTTAAGGATACACATACTTGTTACACGTACCTTAGCTCCCTAATTCTTTTTTTTTAGCTAAGTTAGCTCCCTAAATTCACGAGTTGGTTCATAAGTACGTCTACCCCTACACATACCTACCCAGTACGAATTAAGAAAAGGTTCATAAATTTTAAAATATTATTATTTTAATATTAAATAAAATTTTGATTTACATAGTAGGCAAGCGAGCAACAAGCTGCGCCGCAATCCCTTTTTGAATTGCGAAACCTATCCTTTTAAAAACAAACTCTCTTGAACCGGGAGTCATGACATTATTGTGCATGACTTTCTGGTCTCTCTTGAGAAGTCCAACCGCCTCTGGAGCCAAAAAACCAAAAGTATCAAAAGCAAAGGGAATAAAAGCATGTCCATTATCAATGCACGTTTTCTCATGCTTCGCTATCTTACCTGAAGCATCTCGCAACGCTGCTTGGCCAACTGTAAAGGTGCAATGTCCAATGCCTACTAACGGGGAAACACCAGTGAGGTCAACACATGCATGTTTTCCATTAGCCCATCCAAAAATAAGAACGTCTGCTGGCCTAACCGTTGATCTCCCTTCAAGTGGGTTTGTCAAAAAGTTGGCAGCCGCTTCTTTCTTTGCTGAAATACCATCTCTCCACAATACATCATACAAGGTATCTCTCACATGATCATGTCTATATTTAAACCCAGGATCTACCTTGCAATGGACTGCATGTCCCCGTACGTATCTAAGCATCCTGTGATGCAAGCAGGACAGTGTGTATCCAAAGGGTACAGAGGGATCATTAACCTGTATTTAAGAATAGCCGGTACTCAACAGGTGTCATCTTCTGTCCAAGGCCCTCAATCGGTATAGCCAGGAGAAAATCCTGGGCATGCGCTGCTTGCAGGCAACCAAAGATCGCTTTCTGTCTGTTCGATAACTCGTAAACTCTATCTATGTCTTTAACTACCTTACCAAAAAGAGCACTCGCCGGGTTACTTTGTTCTTTGGGGTGGGGGGGTGTCCTTACTGGTAAAGCTGGTAAAGTCATAATCAGGAAGAGTTGCTTGTAGTGTCTGCAAAGCCTTATGAAAATTTTCATCCATGCCTTCTACTCCACTGCTCCTTAATATATGATCTTGTAGGCCCTAGGATTGTAAACGCGATGCCAGAAAAGCATATGTTTGGCATTGCTACAACTCCCATGAACACCTCTTAAACATCTTTGATTACTAAATTACTTTGGTGTATATGTATCATGATTCAAGTCTTAAGTGTTAAATGAACACGATTATGCTTACATGTCCATAAGGCATACTTGCCATGAACTATCATTATACACAGTACTCTGGACCATAGTTTATATTCTTCTATGTTATTTCAATACAAACTTGTCACATGCTTACATGAACTCCTAACAAGAGTTTCATCTGATTAAAAAAAGTTTTTGCTTGATTCTCACGTTATCTTAACTTGAATTCCAAGCAACCTCTAGTCTTGAAAGTATATAAATAGAAAGACTCAAACAACCAGGAAATTCAATCTTTGACACTTATGCGTCCTAGTTATTTGCTAGAGTCGTCTTACTAGACATAGGTTTCCTCTGAGAAATATAATTATGTTTACAACTTAAAAACTTCACTTAGGGATTCGTAAATCCAGGTTCGACTATCATTACCTTCATAGTTCATGTATCCAGATCTTGTTTTTTCAGTTTGTCGAGGTTTTCTTCAATCTTCTTCATGAACGAGATAGATATAAATCATAAAGTTCTTTTCGTCTCAGAAAATTATGATTCCTCAAGGTATCTAAAACTATAATTTATTGATAAGTTTAGGATTTTTCTTGAGAGGTGGTTAATAATCCAGGCTTCTCAGCTAACTGAGTGTAAGTGTTTCGTATTTATGAGGTTTGCTATCTTTATATACTGCAAACAGATTTCCAAGCCTTGATATATTCGATCTAATGGCAAATCAAATAGGGTTATCTGTTAGAGGTAGATTGGTATCAAAAGTCTTCACTGAGGCTGAAGCAACTCTTAGGATGTAAAGGACATCAGTTAAGGGAATCCATTGAGTAGAACCTTACGAGGTTAAAGAGACGTAAGGAGCACGACTGCAGCTGAATTGCTTGGAGGATGAATTCAGTCTCAACTACATTCAAGTATGAATGTGATAATAGGCTAGTATCTGTAGCGACTTAATACAGTTTGGTTGTCAATTTTCAACGAGGTTCCAAGAGTTTTATGCATGTGTTATTTTCCTCATTAACAAAACTTCTGGTGTCTTGTGTTTTTATTTTTTCACGTTATATTGTTTTATATTTATAATAGGAATAATACAGGTAGTACGTAATCAATCTTAGTAGATAAGTCCATGGTCAATTAAGAAACCCTCTTTTGTAAAATTTGTATCTTAAAAGTTAAATAACAAGTTTCATACTTGGCAGAATTTGGATCCTCTTTATTTGGATACGACCAGATTGATCTTGGATATTGATTTTTGATATTGTACAAGTACTCTTCTATACAATTAGGTTCACATACTTAATTGTCTTGACTTTCTGATTGCGAAGAGAAAGAGATATAAACTTTATATGCGTTGTTCAAGGATCTTTAATTAGATCTACTTGCGATTGTATCATGTTTTGTCCATACAGGTTTCCGAACAGAAAAGTTTATCGTATACTTGGTACCCTTACTTTTCAGACGTGAACCGAGAGATACTTGGTGGTGGAATGAGAATGTACAAATGCGATCAAGGATAATAAGGAGTGGTACAAAGGATTTCATCATCACATGAGTGAGGAGAACATACGAAAGTACAAAGCTGCAAAAGAGAATGCAAAGTGAGCGGTAAGTGAAGCAATGGTCGTGTATATGAAGTTTTTTACCAGAAGCTAAATACAAGGTGGTGGTGGTGGGTGGTGGGCGGGGGGGAGGGGGGGGATTAACGTTTATAGGATAAATAAACTATGTGAGGGCAAGACGAAAGACTTCAACCAAGTCAAATGCATCAAATATGAGAATAATCGACTTATGGTATAGGACGCCGAGATAAAGAACAGATGGAAAAGAATACTTCAACAAGCTTTTCAATGAAGAATAGGAGAACACCAAGAGAGCTAGATGACTCTTTTGATGACACAAACGTAGGATTTGTTGGGAGGACCCAAAAATCGAAGGTAAAAGAGGCATTAAAAATGATAAAAATAGGGAAGGCGTAAGGGCCTGATAACATCCCTATTGAGGTGCGAAAATTCTTTGAAGATTTGGGGATAACTTGGCTAACCAAATTATTCAATAAGATTTTCCAAACAAACAAGATGTCGGATGAGTGGAGGAGAAGCGCTTTAGTACCAGTATTCAAGAACAATGCATTATTTAAAATTGCATAAGTTATAGGGGAATCAGGCTTATGAGTCATGCAAGGAAGCTTTGGGAGAGAGTAAATTAAGCATCGCTTGAGAAATGGGATAAGCGTAGCAAATAACCAAATTAGTTTTACGACTAGGAGGTCAACTATGGAGACAATATTTATACCAAGACAACTTACAGAAAGATATCGGGAGCAGGAGAAAGATCTACACATGGAATTTCACTATTTATCGACTTCGAGAACTCGTATGACAAAGTCCAGATTCATGTGGTGAGTTCTTCAAAAGAATAAAGTCCCTAGTAAGTATGTCATCCTCACCGAGGATATGTTCGATGGCGATGTGACTAGTTTTCGCGGATGCGACGACGAAACTAGTGACTTCCCTATTAAGATAGGATTACATCAAGGGCCAGTGCTAAGCTCTTACGTTTTCACCTTGGTGATTGATAAAGTTACAAGAAAGGATTCAAGAAAAGATTCCTTGGTGCATATTATTTGTCGATGATGTGGTTCTAATTGGTGAGAGTAAAATAGGAGTTGATATGAAACTGGATTTTTGGAGGCGGATTCTAGAATCTAATAGTATAACTAAAACCGACTATATGAGATGTGGGTTTAGCGTTGCTAGCCGAAGGATGGGGAGGTCACTTTGGGAGGACAAGTACTGCTTAAAAAGGACACCTTTCAATATTTAGGGTTGATGCTGAAAGATGATGGTGAAATTGATGAGATGTTAACCATAAAATTCGAGTTGGGTGGATTAAATGGCGACATGCATCTGGCATCCTATGTGATAGAAAAGTTCTGCTAAAGTTCAAAGGTAAGTTTTATATGACGGGGATCAGACCTGCTATGTTATATGTTGGCCAATGCTGGCTAGCAAAAAAAAAACGTCCAACAGATAATAAGTGTAACAGAAATGCGTGTGTTGCGTTGGAGTTGTGACAACACGAGACCCAACCGAATTGAGAACGATGATATACGTGATAGACTTGGAGTAACGCCAATAGAAGAAAAGTTTATTTAACATCGCTTCAGATAGTTTGACATCTTCGACAGAGAGCCTACGAGGCACTTGTGCACACATGAGTTATATGTCACATCCATATACAACGAAGAGTAAAGATCGACCAAAATTAACATGAAAGTGAAAAGAGACTAGACGGAATGGAAAATATTAAAATAGACGGCTTTAGATAGGAGCACGTGGAGATCCACGATCCACATACGAGAACCATAATATAAGGAAGATAGTTTATGATTTCGGTTTCGTTTCCAGACTACCTGAACATGTTCCCGAATTAGAGACTTAGTTGTTGATATTGTCCTTTGCTATTATGAGGACACTCCTTATCCCTCTAGTGCTCCAAAAAAATAAAAACGGTCCTTAAAAGTATATGACTGCTAAAGATAAGTACCAATATCAGCGAGACAGATATCATTTGGGGGAATTATTATTATTTTTGTCATGTAGGAAATGATACCCGTCCAACTATTGTTGGTGGCAATCCTCCAAAAGTCCCTTCCACGGAGTTCCACCCACTTCAGCATGTACCAATTTACATGAGGGTGTACCATTTCAGTGCTGAATGGAACTAAATTTAAAAAGGTGTAAAACTCGTGTTTTTAGATATTTCTTAATCGGTTTCAAATTTGACCCTTTTAACCTTTTTTTTTACATTTTTACCACTCACCATAAACGAGGACCTCGAACAAAACAACAGAGGGCAATATTGTCCCCTTAAAATGTTGCGGCATTACATGAATTCAGTTGTCATGTGACTCATGTCACTGAAAAAGTAAACTTTTGGCGGTCTAGACTCTAGAGTCCAGTTCATTTCAAATTTCAAACAGTTGGGTTTCCAGTAACACTCACATACTCTCGAAGAAAAACCCTAATTTCTGATTGAGAAATCTCTGCAGAAAAGGCAAAATACAATCAAGATGGACACCCAAGAGTCAGCAGCAGAGGAAAATATATTAAGAATAAAAAACACTATGGAAACAGAGGAAGAAGATGAAGATGGAATAACTCAAACTCAGTTCTCTCAACGAAGCTCTATCACTTCTTCAAACCCTAAATCTCAAATAACTAAGGTTCATAAATTTTCAACTTTGATTTTGCTAAAAAAATTATTTTTCTTGATTTATTTTTCTTTTTTTACCCTACCATTTCTCAAAAAAATGTAATAATTATGTTGGACAGGTAATTGTTGCTGATCCAGTGAAGGAGTTAACAGGGTAAGGTTCATGAAAAGAAATAATTTTGGAATCCAATTTTGTTAAAGAAAGCTGTGTTTTTTAGAGGTTTTCTGATTTGACTGTGGAGTTCTGCAAATTTTATTGTCTTGTAGATCTGAAAATAAGAGTCATATGGTTGAGATTGGTAATTCTAAATTGTTGACTAAAGATCAAGCTGAAGATATTCGATCGAGTTTAGACCCTGCATTCCCAAGTTTCGTCAAACTTATGCTTAAGTCACATGTTACAGGGGGATTTTGGCTGGTAATTGCTATTTGCTCCCATTAGTATTCTACTTGTGATGATTCATGTCTTGATTTGAGTGTAATAAGTTACGGGTTTGAATATTTATCTGCCTTTTGTTGACAGGGGCTTCCCTCGAAATTCTGTGCTAAAAATATGTCACAAGAAGACATTTCAATGACTTTGTTGGATGAGGAAGGGGAAGAGCACATTGCAAAATACCTTGCTGGAAAGTGTGGACTGAGTGGTGGATGGAGAGGGTTTTCCATTGCTCATAAGCTAGTAGAGGGGGATGCAGTGGTTTTCCAGTTAATCAAGATTAATAAATTTAAGGTAATTAGATGTTTCTTTATTGTGGTTGTTTTTTCTTAACTTTGTTTGATAATATAAACATCCCAAGAAACAATACTAACCAAAAAAGATTTGGCATCTTCAATTTGAGGTGATGCTGCCAGGCAGTACTAACCAAAAAAGATTTGGCATCTACAATTGCTTTTCCTTTAAGAGTATGTGCTCCACTCTGTGCACCTGTCGGAGTTGTGACCTTCTGAACTCCCATTTCTCCTGTCCTGCTCACCTAACTGCATCCTTAAAGGCTGAGCATTTTGTTGTGATCTCAGATTTATTGCTGTAGATGCGTTTGGCTCCTTGGTGTCACCTGTTAATCTTGTATCTATTAGACCAATTCCACTCTTTTAGTTTCAAGAATGAAAGAAGCATCACCGTTAGTAGCAATAATAAGGAGGTTGCTATATATGTTTTCACCACGGATTCTATTATGATTTATTTTCACATTTGTGCAAGAAGACCGATTGTGAAGAAAAATTCTGATTCGATGGATTCAATTTTGCTTTTCTTTGAAAAACAGCTTCACAGATGCTATATGGAGAAGGCAGTGATTGCTTCAAAATCAGTTCTGTTATCATCACACTGTTGAATATGAATCATTCCTTGACAGTGCAATAGGTTTCTCATATTTTCCCAATCAACTTTTCGGTTTTATAGGTTTACATTGTTAGGACGACTGGATTAGCAGAAGTTGATGGTGCTCTTGGCCTTCTACAACTGGAAGCTTGTGCGCGGAAAAGTTCCCTAGGTATCTTTTTGGGGTATCTCCTTCTGATTGTTCAGTTATATCGAATTTCAAACCGTTGGTATTTAGCTACTTATGACTATGTTGTTTGATGTTTAAATTAGGCGAGGCAGGCAATGATTTGAAGCTGACGAGAAAAGCCATTGTAGGGGAACACCCAAAGCGTCTTCCTTTAGCCGTTATTCGAGGCAAAAATGAAGTTGATGGTGCTCTTGGCCTTCTACAACTGGAAGCTTGTGCGCATAAAGGTTCTCTAGGTATCTTCGTTGGGCATCTTCTTCTGATTGTTCAGTCTATATGGAACTTCAAACTGGTGGCATGTAGTTACTCAGCTCATGTTGTTTGATGTTTAAATTAGGCAAGGCTGGCAATGATATGAAGCCGACGAGAAAAGCCGTTTTAGGGAAACGCCTAAAGCATTCTCCTTTAGCTGTTACTCAAGGCAAAGATGAAAACATTAGTCCCCCACTATCAGTTACTGATCAACCTGAAAATGGCAGTGAAGAGGCAGATTCAGATTTCTTGGGAGGTATTAAATTTGCAAGCTCCGTGACTGCGTTTCAAGATATAAAGAATTCAGAGAGTTTCACCATAATCGTGAACGATTTGATTATAGATTCGGAAATGTCCAAACATGTAAAGTCTAAATACTACGAGCTCTGCTGCAGTCAGAACTCGTTCCTGCATGAAAATCTTATGCCAGGCCTCAACTGTAAATTAGTTGCAGGTATCATTTCTGAGACTATCAACATTGCTGATGCCATTAGATGTAGCAAAGTTGGCAGAACTTCAAGGGATGATTTTGCAATATGGAGAAAGACTTTGGAAGCATTTGAGCACCTTGGCATGAATGTGGGTTTTTTGCTTCCTCGGTTGGATGAGCTTGTGAAACTGGCCTCTGAATCAGAACAAACAGTAGATCTGAAAAGGTACAGAGAAGCTACAATTGAACGAACACTTGCAGAAGAGGAGATGAAAACTCTTGAAATGAAGCTTGTTGAACTGAAAGATGCATCAAAAATGTTTGAGAAGGATATCAAAACATTGAAAGTGAAGGCAGAGAAGTATGAGTCGGATTTTGAAGCCGAGGCCAATGCTCCCTGGTAAGGTCGTTGGAGTGATTTAATCTCATCTTTTTGGTAACTTATGAGGCAAATCCCAAAATTTGGCAGCTTACACGGATGTTTTGGCCTTGCGCTGTAAGCTTATGACCAACAGTGAAAGCTTCTTTTGTTTTATCAAAACAATCTAGATAGAAATCGGCATTTCAGAATTTTGATCTTTTTGCATGTAAATTTTTCTTTTTAGCCAGACAGTGTAATGGAAATTTATGAATACAGAAGTGCTGAAGTTTTATCCGGTGATAAAGGAAGATAAGTCAAACATGGCATTTTCATATTCATAAGTAAAATTGATAAACAGATCCATTTTATTAGCTGCAACAGATGAACTAACCTTACAGATTGTGAAACTTACTGCCACACAATTTAGACATGATTTATTGTTTTTTTCCTACCTTTATTTTCAGTACAACAAGCTACATCTGGCATTCTTGCTCTCAGTCTAACAATCTGGCATTCTTGGTATTAAAAAATACATACAACATGAAACAGGATACAGCAAAATTGATATGAACAAATCCAGTTTATTAGATGAATGAACCTTACAGATTTATAAACTTTACTGACACAGTTTAGATATGATCTATCATTCTTTCCCGCCTTTATTTTTAGTACAAGAAGCTACGCTACATCTTGCTCTCAATCTCACTCTCTGTTTCACTAATAGAGTTTGGTAGCATCCAGTATGCACAATATTTTGGGGTTTTTCAATTCAAAATCCAGAGGAAACAGGGCTTTCAAAAGATTTGTTTAGCATTGTGATTTCATAGCTTCGCCACTTGCTGGGAGAAGCTTGGGTCAATGCAAACAACCACCTGAGTAACAATAAAGTGAGGTATATTGAGTAACCTAACATCATGCAGATGCAGGACAAACATAACTTGCATATGAAAAAACAAACGATTAATCGCTAAGAAGATTAATTATAACACTTAAAACCTGTATACCTTGCCAACACTTTTACCGGAGTGGAGATACTCAACAGCATCTGCGACAGACTTGACCCCTGTAAACTTTTTGGGGTCTAAAGAAACCTGTTAAGAAACAAAGATCAGCAAGTTAGGCTAGTTTTAAATTGAAAACCGATATAATTGTGCCAAGCACTTTTAACAATTTACTGTTAATTGAAATCAACGTTAAACCAAATTTCTGAAAGGGGAAGTCTGTTCTAGAAACACTAATCTGAAAGGATGGCTACTAAGAGGATACAGTTTAATTTAATAAAATATGTAAAGAACAAAAATGAGTACCTTAAGCTTCCCTGAGGAGAAGAGATGAAATAGCTTGTCCAAATGTTCTTGCCATAAGTGACTATATTGAACTAGGAAAAACCCCGACTGCACAATAACAGATTATTAAGATAGTTGATCATGAAATGCATAAATTGTCAACAATGGGAAAAAGTAGATACTAATTTCTCACTAATGTACATACCACAGTTTGGCTCTTCGAAAGTATCTTGTCACAGAGTCCAGTATAATTTGAAGGCTGCCATCCATGTTCTCCTTGATACTAAAAACCAATATTTCATCGGTTCATTAGCAAAGAAATAACTTATACTGTAAACACTTGCAAGTAGCTGTAAGCAATCACGTAGAGAAGAATACCTAATAGTTATTATCTACTTTGATATTTGTATCAATGAGATGATGGTTAGAGAAAACTAACCTGAGAAATCATTCCAATTACGACGAGCCGCCCATAGACCGCCAATGCATTGAAGCACAGGTCAAACATTTCACCACCAACAGATTCATAGACGATATCAACACCTTTGGGAAATTCTTTCTTGAGGACCTAGAACAAGTAAAGTAAAACAAAAAACAAGTTGAAATTTTGAGAACGTGTATTTACTAATCGGCAGTTCTTAAACTTGAACATACTGTCCCAACTGAAATATTCAGCACGAAAGAAGTTCAAGATTAGTAATAACACATACAGCTTTCATGTTTTCACTTCTGTAATCAATGACGCGATCAACCCCTAAATCTTTCAAAAGTGAAGCCTTTTTCTCACCGCCACATGTAGCAACCACCGTATTTCCAGCTAACTTTGCAAGCTGTACAAGTAGAATTTGAGGTGGTTACATTCTTCGACTAGCGCAATAAACATAAATTGAGTTTCAGGAACTTCACAAGTTTGGTGCAGATGAAATCAGATTACATAAACTCAATCAGGGACATACCTGTACTGCAAACTGGCCTGTCCCTCCTGCAGCAGCAGTAACAAGAACCACCTTTCCAGATTCCATGTGTGCCGACTACAAATTGCAAAAGAAGTTATATTTTCCTCAATCATTGTAAAGAAGCAGTGGATGATACATAATTTGACCTACAATCTAATATTGATTGTGGTAACAAACTTGTTACTAAAATAAGTGGCATACCTTCTCCAAGGCAATTGTCTCCAAGGCAATTGATGCAGTGAGTCCAGAAGTAAGCATTGCCACAACCTCAGGATCTGGTCTAGGCACAGGAAGTACGTGTTTTGCAGGAATCTGCACTTGAGAGCACAAAAGATATAAGACTTGCAAAATTGTATGAAGTTATTACAATTGAAAATCGGAAAAAAAACAACATATCAAACAGGAAAAAGAAAACAACGCCTAAAATGAGGGGAAACTTCTGTAAGAGAACGTACTTCCGTGAATTCTGAATAGCTTCCAAAAGTCATAATTGCAACTGGACTCCCTATTTTTAAATTACTGACCGAGTCACCCACAGCAGCAATTAATCCCACACCCTGTTATAAAGACGATTAGAAAGAAAAACAAATTATGGATTAGTAAAAGCATCAGTAACTTTTGGTCTTCTATTAGGGAAAAAAAAAGATTTACACTGGTTCTAAGATTTACAGCACCTCAAATCCACAATCAAGTGGAAGACGTGATGCCAGATCTTTGTCATTACTGAAATATCGGCCCGAGCTGTAATTTACCTGCCAATCCCATAAACTTGTTAATTACAAATAATATAGTGCCCTGATATAATGCAAAATGACGTTATAATCAATTCCTTTAGGAGATGACTCAGAAACTTACATCACTGGCGTTTACACCAGCATAGATGATTTTGATAAGGACATGATGTGGTTTGATGGGCAACTTCAACTGTGTACGAACGATTTTAGTTGCATTTCGGAAATTGTGAGTTAAGGTGTGGACAATTCTGGACAACAATGAACAGTGTCAATGAGATTTTTATCTGTAAGTTGCGGGTCGGAAAATTCTCATGACCCAACTAACCAAAAAGGGCATCAGTTTTGAATGATATAACTTAAGAACTTTAGTGCGAGACTAGATTTCTACTAACAATTTCTCATAACTCTGAGGAACTTGTAGGTTAGGTGCAGTGTACGAAGATCCCCTTTTGAATCTTGAAGACCGTACTAAGTACTTGGCTTCTTCTGCAGGTGTAGGCCAATACTCCAAGCCCCTGCGCTTTGAAATCCATAAACATGAACCAGCTCTGCTCTCATCTTTAATGAGCTCAAAAGCACCTAGAACCGATACAATATCAAGTTAAAAGTCACGTAATCATCAACAGGCATATAATTCTACAATTTAGAGAGAGTAAGGCTGAGATTGTCAGATGGATATTATATCTTTGTTTATCAATGTCTTTCTTCTCCTTTACTAATTATGGTTCCTTTCGTTTCTGGTGCTTTCTGGTGATATGCAGAGATTTCGTAAGAGTGTGGTACCAGCAAAAGACCCCGTCTTCAGTCTTAATTTTTTTGAATTATTTCTATCATATGGGCAAATATTCACAGTTAACAAAGCAAAAGAAAAACAGTTTTTGTTAAAGTAGACTTCATGAAACAAGGAAAATGACATTACCATTCACAACCATTTCCATAGGTAAGAAACCGCCAATAGAGTCAATGAACTTGGGGTCGATCTTTCGACCCATCTCAGTTTCTACAAACTGCATGTCAAATAACCAGAGTCTTAAGTAATTACACCAGGATGAAGACTGGCGTAAGTTTTAGTCGAGAATATCCATCCACAAATGTGAAAACAAATAAGTAAAGCATTTCCTTCTTACCAGAACCTGAAACTCTAAAAAAGCAAAAATTATTACCTCGGGGCAAAGAACGTTGACACGAATTCCTTGACGTTTGTACAGAGCAAGTGATCTGGTAAACAAAACGACTCCACCTGCAAAAGTATTGTCCCATGAAGAGCAACAAGTAAATGAAGTAGCACCACAAATGTGAATAGTTGAGGAAACAAGAGAGTAATATCATGTAAGTGGAAGTACTGTTGAGTGCAAGTGAAAACAACTGACCTTTAGTGCCAGAGTATATTGGGTCAGCATACATTGGATAAAGACCTGAGGCAGATCCCAGATTTATAATTACACCAGGCTTCTGTCCAGCTTGAATGGCTTGTATCTACCAATAAATTATACATCATTAAGTAATAGATTACAGATACAATATCAAAGAAATCCAAATTTAAGTTTCCACATAAGAGCTTACTGCAAGGTGTGTGCAGTCGATTACAGCAACTAGGTTTACATCTATAGTGCGTCTCCATGAAGCAGTACCATCCGTTGTGTCTTGATTAAACGGTATCGGATTACTTATACCAGCACAATTGATACATATATCCAACCCTCCATATGTTGCCAAATGCTTATCAAAAGCAGCAGAAATTTCTCCTGTTCATAACAAAAAAATCAGCAATTAACCTTCATAACTTAAAGGATTTTACACATGGGCAAATGAATATAGCAACCGACTTACCAGAATTTGCAACATCGCATCTAACAAACATTGCCGGAGGAAATTTTAGGCCTGAATGGAACTTAGCACATTCTCTTTCGACAAGTGAGGCCACTTCCTTGGCATTCTCGGCAGAGTAATCAATAACAGTAACAAAAATTCCTTTCTTTCCCAAAGCAATGCTAAGTGCCTTACCTGTATACCCACAAAAACATAAAATTCATAGATTTCAAGCCCATAGACATCAAAAACACCATCAATTTACATTCTACTAACCATAATATTAAATTATAAGTTCAAAGAGTCAGTGTTACAGTGTGTACTTGCAATCCAATTACAAAATTCCAAATGAAATAGGTGTTTGAATTACTTATCACTTATTAAAGTTGACTCATGGGTATGAGCTAATACGCATGATCTGATGAATAAATAGGAATATATAGAGTGGATTAGTGAAAAGGAATAAATTAACTTACCAATTCCAGAACCTCCACCAGTGACGAGAGCTGATAAACCTGGTTTTAGCTCCATTTTTTTTAATTGTCTATCACAAACTAAATCTGTGCTCTGTTCTTGCTGATGAAAGATTTGAGATTTTTTCTTCTTCTGATAAATAGATCTTTCAGATTCTGTACTGCTGCGAGGGAAGTAAAACTAAAAATGATTCTTCTTAGGACGGACGGCCTTTGTTTGGTCCGTAAGAGAGGACTGCAACTACGTCAGCAATTAAAAGCCTGTACATATCCGATTAATTAATCTATATAATATTGGAAATGCTATTGTAAGTCCATATACCGCCCTATTCTCCGCCCAAGAGCATGTGGCTCGCTTAGCTGTCGCAAATTCACGTGATCCTTCTTTCCATATCTCCCATGTGGCATTAGGCTAATTCTTATGGGCTAGATATTTAACTGTTAAATTGGCCATCCACGTCAGATTGAGCAACCTCCTAATTTCTATGGGGATGGCCAATCTAGCCGTGAAACGCCTAACAATTCGGTGTCCAACGTCGAACCAAACAACGTTATATTTTTTATTTTCTAAAAAAAACTGATTATTTAATATTTCTCTTTCATTATTTCCTCTTTCTCCCTTTTTTTTCTTCTCTCTCCATCTTTTCCTCTTTCCTCTATTTTTTTTTCTCTCTCTCCATTTCTTCCTCTTTCCTCACGTTCTCCATCACTTTATTTCCTTATTTTTCTCTCTCTCTATATCACTTTCTCTCTTTCTACGAAAAAAAAATATAGCGCCAAACCATTCGACATTGGGACTACTTTTTGAGCGCCAAACGATTCAGCGTTTCAATCTCGCTGATAGTTGGATGACGAGCAGCTGGTAGGAGAGAGAACTATCCACTATGACTGTTAATTTTTTTCCAACACTTATTTTTTGATTTGCAACACTTTTTGGTCAATCTAGCACTCAAATCTAGTCCATAGGGGTTAGCCTTATCATCTAGTTTTATCTCTATCAAACTACCTCCCCTTCTCTTCTTCCCATCTTTTCTCTTATCAATTCATTCTTCCACATACAGAAAAAATCATGATAATTAAAAGAAACTTAGGAATTTAGGAATTTTAAGATGATAATTAAAAGAAACTCGCAATGTGTGTGTTTGTGTGTTCTAAAGGGTAATTGAAAGATTGAATAACAAATATATATTGAATGTCAAAGGGAAAAGCATAGATCATGTTTTATCAAATTTCCAAAACTTTCTTTCAATTTCTTCAATCAAACACGATTAATGAAAACCCCTTCTTTTTAAACTCAATATAATCCACTGATTCAGACCTAATTCGAACATATCAGATCAATATACTAACTCACCGACTCATATTATTCACAAATCTCAATCAAAACTATGTTGCCTCACTGTGAATTGCGATGACGATCCATATACTTGAACATACTGCTCTTGATGCTTCAAATGAGATTAATGTTGGATTCCTTTTTTGTTTTTTTTTTTGCCTTCTAATGACTGCATGTACCAACTATTACAATCCAATTTTGCAGATCCTTAACCTAATCGATGGATCTCGATATATTAGCTCAATCAAACCAATCGATGTTGGACATAAATTAAACTTTCACTTCATACTTACTTTCATATTTCATACTTCCTTTTTCTTCAAAATAGAGAGTAATCATTTTCAGGAGAATCAAATTATTTGCATGTTTTCCACTCAATAATTTTCTAACTAATCATTTTCAAATATTAGGTCATAGTCAATTCAAAGCCTAAATTTTTGATCAAGATCTAGAAAGTGAGATTAGAAATAAGAAAGTGAAGTGATAGCAAAGGGGAGAAGGAAAGAAAAAGAGAAAATAGAGACTGGGAAAGAAAATGTGAAGGAGAAATTCACGTGATTTGACACGTTTGAAGGTTTCTAACTTTTCCCTACACGTCAGTTTGCCATCTCACCTTGGACGATAAGTAGGGCGTAGATTGGGGCTCCGTGTAGCATCGCCGATATAATATTGTCCGACTAACACGTTTTTCAATGTTAAAGAGATCGTAGTTTCTTATCCCGTGCTGATGCAGCTGTACAAAGCGTCCACCCACAGGTCTTATTGGGTCGATCGGTCGGAGGACCCAAAAGGCCCAAAAGGAGAGAGTTATTTTTAGGACCATTTTTTGTTAAATGAAACATAAGTAAATGCGGAATTCGAAACAAATTTTTGTTTTGAAGTTTAGCTCGGAAATTTTTAAAAATTTAAATTTCTACATAATTTTGAATTCTTAAAATCTTTCTAATGGATGTGTAAATCTCTATAGGTCTCAAGATAATTATTCTATGGGTATCCAGAAATGGAATTCGGTATGTATTTTATAGCTGAACAAAAAGCAGTGGTGTTTGTAGCAATGGTGCAAACCATCTTCTTAGTGATGATGGTCCATGTTAGTAGTTCAACAATGTTGTTAAATCCTTCAAAATACAGTATCCTTTCGGAACAAATAGTTAACCCATTATATCATCTTCATTATCGTCACCATAAAAAATCTTACATCAACAAAACTTGCAATGTTCATCTTCAATAAACTAGTCAACTTGACCAGAAATTTCAAAAACTTTTGGCTCATAAACTTCAGTTGATCACCGTCCGTGACATGTCCATAAATAAAAGGTTGCATGCAGTTTTGTGTTTTGTTTCCTTATTCTACAAAATACTCTCCATATCTCCAATGTTCCCGAGATTCTTGCTTTCAAGATGGGTACATGCACAATTTTGGTTATGTATCCTAAAAAAATATTCTGTTACTTTCTCACGGTCAAATCAAAGTTATTACTGGATATTAGGGATCTCAATGCTAAGTTTAAGGAAATATTTAACAAGTTGCCAATATCCAAGATAAACATATTGAAAAGGTGGGGGTCTAACAACCTCACCCAATATTTCGCTTAGCAATTTGTATGGACTAACTCCAATATACTTTTAAGAGAATCAAATAGACAGTCAGAATCAATCTTAGTAAAAATTATATCAAAGAGTTATATCTCAATTTCTCGATTCAATCCCAACTCAAGCAAATAGAAATCTGCGAGTCTGATTGAATACAAGAGAAATAACTTGAACGGTATCAAAAACCAATGTTCAAGGATCAATCAATTTCACTCAACAACCAAAGTTTGGATTTACCAATTG
Organism: Papaver somniferum; assembly: GCF_003573695.1. NCBI lineage: Eukaryota > Viridiplantae > Streptophyta > Magnoliopsida > Ranunculales > Papaveraceae > Papaver > Papaver somniferum. Next base: position 115,393,605 of record NC_039358.1, read on the forward strand.
ATCGGTTCAACGCACAACCTGTGATATTTCAATTATATAACAAAATATAATGCGGAAAAGAAATAACACAGACACCGGAAGTTTTGTTAACGAGGAAACCGCAAATGCAGAAAAACCCTGGAACCTAGTCCAGATTGAACACACAATGTATTAAGCCGCTACAGACACTAGCCTACTACAAACTAACTTCGGTCTGGACTGTAGTTGAACCCCAATTAATCTCACACTGATCCAAGGTACAATTGCGCTCCTTACGTCTCTGATCCCAGCAGGATGATACGCACTTGATTCCCTTAGCTGATCTCACTCACAACTAAGAGTTTCTACGACCCAAAGTCGAAGACTTTAATAAACAAATCAGTATCACACAGAAAAGTCTACAGTAATAGATAAATCTGTCTCCCACAAAAATACCTACGAGTTTTGTTCATTCTTTTGATAAATCAAGGTGAACAGGAACCAATTGATATACCGGACTTATATTCCCGAAGAACAGCCTAGAAATATCAATCACCTCACAATAATCTTAATCGACTAGCGAAACAAGATATTGTGGAATCACAAACGATGAGATGAAGATGTTTGTGACTACTTTTATATCTTTCCTATCAGAAAAATTAATCTCAAGTCAATCTTACGATTGTACTCAATCACGATAGAAACAGCAAGATCAGATCACGCAACTACAGAGAAAATAGTTGGGTCTGGCTTCACAATCCCACTGAAGTCTTCAAGTCGTTAACCTACAGGGTCTCGATAGAAACCCAAGGTTAAAGGAGAATCGACTCTAGCTTATACAACTAGTATCACACAGGAGATGTGGGAATTAGGTTTCCCAGTTGCTAGAGTTCTCATTTATATAGTCTTCAAATCAGGGTTTGCAATCAATGCTACCTTGGTAACAAAGTATTCAATATTCACCGTTAGATGAAAACCTGACTAGATTCAAGCTAATATCTTTCAACTGTTAGATCGAACTTAGCTTGTTATACACAAATGAAATGTAACTTCATTTAGGTTTGAGTAACCGTACCTAAACGTGTACACTTAGTTGGTTCAACAATAGTTAACTAATGGTTATCCATATGAGCACTTTCATATCAACCTTATTCATCTTCACCACAACTAGTTCAAATGACTCAAATGAACTAGTTAGAGAGTTGTTCAATTGCTTAGATCTCATAGAAGTATACAAGACACAATTGAAGCAAAAACAGTTTTGATTCACTCAAATTGATTCATGAACATTATAGCCACGGTTTGCAAAGATTGCATTCCTTAATTTATAAATGTCTTAGTTCACGAATTAAACTGTTTTTAGAAAATAACCCACTTAAGTACGCATACGGATACGCATATTTAAGTACCCGGACTGAGCTTGTTTTCAGTTCACAAACTCTATCATAAATTCACGGGATGTGAACTTCCGATAGTACGCGTATAGGTACGCGGACTTAGCTCCGGTCATCCTGAACAAGCAAAGTACGCATACTTTGTTTCAAGGATTTTGGACTTACACAGGTATGAGTTCACATACAATGTTTATATCCAAACATGGTTATATATTTTAAACTCTCATTTCAATCATTGAAACATTCTTAGAGGATGTTATATAGTGGTTATTCACACACTATTTTTCATCAAAGCGATTTTCAAGAGATTGAAATAACTAACATGACTTTCGTCACGAGTAAAGATACTTGGCCAAAGTGAAAGCTTACCAACACATATTTTGAGAAATAGATAAGCGAGATAAACTCGGCTCGAAATAGCAAATGTGTATAATCGAAGTCTATATAGCAATACGACTTTTGTCTCAAGATAAGAGATAGAGTAGATAGACTTTTGAGTGATAGACAAGTTCAAGTCTCCATATACCTTTTTATCAATGATGATCCACCAGTTCCTTGAGTAGTTCTTAGTCTTTGCATGATGAACGCCGTGGAGTCTAGAGCCCAACTATACTTTCTATCCTAGTCCGAGTCTTAGCTATAAGTAGACTAGAAATCAAGACTTATAGTTTTGGCAACTAAACTTGACAAACAAGCTTGAGATAGCAACGCTTGCGAGTTCGACCGAGCAGTGCTCTAACAATCTCCCTCTTTGTCAATTTCAGTGACAAAACTATCAATACATATGGAATACAAAATAAATAAACTTTGCAGCTTCTCATCCACATGTTTGATCTCCTTGGTTCTTCAACATTACTCGAAATCTTCGTAACTTCCAAGTACTCCAATGATTCCAAAGATATTCAACGCATCATCATCATTGTTGAAGATCCGTATCCATAACAATGAGAAAACAAAAGCTCTCAATCATTGTTATACAGTGTCATAGTATTATTACACAACATCAAAGTTCAATTGTATCACAACTTTGACAACAATACTACGGTGATATGTATCACTCCCCCTTAGTCAATACTTCATCTCACATGAAAACCACTCCCCCTTACATAATGATCCGAAAACCATATGTATTTGTAGTGTGAACTGCACATTAATTCTCCCTCTTTTTGTCAATAAAATTGGCAAAGGTACGAAAACTAGTGGGATCCTAATGAAATTTCCATAGAGACACTCCATGACAAAAAGAAAGTACATATCCACTTTTTATATGCAATCATATAGTGGAAACTAAATGCATTCATCAAGGAGTTTATAAAGATACAAGATAACCCCTATAATATTCCACAGCCGCACTCCCCACAAAGATTTGGCAATTAAACACAAGTTCAATTAAGAACTCTCCCCCATAAAATGTCATTCCCGAAAGAACAACAAGAGCGACCTTACTTTCACAAGAAAATAAGGATTTCTTTGGACATTAACAAATTACATAAGAATATGAATTTGTATCCAAAACTCTCAATTAAACTTGTTAGAGCATTGCTCGGTCGAACTCGCATGAGTTGCTATCTCAAGCATGTTTGTCAATGTTAGTGATCAAAACTACGCTACAACTATAGAAACATAAGCTTAAAGGAGAATCAACTCTAGCTTATACAACTAGTATCACACAGGAGGTGTGGGGATTAGGTTTCCCAGTTGCTAGAGTTTTCCTTTATATAGTCTACAAATCAGGGTTTGCAATCAATGCTACCTTGGTAACAAAGCATTCAATATTCACCGTTAGATGAAAACCTGACTAGATTCAAGCTAATATCTTTCAACCGTTAGATCGGACTTAGCTTGTTATACACAAATAAAATGTAACTTAATTTAGGTTTGAGTAACCGTACCTAAACGTGTAGAACTAGTTAGTCAACAATAGTTAACCAATGGTTAGCCATATGAGTACTTTCATATCAACCTTATTCATATTCACCACAACTAGTTCAAATGACTCAAATGAACTAGTTAGAGAGTTGTTCAATTGCTTAGATCTCATAGAAATATACAAGACACAATCGAATCAAAAACAGTTTTGATTCACTCGAATAAATTCATGAACAATATAGCCACGGTTTGCAAAAATTGCGTTCCTTAATTTATAAATGTCTTAGTTCACGAATTAAACTGTTTTCCGAAAATAACCCACTTAAGTATGCATATGGATACGCATACTTAAGTACCCGGACTGAGCTTGTTTTCAGTTCACAAACTCCAGCAGAAATTCACGGGATGTGAACTTCCGATAGTACGCGTACGGGTACGCGGACTTAGCTCCGGTCATCCTGAACAAGCAAAGTACGCATACTTTGGTTCAAGGATTTTGGACTTACACAAGTATGAGTTCACATACAAAGTTTATATCCAAACATGGTTATATATTCTTGTTGATGGTGGTTTTTAGCATAGGGTTAAAATCGTAAAACCTTGCATCAGATGTGACGTCACTCTGCAAGGAAGCGGTGTTGCGAGTACTAACCTAGCCGCTCAATACACTTTTATCCATAACAGTCTGTAAATTTCGGCACCTCGCCAATACGAGACTAACTGAGTACTTTCCTATGCTATGTTCCCCAACAGAACCCTTAATCGGTATGGCATGACGGATTTATGTTCACTCGCAGCGGAGTAGCATGAACCTCCAAGTACCAAAGTTAAGGCCATTGCACGAAATGCTCAGACAGAAAGCACATTGTATTCTGTAGATAAAGATTTTGTGTGGCAGCATACAAAATCCAGCTAATTATTGTGATAACTTGCAAAGAACTCATAAACCCAACTAATTTCCAAATAAGGGTTTCGCCCCCGCGCAGTATACTGGACCCCCTTGGTCTAAACCATGCTTAAACAAGCTAGGCAACCAAATCCGCCACAACGCGCTAAAAGTGCGGCCGCGCCCTAGCATGCCGACCCTCTTCCCGTCGACCAATCAAGTCGCTTCAAACCTGCCACGGCCTCAAAAAGGTCGCCATACTAAGTTGGCTTCCCAAAACACGCAAGTTTCCCAAAAACGCTCTAGCTTCCCAAAAAACGCCAGCATGCCGCACGCGCATGCCAGACGCGCATGCCAGCCACGCATGCCAGCCACGCTACCACGTGATAGACGCATTTATGTGTCTAATTTGTCCCAATTGTTTATATTGTTAGTACTCTATTTTGTACTTATTTGGTTATTTTATGTCTTTGTAGGTGTTTTTGGAGAAATAAGCTTTTGCGGCGAAATTGGCTAAAAAGTGGTTTTTGCGCTCGTGGGAGAAAATTACTATACGGACTCTCACTTTGGATAAGGGGTAACCTAATTACTAAGGGGCACCCCATTTCAGGGCATGTACTAAAGGGACACCGGAACTGGATAGGCGGAGGTCATCTTCAAAGTTTCAAAACTGGATTTTGGCGGGAAAAAAGGCAGCAGCGTCAACAGTTTTGGATCAATGATTTGAGCGACCTAGGAGGCGATTAAATGGGCAAATTTGGTACCCACGGACTCTACAAGACATAAGGGACCTGTTAGAAGCGATTAGACCCATCTAATTTGGCTGGATAAGTCAGAAAATCCACACAAAGTCAAGACAGTGCACACGGTTTCTGTTTAGGGTTTGAGATTAGTTTGAGAGATTTATGGGATATCTTGCGTGGGATATACATCAAAACAGTTGGGTAAAAGTCCTAGAAGATATTTGAGACGATAGAATAGCTAGAAACAGCCTGTAACGCAACAAGAAGAAGATTATTCTTCAAACAACCCGTAAAGAATAATGAAGATTTCCAAGGGGTTTGATCGAGTTTCAAGGGGATTTAAAGCCTATAAATAGTTGGTTTTATGTCAGAGAAGGGGGATGAAGAGTTAGGGGTCGATTGGGAGGCCAGTAGAGAGGCGCAGGAGGAGTTGCAGGAATTGTACCTGCTGCTGCTGCTGCTGCCATTAACAAACCTTGAAGAACACGAAGAACGGACTGCTCAGAGCAGTCTTATTTTCTGCAGAGTCAACAGCAGCAGCTGGGTGTCGTTGTTTTACTGCAGCTCACTGGTATCGTTTCTTTCTGGACGAATTTTGTGGGTCACAGAACCACTGTTTTATATTTTTCACTCTTTTAATCATATTTTGAGCATCAAGTATGTATTTTGAGAACATGATTATTATGAGTAGCTAAACCCCAATACTGGGATGATGGAGGAAACCATTCTTTATGCATGAGTAATTTTATTTAATTCTTTTATGACTATTTGCACTATTATGAATGGAATTATGAATTTTATTGATTATTTGTGATTTTGTCTGATGATGTATGCTTAATCCATGAGATTCTTGATGCATCATGCTTATGATTTACATATAATACTTACAAAATCTATTTTTGGCAAAGTAAGAGTCGATATTTGTTATCAATATAAGCTTTAATTGTCTAGAATTAATAATTGAATCGCATGAGTATAAGAATTGGTGAAATCCTGAGTCCCGGTATCTCTTGATCCTGTGACAATTTTGTATATATTTTTGTTTATAAATCTATTCAAGACCGAGCATCGAATCCGTATTTACCGCAAATCGAATTACTACAATAAAATGGCGCCGCCGACGCGGACTTGTATATAGATTTGTTTTTAGGTTTATTATTTTATTTTATTTTTTTACTATTATTTGTTCCTTTTTACGTTTCTTTTTGTGTCTTTGATTTACAGGTTCGAAGTGGAATACTAAGGGCTTGGGAACAAAAAGCTTAAAGCTAAAAGTTAAAAGCTAAAAGAGAAGAAGAAAAAGACATAATTTTTTTTTTAGGATTTAATTTTTATTATTATTTTTTTTTTTGTATATAGCTTTTATTTATTTATTTTTAGAATTTGTAAATAGGCTTTATTTTTCATAATTTTTGTAATTTTGGACTTTTTATTTGGACTTTATTCTGGACTTTGGACATTATTTTTAAAACCCTACGGAAGGGTTATAAATTAAAAAAAAATAATTAAATACAAACTGTTTGCAGGGAAGGACGACGATTACTATATCGTCTCGGCCCCTCGGGTTCGCACACGTCATAGGAGTCGTGCCCCGAGTCGACGACAACGGTTCATCGCCCGTCTGGTACGGGAGGTAAGTCCAATCGAAACACCCGCGAATCTCCTGCAAGCGGGTTACTGTTTGCCTTAAGGTGATAATTGTTTGAGGACGAACCGGACTGTCTTTATTTTCCTAGTAAAGGGCAAGGCCTGGCCTAAACAAGATAAGGACTCGGATTTCATCACCGTTTCCTTCTTGCCCGCCTTAGGAAAACGAAACCAAACGCGAACCTAAGCCTAAAATTTTGAATAGAACGAGACCAATAGGGTAACGAGCTTAATAGGAAACTCGTTCGAAAAATATTGGTTGCTCTTTAAGCACATTTCAAAGTTCATGATGGTTTCTGTGAGTTGAATGCGTGACTGCGCCGCCTTGTGATAGCGGTGAGGCCTTGGGTATCAAAGCTCCACTGAGCTTCCCTCGCCTCGATTCAACTTACATTAGCTCGGATTGATTCCAGAGGGGTGTGCTCAAATTGTAACGAATTCCTTTTCGAAGGAATAGAAGCTGGTCTAGAAAACAATCTAAGTGGAGCCATCATGCTTTTTGTTTGCTAGATTCTATAGGTTTGATTTGGTCGAGTCGGACTTGTTTGTGATTGCGTAGAATTCCCCTGCAATTAAGAATGTCGAACTGGTATGATAGAAGCCAATACAATGAATATCGACCTGAATTTGAATATGGACATCATCAGTATTATGACCATAGTGAGAATAGTGACTGGGGACGCCAACCTTTTCAAGGTTATGGTTCATACCATGGTGAGCCCAATTACTATCCGCACGCGCATCAGTCATACGAGCAAGAAGATTATAATACTAGTTCTTCGTCTTTAGAGGATACAATCAAACTTTTGAAAAGTAGTCCTTATTATGATCCTTCAGTTCCTATTCCTTCTCTAGAAGAGACTCTCAGGAATTTAGCTAAGTCATCACGTCAGTTAGCTGAATCGACGTATAAATTAGATGAGGTGAATAATGTAGTTATGGACGAAAGAACTGCAACAACAACTGAATCTGTAGAAGATATCCTCAATAGATTAACTCAAAACTTAGATCCTACACTAAGGGAACTTTCTTTGGAAGAGACCCTTGAGAGGATAGCTGAGTCGACACGTAGAATTGAGTAGAGACGAATGAAAGTATTGCTCGAAATAACTTGAATTGCCAATATAGTGTATCCAATAATACCCTTGAGAATGAAGATACTTTTTCACATAATCAAGATAACGAGGTTATAATTGGTAACACTACTTATTTAGATAAGGTTCAATCATCTTCGTACTATTATGATGATGAGGATAGTAGTGATGAAGAATCTGAAACATGTAGGCATAGTAATCAGGAATCTAGTAATCCAATTGAGCTTTATAGTGATTATATTATTTCTACTTCAAATCCAAATAATTTTTATGATTATTCACCTATTCAAAAGGACGAGGATTTGATTAGGGATACCACCGTTTTAGACGATGTAGTTTTTCCTTTTGATTACGAAGCCGATAGTGGTTTAGAGGAACGGGTTCATTTCGAAAATACTGTTTTAGAGTCTAGCGACTTAGAAACAATAGTCTTGGAAGAAGAAGATAGACCCGTAGAGATGAGTAAAGATGCACTACCTGATAATAACTTAGAAGAATCTCTTGAATATTTTAAGGACTCTGAAGATACGGAAATTCAAGAAAAAATTAGAGGTCTATCTAGAGAAACTGAAAACTCTAAGTTTGGGGGTGATTATCACTTCCCTAGTGCCTTACCTTTAACTCTCAGAAAGTCCCCACACTTAGGACTTGACATCAATGCCTCAACCATTTTACAAGATTACTTTCATACTCGTTTTCCTGAACCTAGTGATGTCCATAAGGAAGTTCAGTTGTTAGAAACCCATCCTCTGGTTGATGAGGTTAGACCAGGCTATGATACTAAGATCGACTTTGTTTTCCCACCAAATATTTTTCAAACAATTGTGGGAACGTATAAATTTCAAATGTGTCAATTATTAAGTTCTGAGACTAAACCTAATTACTTTAGGATATTAGAATCGACACATTTTCTTAAGAATGACCACTACTCTCACTGTGGTCAATTATGTAAGTCAAACCTGATTGACTTAGAGGATCCTCAATTATTTAGGTTATTATTTTGTGCTTCTAAGTTCTTATTTAAGTACTTACAGACTCTAGGACCTAATAATTCGGATCTCAATTTTGAGGAGTTGCAGCCTAAAGAAATATATTTAGACCCTTTTATAGAACCTGAACCTGAACCACAATTAGATATAGATATCTTAATCAGGAAACTAGGTAAGGGCATGCTAGTCTTGTACATTTTCTTGGTTCACTGCAGTTTCCTTTTGTCAGCTCTTTTTGGTGTTAAAGACCCACAGTTATTCCGGCTACTGTTATACGGTTCGAGTTGACTAATACTTTTCTTAGTCTGGCTGAAGACTTTAAACTTAGCACTTCTTGGGAGGTAACCCAATCTCATGCAACCAGGTAATATCCTTCCGTAACTCTTTCATTTCAAATGGTAACAGTTTCTCCTTGTTCATGCTTTTAATTTCATCTTTAGAACATTGAGGACAATGTTAGGTTTAAGTTTGGGGGTATGGGAGAAACTTTTTAGTATGAATAAATAAACTCCAGAGCTTAGAAATTTATGCCTATTGAGGATTGCACTAACTAATCTAAGTGGATGGAAGCATTTTGATTGTAGGAGTTTGAGGAACCAATCTGATTAGATGGAAACATCTAAAGAGTCTATTCATAAAAGCACAGAGCTCAGGTGTTAGAAATAACATGATAGTTTCACCATATCTCGTTGAGTCCTTTTCACTTCTATTTTTATTTTATTTTGTTTTTAAACTATGTTTCTCTAAGTGATAGGTGGGGCCCACGATTCAAGTTGTTACCAATGCTAGGGTGAATTAGAGTGATTGAGATACCATGAAAAAAAAAAAAAGTTGAAAAAAAAAAAAGAGATGAAAAAAAAAAGATGAAAAAAAAAAGATGAAAAAAAAATGGTAGTTACCAAAAAGTAAAAAAAAAAAAAAAAAAAAAAAAAAATTGAGACCAGACCATTTGACCAAAAGGAATAAATTCAATAAAGTCGACCACTGGTACCCTTGTATATGCCAGTTGTGTTGACCTAGAGTTAGGTTATCGACCACTGGTACCCTTGTATATGCCAGTGTGTTGATATTAGTCAGACTAGTATCTCAATCCATTAGGATAGGTTCATTTTGGCGGAGGCCTTCAGACAGATATGGGAAACGTCGTTCACTTAGTAAACATCAAAACCATCTATGTTTTCTATATCCATCTTCTTGATCTATCCATGTGATTAGTTTAGACTCCGAATATGATGTCCATAGTGCAACTATCTGAGTAGAGCTCTGTCACTTTATATGAATTTTAGTATGCTTGAGTGCAAACTCGTGTACACAATTGGAATTTCGCATCAGGGTACTTCTTCCTGTAGTCAATAAGTATGCCAACCAAGGAGATTCTTTAGTGCCTTCCAAGGTTCTGCTAGATAGCTAAGCTCTGGAGTATTAAGGTTTTGTGGGTACACCTCTGGTAAACCCCCCGGAGACAACACTCCGCCACTAGGGCCACCTAGTGGTTTAACGGCTTACTGCACGTGCTAAGTGTAGTCATTTTATTTTAGATTAGATTTGCTCGAGGACTAGCAAATAATAAGTTTGGGGGTATTTGATAGACGCATTTATGTGTCTAATTTGTCCCAATTGTTTATATTGTTAGTACTCTATTTTGTACTTATTTGGTTATTTTATGTCTTTGTAGGTGTTTTTGGAGAAATAAGCTTTTGCGGCGAAATTGGCTAAAAAGTGGTTTTTGCGCTCGTGGGAGAAAATTACTATACGGACTCTCACTTTGGATAAGGGGTAACCTAATTACTAAGGGGCACCCCATTTCAGGGCATGTACTAAAGGGACACCGGAACTGGATAGGGGGAGGTCATCTTCAAAGTTTCAAAACTGGATTTTGGCGGGAAAAAAGGCAGCAGCGTCAACAGTTTTGGATCAATGATTTGAGCGACCTAGGAGGCGATTAAATGGGCAAATTTGGTACCCACGGACTCTACAAGACATAAGGGACCTGTTAGAAGCGATTAGACCCATCTAATTGGGCTGGATAAGTCAGAAAATCCACACAAAGTCAAGACAGTGCACACGGTTTCTGTTTAGGGTTTGAGATTAGTTTGAGAGATTTATGGGATATCTTGCGTGGGATATACATCAAAACAGTTGGGTAAAAGTCCTAGAAGATATTTGAGACGAGAGAATAGCTAGAAACAGCCTGTAACGCAACAAGAAGAAGATTATTCTTCAAACAACCCGTAAAGAATAATGGAGATTTCCAAGGGGTTTGATCGAGTTTCAAGGGGATTTAAAGCCTATAAATAGTTGGTTTTATGTCAGAGAAGGGGGATGAAGAGTTAGGGGTCGATTGGGAGGCCAGCAGAGAGGCGCAGGAGGAGTTGCAGGAATTGTACCTGCTGCTGCTGCCATTAACAAACCGAACGAAGAACGGACTGCTCAGAGCAGTCTTATTTTCTGCAGCGTCAACAGCAGCAGCTGGGTGTCGTTGTTTTACTGCAGCTCACTGGTATCGTTTCTTTCTGGACGAATTTTGTGGGTCACAGAACCACTGTTTTATATTTTTCACTCTTTTAATCATATTTTGAGCATCAAGTATGTATTTTGAGAACATGATTATTATGAGTAGCTAAACCCCAATACTGGGATGATGGAGGAAACCATTCTTTATGCATGAGTAATTTTATTTAATTCTTTTATGACTATTTGCACTATTATGAATGGAATTATGAATTTTATTGATTATTTGTGATTTTGTCTGATGATGTATGCTTAATCCATGAGATTCTTGATGCATCATGCTTATGATTTACATATAATACTTACAAAATCTATTTTTGGCAAAGTAAGAGTCGATATTTGTTATCAATATAAGCTTTAATTGTCTAGAATTAATAATTGAATCGCATGAGTATAAGAATTGGTGAAATCCTGAGTCCCGGTATCTCTTGATCCTGTGACAATTTTGTATATATTTTTGTTTATAAATCTATTCAAGACCGAGCATCGAATCCGTATTTACCGCAAATCGAATTACTACAACACCACGCCTCTGGCCACCAATGGAAGGTAGCCATAATCAATGGCTACCCTTCCTCCTGAGGTGCGGATCTCAGCCGTACAAGTTCGCCACCAAGCCTGTGGCAAATTTTGGCCGCAATACCAAATTCCACGGTTTGTGTCAAACCCTAATTTTTCCACGCCAAAAGCATGTGCAAGCCTTGCCAGCACCACGGCCACGCCACTGGTCGCCAAACAGAAGGTAGCCGCGATCAACAACTACCCTTCCTCATGAGATGCAAAATCTCGGCCGTCGAAGGTCGTCACTAAACCGACAAGCCTCTCTATCTTAACTTGCCTCACATAGAAACATGTTACACGTTTTCCAATGAAAACACTCGAGACATCAAAACATGTCACAAACTGAGGGATGCTCATCAGGGTATTGGTCTGGCGGTTTACAGCGTGCGGCGTGCAATACGCCCGTTACAAGAAAGTGTCATAAGAGTGAGGCGGTTAGTAATGGCAAGAAATAAGTGGTGAAACACATCTTCATTATGGAAACATCAATTCCAGGCGTTACCCGTTACCACTTTTCCACCACTTCACCGCTTCCACTTCTTACGAGGCCATGGTACGTTTCATTACGACTTGTATAAATAGGTTTCACCTATTTCCACCAAACAACAAGTTTTGGTCAGGAGAATAACACCACATCCAGAAATCACCTGGTATCTTTCCATTCAGCTCACCAGTTAAGTTTTTTGATACAAGTCATAAAAACGCCCACATTTCCAGAATCAACTATTATGGCCTCAACACTTTCTTCGCTTCCCTCCTTAAGACCAACCCTTCTCCTTCACTTTGTGACCGAAGCAAGCCTGGAACGACCATTTCTTGGTTTACGCCAGGATTCTACAGATAGATCTCTCGAATCAAAAGTACTCCCGTGCAGTACATTGTTTTGGGTTTAGATTTGCATTTCACCCGCACTCACACGAAATTACCGAAATCTGCAGAAACGGTTTTCACCCACAAACAATTGACGACCACAGTGGGAGATTAGTCTCTCGGTTACAATATCAATTTCCAATTCTCGATTTCATTTTTTCAACCCCGATCTCAAGATGGTAGAACACAGGTCAGGATCAGCAACAAACCACGAGAACACTGGCGCCGAAATTATCCTCGGTGTTAACATTTCTCCCGGTGGTGCTAATACGCCATATGTCAACACCAACAACGTGGAGAATGTTCCTTCAGGTGTTACACCTCCAATCACAAGAGCCAGAGCCTCTGCCACGGAAAATGCTCCTTCAGGTGTTACACCTCCAATCACCAGAGCCAAAGCTGCTGTCGTCGCTCCCAATGTTTCATCAAGTATGACACCTCCAACTGTTACCAGAACTGCAGCTACTCCCCCGTTAGGACGAGAAACTGGAGGATCCATAGGGAGCCGACCCTACATTAGTATTGTTGATTTGATGGAAAGGCAAGAGGTTCTCGCCAGGGCCCAACAGACATGGCCTCAACCCAGAAGGAGGTGCTTGCTTTTCTCAAGAAACTGACAAAGCGGCTACCATAAGAATCACGCCAGACATAGCCAATGAGGAACACATCCAGTACCCCTGGCGTTAGCACCCCAACAAGGCACACTTTTATAGACGAATAGACTCGCCCGGGAACTTCAGCTGAAAGAAATTAACCGCCCAATTTTTTCACGAGAGAAGATTTGGAACGACTTCTCCGAAACCGAGACAAAAGCGACTTCATGGACATGCATCAGCATCAGCCCCCGTATCCTTCTGAAGTACAAAGAATTCATCTTCCAAGGGGGTAGTCTTCCCCTCAATTCTCTATGTACGACGGTACCGGCAATGCGCATGAACATGTCTCTCGATTCTTGGAGTCCTTGAGGGAACACGAATATAATCACGTTCTCCATTTGAGAGAATTTTCGAAATCACTTACTGTAAAAGCATACACATGGTACAACAGCATTACGCTAGGCAGCATCTCCAACTGGTCTGACATGGTTGCAGCTTTCTACAAGAAATACTTCTTTGTGTCTGAGCAAATTACCTTATCAGATCTAGGAAGGATGTTTCAACGAAACAACGGACATCCGAATGATTTTGTCAAAAGTTTCAAAATTCAAGCGCTCGATTGTCATGACCCAAATGTGACCGAACAACAATTGGTGGACTCCTGTATCAATGGAATGATTCCCATCTACCGCGCCTTACTAGAGAATCTGCGATTCCAGACATTCTCTGAGCTTCATGAAGCCGCAAAATGGTCAGCCACAACAGCACCAGCGTTGTTGGAAAGAACCAGGCCAACTAGAAGCGAGGACGCACGTGAAACTCGAGGAAATAGACGCCTCATCAATAAGTAATACAACACTGGTCCCTCCTCTGAGCGTGGTAGACGAAGGAGGAAAATGAAGGCTCCAACAGCAGAACAACCATCCAAGCGCACAACGCCAGCACGACAGGCATCTCCGTCACGGAAGACCATCGCTAAAGCTCCCATGCGACATCAAGAGGCTGGAGAAAGTGTCTTGGATTTCCGTTCCCAATCGAAGAAGTGATTGAACTCTTAGAAGCATGGATCCAAGACGATGCCATCAGGCTACCTCCTATCAGGCGCCCACCAACCGAAGCGGAAATGGCGAACCCCAAATATTGTCGTTACCACAGATTTTTCCACCACCCGACCAGTGACTGCAACAAGCTGAAGCATATCTTCAAAGAAAATATAGAAGTAGGGGAGCTTCGACTAGACAATGAAAGAGTTCACAGAGATCCACTTCCAGTCAGGAGTTTCATGGTTTCTGGGGACTCCGTACACGAAACTGTGCAATCCATGATGCAACATGTGTGCGAAATTCTCTACCTCTCCAAGAAACATCGTCAAGACATCATCACAGCCCTTAATCGTGTTGTATCGGGCAAGCGACTATTTCCTACTGAAGAAACCAAACCAAAACCCCAAACTCTCCCAGGAAGCGGTGCTGGAAAATACAACTGGGGACTGCTGACCACGGTTTATCTGAGGAACGCCAAGCTCGATAACACATTCATCGACGTGGCATCTGACTTCAACGTCATTACCATCAAAACTCTGAGAGCAGCGGGAGTTTTGAAGCAGGAGGCTAACCATTCCCCAACCATGGTCAAAAACTTGGAAGGAGAGGCGATAGACGCGTATGGATACATCAATCTTGGAATCAAGGTGGGAGACACTCTAACACATGGAAAATTCTACATTGTCAAAGAACTCTCAAGCTACGACATGATTCTGGGACGCACGTGGGTACACGGTAACAAAGCGAAGTTAGGGGTATCCCCTCTGCCGATGTCGATACCCGAAAGAATTTCCAACAAGCCGTCCAACTTTGAAGATTACATGCTGCCATATCAACAACTTACCAATGTAACTCAATTGCCTGTAGAAAGCCCGTCGACGTTCATCCGCAGATTCCGAACACAAGTAAGTATGGTTAAACAACCCTTTATGTTCCCGATCATCTCTCCTCTTGTCCAAGCATGAGGACTCGGTCCGATTACCAACCCAGGAATCATTAAGATATGTGAATGGGATGTTGGGCCTTTCAAGTACTTTGTCAAAAATTTGGAAGTTGTTACAGCCAAACATGACGAGTTCAATCAAGTGGTTGCGCAACGCTCCAACCCATTTCAAATTGGAGATGTAGTAGTCAAGATGACCTCGTTTCAAGTTGGGAACATAACAGTAAAGATGGCCACTAGACCCGGTCCGCCTAAAGAAAAGGAAGACGAGCCATATCTGGTGGCAGATGTTATCTTGGGTGGTTACTGCAAGCTCATCAATACCGAAAAATTGGAAGGTGTCACGATTCACTCGCGATGGCTCAAACCCTTAAATACCTAAAACGCTGTGCTACGTTCACCTACAACGCTCTCCTTCAACATTTCTTTCAGCATTTTCCTTTTCATGCAATGTTTGTAACTCCTCAAAAATGATTGCACTGCTTGCATTCATGAGTAGAATTTTTCAATTCCAATTAAAGAACATCTTTCCTTGAAAAGTTTTCCCCTTAAAGGAAAAATACCAAGTAAACCTAAAACTCTCACAGAGTCATTATCCGTCAATTGAAAACCAGAGAAATCAAACCACCACAAAAATACCTATTCAAAAATACTCAAGAAGGAAATATGCAAGGAAGACGATCATCAGGCGGCATAACAGATATCTTCTTCAAGAATATTCGGCTCCAAATCTCAGAAATAGTATGAAGGTTTTATTAATTCATTCAAAGATGTGAAACCATAAAGGCTGAATGACGGAATGTTACTTGACGAAACCCTAACTCCACCATGAAAGTAAGAAAGTAAAAGCAAACTTCTGGAAAGTAAAAAAAGGCTACACGTTAAGAAGAAATAGCAAAAGTGGAAAAATTGGTCGTTAACGGCAGACGCCTGGATCAATAACGCCTTCATCAGAGCTTCTTCAAGCACTCTCCCCAACATGCTTTCTGACAGAAAACGTTCCATCCAAACGCCGCCTCGGCAGCAACAACTTCGGCGTTCCATCAAGAAGTCGCCTCAGCTGCAGTGATAGGTGTGATAAACACCTTAATATTTATCTATTATTTATGCTTTCTTTGCGAGTTTTCTTGTAAATTATATATCTTATTTTTACTTTTGAATTATTAGGTACTATGGAGTCATTCAGATCAAAAGAAGAAGAAATCGTGCATTTGGAGCAAAAAGAGGCAAACGCGTCATTTCATCGCAAGTACTATTCGGATCCCAGTCGAAGATAAGGACAACTAGTTGGAGTCTAAAAAGAATTGCTAAAAACACCCATGGGTGTTGATAGCCGTCCCAGTTATTACACCAAACCCTGAAATTGAGAAGTCATTTTCTCATTCGTTTTTCTTTCCCAAATTTCCTTCTGCTGCTCAACAGAAGTGGAGGTCGAGAGGGATTAACCTGAAATTGACCGAGAAGAAGATAGAGTTGCTGATGGAGGTAAATCAGATTGAGAAGAAATAGGAGTGATTTTGTTGCTGAGTGCTGGACAGAGTTCAAGAGAAGTTCAGTAGAGAAGTTTAGAAAATTTTAACACTGTTTTGCAAATGAAGAATTAGGGCACAGATCCATTATGGGTTTTGATGGAATTAATTGTCATGGGTATTTTGATGAAGTGGTGTAGATCGAGAAGGAAGAACTGTTAATGGGTTATTTGTGCTGCTGATTTGAGTCTTGAGATTACAAAGAAGACAGAGAAGTTGGTCTGTTGAACCTGTGGTGGTTGAGAAAGCAGCTGGTGGTGATTGTACTGAAGAACAGGGAGAGAACAAAACTGCAGAATTGAAGAGTGCAGCTGATAGGAGAGTTTGTGTTGCTGCAATGTAAAGAATGGCCTGAACTGGGTTTTGCAGCTGCAAGAAGTTAACTGGAGCTATAAGAAATGAATTGCAAGTGATGTGTGTTATGGAATGAATGTTGCAGTCAAGAGCTGAAATGCAGGTGGTCTGGTGGTGTTAGTGTCAATGGCTAATACATGGATTGAAGGCAAAGAGATGATACAGCTGAGTTAGGTGGTGATTCAATGGGTGTTTGCTCTGCGTTTGTGGCTGTTGCAATCGATGGAAGGAGGTAGCAAAAATGGGTTTGATGCAGTGAACTGAACTGCAGATGATGCTGGCTGAAGGCAGTGGTGATGTTGTCGATGCTTCGAGCTAAAGGAGGAGATATCAATGGATATGTTGGTGGTGATAAAACAAGATGGAGGCAGTACCGATGGATCTGTAATTCAGATTTGGATGAAGACTGTTGATGCTGTTCAATGTTGGAAACTCAGGTGCAGTGAAGTGTCTCTTCAGGGAGCAAGGAGATGGCAGTGTCGTGGTGGTACAGGACAATCGAATGCAGGGATGTTGTCGAAAAATCTGATGCTGCAGGAATTGGTTGAGTGTGCAGCTGGTACCGAGAAGATCTGAGAGGTGAGACTGAGCTGGGAAGTGCATGTAGTCTTGTAGCTGATTGCAGAAGACTGATCGAGTGCTAGTGCTATTGAACCTGTGGAGTTATGGGATGAGTTGAGAAGATTGTATTACAGGGAAGAACTCAGCAACTGAATGTATGGCCTGAGATAGTTTCGAAACTGCAGAAACGGTGTGGGAATGCAGTGAAAACGATGATGTTGTGTATGAGCAATAACATGTTGAGGACGAGGAATTGTGAGCCGATGGAGATCAGGGAGGAGCTGGTGACATGAATCTGGGGAAGAATTGAGTTTCGTCGTGACTGGTGGCGTGAAGTAGAGTTGGCAGGTTGATGAGGAAATGGTTCTGAGCTGCAGAGAACGATGTTGGGAGCTGAATCGCAGAATGATATTGCAATTGAAGAATGAAGTGGTTTCGTTGGTGCAGTTGAGAATTGAGAATGATAATGGAGCTGTGAAGTGTGCAACTGGTGCCAGTGAAATTGCAGGTGCGGAACAAGTGAGTATGTGGTGGTGTAATCAGCTTAGCCATGTTGCAGGTGGTTATATGAGGCAGTTTTGTGAGGGAAATGGATTGGTGCTGTAAATTAGATGAATGAATGATTGTGCAGGGAAGAATCAATAAAATGGCCGGAACTATTTGTCCGGGAACATGCATATACAGGGGTGACTCTGCCTGAATTTCACCCTTGCGAGTTAACTCAGTGATTCGATCCGACTCAGATGACCCAGTTCAACTCGTATGGACTTGGATCTGCTTTGACTGGGCTTCACTTGTGGGCTGTTTGGCAGAGGATGGGTGCGACATAAGTTAAGAAATCAGAGAAGGGAAAGTACAAAAGGGAGACTTATATCTCTCAACGGAAAATCTTTGCTTCTACTTTTGGTTTTAGGATTTAGAAACATGATAGGTTTTCTTTTCCTTCTTGTTATGAACTCCACTCACATGTTTAGATAATTCTCTTTTGGTTAAGGAATAAGTTGGATTTCCAACCATGATATTTATGCAATGAATTAGTTTTGTCTCCATATTTTGTTGCTTATGATTCACTTTTAATATTGTTATATGCTTTGAATGCATGTTTAGTCGAGTCGCGAATCGATTGAATTAGTTTTCATCTCTATTGCTATATTAGGATTATTATACGCAAAAGTGATAATTCCTGATTGCAAGTAGCATAATTGTGAGTATTGCTTGTAGTGATACATCCTAGTAGTCACAAGTGGATCATAACCTTTGTTAAAACGGATTAGTGCTTTTACACGTTCGTTTGCATTGATTAGTCTTATTTCATAGAACTTAATGCTCTTAGGGAGTTAAATTTAATTGTGCTTTTACACTTTAGGTTGCTTTCTAGGGAGAATTCACATTCGCATCTTTTAATGTGTTTGTTGATGACAAGAGGAAATTAGCGGGATATTCTTGCGATCAAGGTATCCTAGAACTTTTGATAAAAGTTGAGATTAAATATCAATTCTATTTATTGTTACAAATTCATGTTTGTGAATGAAAACTAATCCTTGACCAATATCTTCATGTTATTGATTTGCTGGTTTATTTCATTATTTGCTTTTAGTTTATTTTCCTTTACATAAAAATCAGAAATCCCCCTTGTTTATATAGGAAACTGAAACAACTTGACAACCTAGATTCTCTCTGTGGGAACGATCCTTTCTTACCCTTGTTATATTATTTATTTTGAGTTGTGAGAAAGTGTAATTTATTTTTGACGCATACGACAGCGATCAAATTTTGGCGCCGCTGCCGGGGAGGCAGCGGTTGTCACTTGTTTTTGGTTTCTTATTTTCTTGTTTTTAGTTTTGTTTTATTTTCTGGTTTTTAACCTTGTTTTGAGAATCGTGTTTCAGGTACTTATTTCTCATGGATGGAGCATATTGGAACAATGGATACGGTTTCCAACAATCTCAACAACATGACAACTTCCAACTAGGGCTGCACAACGGGTAGGGTGGGTAGGATATGGCCTATACCCGCCACCCTACCCGTTTACCGGCGGTTAAGAAAATCTTTACCCGCCACCCTACCCGCCAAATAATGGAGTAGGATACGGTTAAAAAACTGGCGGGTAGGGTAGGGTTGGCGGGTAGGAGTAGGGTATGTGCACTTCTAGGTAGGGTGGGTAGGATATGGCCTATACCCTCCACCCTACCCGTTTACTGGCGGTTAAGAAAATCTTTACCCGCCACCCTACCCGCCAAATAGTGGATAGGATAGGATATGGTTAAAAAACTGGCGGGTAGGGTAGGGTTGGCGGATATGGGTAGGGTATGTGCACCCCTACTTCCAACAATTCCAGGGGTATAATCAAAACCAATTCATTGGCTATGACCAATATTCCATGGATCCTTATGGTTTTCCTCAACAACCTTATGAAGGGTATGTGTGTGAACAACCACAAGGATGGGAGGATTCTTATGCTCGTGAACAAAAAGTCTCTGACTTTCTAGACAAAGTTTCCAAAAAGATAAAGAGGCTACAGAAGAGCAACTCCAAGAACTTTGTGAAGGTATTGCTAACTTACAAAGAGGTATTGATCAAATCAAAAAAGAAAGGTATGAGGAAGAACTTTGCTTTTAAAAACAATAACTATTCTAATGTTCCTATGGTTTGTGATGAATATTTGATTGATGTTAATGTTGAAAAGGGCCAACCTTTGGGGTCTTTCGTTGATAATTGTGTAGCTACCTCAACTCTTGATCTTAATAATGATCATTTACCTATTCAAAAGGATGAGATTGAGTTTAGCAACACTAAATTCAGCGAGAACCAATCTTATGTTAACTATGAAAATGATGATGATTATGAAGATACGTCGCTTGAACCAACTCATGGTGACATTTCCCAAAGGTGTACAGCGGAATCTTTTTGGGATCAAAATGAAGACGACGAGGAATATGTTGACACTTGTGTAGATTACTCAAGCATTGATCTTAATAATGATCAAGAGCCTATTCAAAGGGTGGATCTTGAGGATGATGCATTTTTGAGTCTTCTAAAAAAGTCCCTTATAGCGAAATTTGCGGCCGCAAAAGAGTTTGAGCCTAATGATGACGAGTATGTTGAGAATGTGACCGTTATGACCAATATTGTGGAAGACCCAATTGATCTTGCAAAGGATTATTATGATGATGTTAATGCCGAGACTTTAGTTAAGGTAGAAATGGATGAATTAATGGTTGCAAGGTTTGATAGAGGACCACGATATAAAAGAGGTGAGTAATTCACTTGAGTTTTTCAAGGATGAAGAGGATTATGTGATACAAGAGATTGTTCAAAGTTTGTCTAACCCTTTGCAAATTGTTTCTTCTCCTTTACCTCTTGTTGGTTTGAATGCATGTGCTTCGAGAATATTGTTGAATGACTTTGTTTCTCGATTTCCACCATTAGAAACATTTGATTCTCATATTTTGAATGTTTGCATAGAAGAAACCATAGAAGTTCCTGAATTTTATGTTCTTTATACACTTCCAAGTGTGGACAAGAATAAGTGTGGGGGAAACTTCTATTGGGCTATAGCTTCACTTTTGCTTTATTATACTAATATTTGTGTGAAGTTACTATTTGCAAAACAGGTTACATGGAAGGATCCCCAACTTTTCAGATTATTGGTGTATGGGGAATTCGTCTTGCAAGTCGGGCTGACGACTTTAAACCAAGCGCTAAATGGGAGGCAACCCATACGATGAGTATTTCTTGTCTTATTTTTATATTCTTGTTTTATTTTTAGCTTTTTCTTGTCTTGTATTTACTTTTTCTGATTTCTTGTCGCATATCATTATAAGATTTCCCACCTTGACTTTCTTTGGACGATTCAATTTACATTGAGGACAATGTAAAGTTTAAGTGTGGGGGAGTGGTTAAACATTTGCATCGTAAATTTTTTTCATAAAAATTTTCAACTTTTCTGTAAATTATTACATGAAAAACTCCAACTTGTGGTTAGTTTAGAGTCACATAGTATACATGTCGCTAAGATTACATCGAGATTCTCATAAGAGTGACTGAACTTAGAGATGACAGAGAACATGATCGGGTTTCTTACTTGTATGAGAGTTAAAGTTGGATTTAACCATTGCAGTGGAAAATGAGGTGCATAATGAATTCGGTATTAGAGTTGTGGTCCCCTATAGTGGAGACTACCCATGTTACATCATGTGAGGCACCGACCTTCAATTCTTTGAACCTGTCTAAATTTGTGCTTTTAGAGTGTGTGTCACCGTACGTAAACTCCGGGTAGAATGGTGAGCTACCAAACCTCCCACCAATAGAAGCACTATTTTGATCTCTTGAGTGCTATTTTATCAATCATGATGGTGACATTGAATTGTTAACTTACATACAACTTGTAATCTTGTTCGCAGTTAGCACCATCCACTTTATCTCTCTCTACACCAACAGATCCATAGAAACACAATCATCATCAACAAGAGGAGCATCACAAATTCGAAGGAAAGTTGAAGACGTTCAAGGTTTACAAGAAACGGTACATAAATGAGCAGGTTTCAGATTCAAGTAAAGCAACAAGACAAGGAGCAGAATTTTTACAAGTTGAAGACTATTGTACAAGAGCGAAGATTATTAAGATGAGAGTTTAAGGAGTTTATGATATCGAGACATACAAGTTGTGAAGAATCAAGCGGTAAAGTACTTACACCATGGCCTTTGTACTTGCATTTTTATTTTATCGTATTTGTTAATTTGTATTTTATATTCTCTTGTTTCAAAAAAAAAATGAAAGAAAAAGAAAAAAAAAACTTGGGACATGGTCATCATTATGTTAGGTCTCTTGTCAAAAAAAAAATGAAAGAAAAAAAAAAGACAATAGAAAAGTTCATTAGGTTCATCATTAGTTTTAATATTTTGTTTGTTTTCATTTTGTATTTACTTTATTTATTTTGCATTTAAAAAAAAAAAGAAGAAGTTCAATGTATTATATTTGGTTTATTTTAGTTCAATGTATTCATTCAATAAAGCCAATGGAAAGAAGGAATATCAATAATGAAGTTTCAAGCAACAAGGAATTAGAGGAAAGAATCAAATTGTCAAGATTCTACGAAGTTCAAGAGTTATCATCAAGAGTTGAAAACCGAAGACGAAGATGAAGACACCGATTGAAGACCGAAGACGTTTCTATGGATGTTGTGAGAGTGGTGCTAACTGCACGCTGAACGGATAACGAGGTAAGTAAGCATATTCCCACCTTCATTAAGTGGTTGATTTCCTTTCTTAGAGATCGTCAGAAAAAAAGGGTTTTCAAAATGAATAAAAGATGTGGGTTTTCAAACAATTCGGAAGGTTTTTGCCTTCCTACCATTCAAGGTGTCGCATGATTCTCTCTTCATTCCTACCTGGACACATGTGTGACCCATAAAAAGTTATTTATTATTGAGAGAAAATTCATAAAACCCTTTCTTGTGAGGCAGAGTCGAGACTTTTGATCACTCCGAACCCGAATTTCTTTCGATAAGGGATGGTTATTTCTCTCTCAACTTTTAAGAATGAGATTGTGTTCATATATGTGTCTAACTTCTTATGACTAGTGTGCTGAATCTCTATGTCTTCTTAGCGCGTTGGATGCTATCATTTCGGAGAACTAGTAAGTTGGGAAAATAGGTTTTGTGGGTATACCTCTTGTAAACCTTCACGAGACTAAAACTCGTCCACTAGGGACACCTAGGGGTTTAAAGGCTTGTTATTTATGCTAAGAGTAACCGTAGCCTCGACGACACGGAGTTGCATGTACGATTTAGAATTTGTATTGTTTGATTTATTCGAGGACTAGCAAAGTCTAAGTATGGGAAAATTTGATAGGTGTGATAAACACCTTAATATTTATCTATTGTTTATGCTTTCTTTGCGAGTTTTCTTGTAAATTATATATCTTATGTTTACTTTTGAGTTATTAGGTACTATGGAGTCATTTGGATCAAAAGATGAAGAAATCGTGCATTTGGAGCAAAAAGAGGCAAAAGCGTCATTTCATCGCAAGTACTATTCGGATCCCAGTCGAAGATAAGGGACAACCAGTTGGAGTCCAAAAAGAATTGCTAAAAACACCCATGGGTGTTGATAGTCGTCCCAGTTATTACACCAAACCCTGAAATTGAGAAGTCATTTTCTCATTCGTTTTTCTTTCCCAAATTTCCTTCTGCTGCTCAACAGAAGTGGAGGTCGAGAGGGGTTAACCTGAAATTGACCGAGAAGAAGATAGAGTTGCTGATGGAGGTAAATCAGATTGAGAAGAAATATGAGTGATTTTATTGCTGAGTGCTGGACAGAGTTCAAGAGAAGTTCAGTAGAGAAGTTTAGAAGATTTTGACACTATTTTGCAAATGAAGAATTAGGGCACAGATCCATTATGGGTTTTGATGGAATTGATTGCCATGGGTATTTTGATGAAGTGGTGTAGATCGAGAAGGAAGAACTGTTAATGGGTTATTTGTGCTGCTGATTTGAGTCTTGAGATTACAAAGAAGAAAGAGAAGTTGGTCTGTTGAACCTGTGGTGGTTGAGAAAGCAGCTGGTGGTGATTGTACTGGATAACAGGGAGAGAACAAAACTGCAGAATTGAAGAGTGCAGCTGATAAGAGAGTTTGTGTTGCTGCAATGTAAAGAATGGCCTGAACTGGGTTTTGCAGCTGCAAGAAGTTAACTGGAGCTATAAGAAATGAATTGCAGGTGATGTGTGTTATGGAATGAATGTTGCAGTCAAGAGCTGAAATGCATGTGGTCTGGTGGTGTTAGTGGCAATGGATAATACATGGATTGAAGGCAAAGAAATGATGCAGCTGAGTTAGGTGGTGATGCAATGGGTGTTTGCTCTGCGTTTGTGGCTGTTGCAATCGATGGAAGGAGGTAGCAAAAATGGGTTTGATGCAGTGAACTGAACTGCAGATGATGCTGGCTGAAGGAAGTGGTGATGTTGTCGATGCTTTGAGCTAAAGGAGGAGATGTCAATGGATATGTTGGTGGTGATAAAACAAGATGGAGGCAGTACCGATGGATCTGTAATTCAGATTTGGATGAAGATGTTGATGTTGTTCAATGTTGGAAACTCAGGTGCAGCGAAGTGTCTTGTGAGGGAGCAAGGAGATGGTAGTGCCGTGGTGGTACAAGACAATCAAATGCAGGGATGTTGTCGAAAAATCTGATGCCGCAGGAATTGGTTGAGTGTGCAGCTGGTACCGAGAAGATCTGAGAGGTGAGACTGAGCTGGGAAGTGCATGTAGTCTTGTAGCTGATTGCAGAAGACTGATCGAGTGCTAGTGCTATTGAACCTGTGGAGTTATGGGATGAGTTGAGAAGATTGTATTACAGGGAAGAACTCAGCAACTGAATGTATGGCCTGAGATAGTTTCGAAACTGCAGAAACGGTGTGGGAATGCAGTGAAAACGATGATGTTGTGTATGAGCAATAACATGTTGAGGACGAGGAATTGTGAGCCGATGGAGATCAGGGAGGATCTGGTGACATGAATCTGGGGAAGAATTGAGTTTCGTCGTGACTGGTGGCGTGAAGTAGAGTTGGCAGGTTGATGAGGAAATGGTTCTGAGCTGCAGAGAACGATGTTGGGAGCTGAATCGCAGAATGATATTGCAATTGAAGAATGAAGTGGTTTCGTTGGTGCAGTTGAGAATTGAGAATGATAATGGAGCTGTGAAGTGTGCAACTGGTGCCAGTGAAATTGCAGGTGCGGAACAAGTGAGTATGTGGTGGTGTAATCAGCTTAGCCATGTTGCAGGTGGTTATATGAGGCAGTTTTGTGAGGGAAATGGATTGGTGCTGTAAATTAGATGAATGGATGATTGTGCAGGGAAGAATCAATAAAATGGCCGGAACTATTTGTCCGGGAACATGCATATACAGGGGTGACTCTGCCTGAATTTCACCCTTGCGAGTTAACTCAGTGATTCGATCCGACTCAGATGACCCAGTTCAACTCGTATGGACTTGGATCTGCTTTGACTGGGCTTCACTTGTGGGCTGTTTGGCAGAGGATGGGTGCGACATAAGTTAAGAAATCAGAGAAGGGAAAGTACAAAAGGGAGACTTATATCTCTCAACGGAAAATCTTTGCTTCTAGTTTTGGTTTTAGGATTTAGTAACATGATAGGTTTTCTTTCCCTTCTTGTTATGAACTCCACTCACATGTTTAGATAACTCTCTTTTGGTTAAGGAATAAGTTGGAGTTCCAACCATGATATTTATGCAATGAATTAGTTTTGTCTCCATATTTTGTTGCTTATGATTCACTTTTAATATTGTTATATGATTTGAATGCATGTTTAGTCGAGTCGCGAATCGATTGAATTAGTTTTCATCTCTATTGTTATATTAGGATTATTATACGCAAAAGTGATAATTTCTGATTGCAAGTAGCATAATTGTGAGTATTGCTTGTAGTGATACATCCTAGTAGTCACAAGTGGATCATAACCTTTGTTAAAACGGATTAGTGCTTTTACACGTTCGTTTGCATTGATTAGTCTTATTTCATAGAACTTAGTGCTCTTAGCGAGTTAAATTTAATTGTGCTTTTACACTTTAGGTTGCTTTCTAGGTAGAATTCACATTCGCATCTTTTAATGTGCTTGTTGATGACAAGAGGAAATTAGCGGGATATTCTTGCGATCAAGGTATCGTAGGACTTTTGATAAAAGTTGAGATTAAATATCAACTCTAGTTATTGTTACAAATTCATGTTTGTGAATGAAAACTAATCCTTGACCAATATCTTCATCTTATTGATTTGCTTGTTTATTTCATTATTTGCTTTTAGTTATTTTCCTTTACATAAAAATCAGAAAACCCCCTTGTTTATATAGGAAACCGAAACAACTTGACAACCTAGATCCTCTCTGTGGGAACGATCCTTTCTTACCCTTGTTATATTATTTATTTTGAGTTGTGAGAAAGTGTAATTTATTTTTGACGCATACGACAACGATCAAGCAGCAACCGCAGCGTCCCATCCAGAAGCTACCACAGCAGCAACTTCCATTTCTTGTCGGGCGTTTGCTTCAACAACAGTCCCAGCGTATGTTTCCGTAGCTTCTCCAGTTGCTCCAACATACATTGCCTCTATCTCCTCGTCCGCCTTGACGGCATCCTCATCGTTTGCGTCAACACCCATGACAGCAGTTTCGACGTCCACTCCAGAAGCTGTTTCAGTTTTGTAAATCGTGTCGACGTCTTCCCCATGAGCCTTTCCAGCTACTTCTTGAGGATGTCCCGGTTCGTCCGCATCAAAGTCAAGGGTTACGATACCATCATGGACAGGGTAATTAAACTGGTCCTCACCTAAAAGTTTCATGGACTCAGTCTTCCGCCGCTTCAACCGAGAGGAGAATCGTTCAGCCCTAGCACTGGGTTGTAGAAAAGCTACGTTGCTCTGAGATCTCCCAACAAGCCGGGATTCTTCATCGTGCCTCCACCTTTCCTCCATGTCCACTGAAGCCAAGAGAGTCTGAACACACATCCGCACTCTGCATAAATGGGCGAGAGACATGTCTCGTATAATCTCGTCAGCCTCACGGAACAGAGAATAAATTATGTCTAATACCTCCTCATGAGTATAAGACTGGTTTTCGTCGGGTTCTGAATTTCTTTTCGAAGAGGTACGATCATCACTGGAAGATCTCATTATATGCTACAAATTTTTTTTTTACCATGTTTGTACCAGCAATCTACATGACGAGGAAGACAAAATGGAACTAGGGGAAGAAACACGATACAATACCTGTGGGGAAGATGGACGCGATTTTTATGATGATTTGTATGGGCGAAGGATTCAGGGTCACCTCTTATATTCAGCAGAAAATCTTTTACCAGCCGTGAATTAAGGCTTCACACGCGTGATACCAGCTGGATTAGATATTTCTTTATACGGAACAATTAGGGTTTGGTGTCCGAGTCATTCTGACTTAGCCCGCGCCATCCTCCTATCCCAAGCCGCGTCCGAGCCGCGCCAAGCCGAGTCGCGTCCAAGCCGTGCCCAAGCCAAGCCACGTCCAAGCCGCATCCAATCCAAGCCATGTCCAAGCTAGCCACGCCATCCGCTACTTCAGCTAGCCGCCCATCCGTTACTTCAAGCTAGCGGTACCAACGACCCATGGCCAAGATAAATCTATGCAAAATCCTCCAGCACAAGGATCACGGATTTCTCATGCCTTCCACTAAAGGTTAATTAAATTTCCTTGGCGATCTCTTCACATGTTGCTCTCTCGATTTTGCTCTCGCCTGTCACCATCTCATGCTTACCCCGCAACCATGCCACTGTTACGTGCTAAGCAGGGGACTTAATGTTGATGGTGGTTTTTAGCTTAGGGTTAAAATCGTAAAACCTTGCATCAGATGTGACGTCACTCTGCAAGGAAGCGGTGCTGCGAGTACTAACCTCTCCACCGACATATTTATTGAGCCACTCAATACACTTTTATCCATAACAATCTGTAAATTTCGGCACCTCGCCAATACGAGATTCATTGAGTACTTTCCAGTGCTATGTTCCCCAGCAGAACCCTTAATCGGTATGGCATGACGGATTTATGTTCACTCGCAGCGGAGTAGCATGAACCTCCAAGTACCAAAGTTAAGCCCATTGCACGAAATGCTCAGACAGAAAGCACGCTGCAATCTGCAGATAAAGATTTTGTGTGGCAGCATACAAAATCCAGCTAATTATTATGATAACTCGCAAAGAACTCATAAACCCAACTAATTTGCAAATTAGGGTTTCGCGCCCCGCGCAGTATACTGGACCCCGTTGGTCGAAACCATACTTAAACAAGCTAGGCAACCAAATCCGCCACAGCGCGCTAAAAGTGCGGCCGCGCCCTAGCATGCCGGCTCTCTTCCCGTCGACTAATCAGGTCGCTTCAAACCTGCCACGGCCACAAAAAGGTCGCCATACTAAGTTGGCTTCCCAAAACACGCCAGCTTCCCAAAAACGCGCTAGCTTCCCAAAAAACGCCAACATGCCTCACGCGCATGCCAGACGCGCTTACCAGACGCGCATGCCAGACGCGCTTACCAGACACGCTTACCAGACGCGGATGCTAGACACGCATGCCAGACGCGCTTGCCAGACGCACATGTCAGACGCGCATGCCAGACGCGCTTACCAGACGCGCATGCCAGACGCGCTTACCAGTCGCGCATGCCATACGCGCTTACCAGTCGCGCATGCCATACGCGCTTACCAGACGCGCATGCCAGCCACGCTACCACGCCTCTGGCCACCGACGGAAGGTAGCCATAATCAATGGCTACCCTTCCTCCTGAGGTGCAGATCTCAGCCGTACAAGTTCGCCACCAAGCCTGTGGCAACTTTTGGCCACAATGCCAAATTCCACGATTTGTGTCAAACCCTAATTTGGCCACGCCAAAGGCATGCGCAAGCCATGCCAGCACCACGGCCACACCACTGGCCGCCAAACGGAAGGTAGGCGCGATCAACGACTACCCTTCCTCCTGAGATGCAAAATCTCGGCCGTCGAAGGTCGTCACTGAACCGACAAGCCTCTCTATCTTAACTTTCCGCACATAGCAACATGCTACACGTTTTCCAATGAAAATACCCGAGACATCAAAACATGTCACAAACTGGGGGATGCTCATCAGGGTATTGGTCTGGCGGTTTACAACGTGCAGCGTGCAATACGCCCGTTACAAGAAAGTGTCATAAGAGTGAGGCGGTTAGTAATAGCAAGAAATAAGTGGTGAAACACATCTTCACTATGGAAACATCAATTCCAGGCGTTAACCGTTACCACTTTTCCACCACTTAACCGCTTCCACTTCTTACGAGGCCAGGGTACGTATTATTACGACTTGTATAAATATGTTTCACCTATTTCCACCAAACAACAAGTTTTGGTCAGGAGAATAACACCACATACAAAAATCACCTGGTAGCTTTCCATTCAACTCACCAGTTCAATTTTCTGATACAAGTCACAAAAACGCCCACACTTCCGGAATCAACTATTCTGACCTCAACACTTTCTTCGCTTCCCACCCTAAGACCAACCCTTCTCCTTCACTTTGTGACCTAAGCAAGCCTAGAACGACCATTTCTTGGTTTAGGCCAGGATTGTACAGATTGATCTCTCGAATCAAAAGTACTCCCGTGCAGTACATTGTTTTGGGTTTAGATTTTCTTCTCACCCGCACTCACACGAAATTACCGAAATCAACAGAAACGGTTTTCACCCACAAACAATTGGAGACCACAGCGGGAAATTAGTCTCTCGGTTACAATATCAATTTCCAATTCACGATTTCATTTTTTAACCCCGATCTCAAGATGGTAGAACTCAGGTCAGGATCAGCAACAAACCCTGAGAACACTGGCGCCGAAATTATCCTCGGTGTTAACATTTCTCCCAGTGGTGCTAATACGCCATCTGTCAACACCAGCAACATGGAGAATGTTCCTTCAGGTGTTACACCTCCAATCACAAGAGCCAGAGCCTCTACCGCGGAAAATGCTCCTTCAGGTGTTACACCTCCAATCACCAGAGCCAGAGCTGCTGCCGCTCCTCCCAATGTTTCATCAAGTATGACACCTCCAACTGTTACCAAAACTGCAGCTACTCCGCCGTTAGGACGAGAAACTGGAGGATCCAGAGGGAGCCGACCCTACATTAGTATTGCTGATTTGATGGAAAGGCAGGAGGTTCTCGCCAGGGCCCAAACAGACATGGCCTCAATCCAGAAGGAGGTGCTTGCTTTTCTCAAGACACTGACAGAGCGGTTACCACAAGAATCACGCCAGCCAGAGCTAATGAGGAACACATCCAGTACCCCTGGCGCTAGCACCTCAACAGGGCACACATTTGTATACGAAGAGACTCACCCGAGAACTTCTGCTGAAAGAAATCAACCGCCCAATTTTGTCACGAGAGAAGATTTGGAACGACTTCTCCGAAACCGAGACAAAAGCGACTTCATGGACATGCATCAGCATCAGCCCCCGTATCCTCCTGAAGTACAAAGAATTCCTCCTCCAAGGGGGTACTCTTCCCCTCAATTCTCTCTGTACGACGGTACCGGCAATGCGCATGAACATGTCTCTCGATTCTTGGAGTCCCTGGGGGAACACGAGTATAATCACGTTCTCCGTTTGAGGGAATTTTCGAAATCACTTACTGGAAGAGCATACACATGGTACAATAGCATTACGCCAGGCAACATCTCCAACTGGTCTGATATGGTTGCAGCTTTCTACAAGAAATACTTCTTTGTGTCTGAGAAAATTACCTTCTCAGATCTAGGAAGGATGTTTCAACGAAACAACGAACATCTGAATGATTTTGTCAAAAGGTTCAGAATTCAAGCGCTCGATTGTCATGACCCAAATGTGAATGAACAACAATTGGTGGACTCCTGTATCAATGGCATGATTCCCATCTATCGCGCCTTACTAGAGAATCTGCGATTCCAGACATTCTTTGAGCTTCATGAAGCCGCAAAACGGTCAGCCACAACAGCACCAACGTTGTTGGAAAGAACCAGGCCAACTAGAAGCGAGGACGCACGCGAAACTCGAGGAAATAGACGCCTCATCAATAAGCAATACAATACTGGTCCCTCCTCTGTGAGCGTGGTAGACGAAGGAGGAAAAAGGAAGGCTCCAACAGCAGAACAACCATCCAAGCGCGCAGCGCCAGCACGACAGGCATCTCTGTCACGGAAGACCACCGCTAAAGCTCCCATGTGACATCAAGAGGCTGGAGAAAGTGTCTTGGATTTCCCGTTCCCAATCGAAAAAGTGATTTAACTCTTGGAAGCATGGATCCAAGACGACGCCATCAGGATACCTCCTATCAGGCGCCCACCAACCAAAGCGGAAATGGCGAACCCCAAATATTGCCGTTACCACAGATTTGTCCACCACCCGACCAGTGACTGCAACAAGCTGAAGCATATCTTCAAAGAAAAGATAGAAGCAGGGGAGCTTCGACTAGACAATGAAAGAGTTCACAGAGATCCACTTCCAGTCAGGAGTTGCATGGTCTATGGGGACTCCGTACACGAAACTGTGCAATCCAAGATGCAACATGGGTGCAAAATTCTCTACCTCTCCAAGGCACATCGTCAAGACATCATCACATCCCTTAATCGTGTTGTATCGGGAAAGCGACTCTTTCCTACTGAAGAAACCACACCAGAACCCCAAGCTCTCTTAGGAAGCGGTGCTGGAAAATAAAACTGGGGACTGCTGACCACGGTTTATCTGAGGAACGCCAAGATCGATAACACATTCATCAACGTGGCGTCTGACTTCAACATCATTACCATCAAAACCCTGAGAGCGGCGGGAGTTTTGAAGCAGGAGGCTACCCATTCCCCAACCATGGTCAAAAACTTGGAAGGAGAGGCGATAGACGCGTATGGCTACATCAATCTTGAAATCAAGGTGGGAGACACTCTAACACATGGAAAATTCTACATTGTCAAAGAACTCTCAAGCTACGACATGATTCTGGGACGCACGTGGGTACACGGTAACAAAGCTAAGTTAGGGGTATCCCCTCTGCCGATGTCGATACCCGAAAGAATTTCCAACAAGCCGTCCAACTTTGAAGATTACATGCTGCCATATCAACAACTTACCAATATAACTCAATTGCCTGGAGAAAGCCCGTCAACGTTCAGCCGCAGATTCCGAACACAAGTAAGTCTGGTTAAACAACCCTTTCTGCACCCAGTCACCTCTCCTCTCGGCCAAGCATGGGGACTCGGTCCTATTATCAACCCAAGCGTCATTAAGAGATGTGAATGGGATGTTGGGCCTTTCAAGTACTTTGTCAAAAATTGGAAGCTGTCACAGCCAAACATGACGAGCTCAATCAAGTGGTTGCGCAACGCTCCAACCCATTTCAAATTGGAGATGTGGTAGTCAAGATGACCTCGTTTCAAGTTGGGAACATAACAGTAAAGATGGCCACTAGACCCGGTCCGCCTAAAGAAAAGGAAGACGAGCCATATCTGGTGGCAGATGTTATCTTGGGTGGTTACTGCAAGCTCATCAATACCGAAAAATTGGAAGGTGTCACGATTCACTCGCGATGGCTCAAACCCTTAAATACCTAAAACGTTGTGCTACCTTCACCTCCAGCGTTCTCCTTCAGCATTTCTTTGAGCATTTTCCTTTTCATGCAATGTTTGTAACTCCTCAAAAATGATTGCACTGCTTGCATTCATGAGTAGAATTTTCAATTCCAATTAAAGAACATCTTTCCTTGAAAAATTTTCCCCTTAAAGGAAAAATACCAAGTAAACCTAAAACTCTCATAGAGTCATTATCCGTCAATTGAAAACCAGAGAAATCAAATCACCACAAAAATACCTATTCAAAAATACTCAAGAAGGAAATATGCAAGGAAGACGATCATCAGGCGGCAGAACAAATACCTTCTTCAAGAATATTCGGTTCCAAATCTCAGAAACAGTATGAAGGTTTTATTAATTCATTCAAAGATGTGAAACCATAAAGGATGAATGACGGAATGTTACTTGACGAAAACCTAACTCCACGTTGAAAGCAAGAAATTAAAATCAAACTTCTGGAAAGTCAAAAGAGGATACACATTAAGAAGAAATAGCAAAAGTAGAAAAATTGGTCGTTAACGGCAGACGCCTGGATCAATAGCGCCTTCATCAGATCTTCTTCAAGCACTCTCCCCAGCATGCTTTATGACAGCAAACGTTCCATCCAAACGCCGCCTCGGCAGCAACAACCTAAGCGTTCCATCCAGAAGCCGCCTCAGCAGCAGAAACCGCAGTGTCCCATCCAGAAGCTACCACAGCTGCAACTTCCACTTCCTTTCCGGCGTTTGCTTCAACAACAGTCCCAGCGTATGTTTCCGTAGCTTCTCCAGTTGCTCCATCATACATTGCCTCCGTCTCCTCGTCCGCCTTGACGGCATCCTCAGCGTTTGCGTCAACACCCCTGACAACAGTTTCGGCGTCCACTCCAGAAGTTTCAGTTTTGTAAATTGTGTCGACGTCTTCCCCATGAGCCTTTCCAGCTACTTCTTGAGGATGTCCCGGTTCGTCCGCATCAAAGTCAAGGATTGCGATACCATCATGGATATGGTAATTAAACTGGTCCTCACCTAAAAGTTTCATGGACTCAGTCTTCCGCCGCTTCAACCGAGAGGAGAATCGTTCAGCCCTAGCACTGGGTTGTAGTAGAAAAGCTTCGTTGCTCTGAGATCTCCCGACAAGCCGGGATTCTTTATCGTGCCTCCACCTTTCCTCCATGTCCACTGAAGCCAAGAGAGTCTGAACAAACATCTGCACTCTGCATAAATGGGTGAGAGACATGTCTCGTGTAATCTCGTCAGCCTCACGGAACAGAGAATCAATTCTGTCTAATACCTCCTCATGAAAAGAAGACTGGTTTTCGTCGGGTTCAGAATTTATTTCCGAAGAGGTACGATCATCACTGGAAGATCCCATTATATGCTACAAAAATAATTTTACCACGTTTGTACCAGCAATCTACATGACGAGGAAGACAAAATGGAACTAGGGTAAGAAACATGATATAATACCTGTGGGGAAGATTAACGCAATTTTTATGATGATTTGTATGGGCGAAGGATTCAGGGTCACCTCTTATATTCAGCAGAAAATCTTTTACCAGCCGTGAATTAAGGCTTCACACGCGTAATACCAGCTGGATTAGATATTTTTTTATACAAAACAATTAAGGTTTGGTGTCCGAGTCATTCTGACTTAGCCCGCGCCATCCTCCTATCCCAAGCCGCGTCCGAGCCGCGTCCAAGCCGAGCCAAGCCGAGCCGCGTCCAAGCTGTGTCCAAGCCAAGCCGCGTCCAAGCCAAGCCGCGTCTGAGCCGCTTCCAAGCTAGACACGCATCCGCTACTTCAGCTAGCTGCCCATCCGCTACTTCAAGCTAGCGGTACCAACGACCCATGGCAAGATGAATGTAAATCCGCCAGCACAAGGATCACGGATTTCTCATGCCTTTCACTAAAGGTTAGTTAAATTTCCTTGGCGATCTCTTCACATGTTGCTCTCTCGATTTTGCTCTCGCCTGTCACCATCTCATGCTTACCCCGCGACAATGCCATTGTTACGTGATAAGCATGGGGACTTAATGTTGATGGTGGTTTTTATCTTAGGGTTAAAATCGTAAAACATTGCATCAGATGTGACGTCACTCTACAAGGAAGCGGTGTTGTGAGTACTAACCTCTCCACCGATATATTTATTGAGCCGCTCAATACACTTTTATCCATAACAATCTGTAAATTTCGGCACCTCGCCAATACGAGATTCACTGAGTACTTTCCCGTGCTATGTTCCCCAGCAGAACCCTTAATCGGTATGGCATGACGGATTTATGTTCACTCGCAGCGGAGTAGCATGAACCTCCAAGTACCAAAGTTAAGGCCATTGCACGAAATGCTCAGACAGAAAGCACACTGCATTCTGTAGATAAAGATTTTGTGTGGCAGCATACAAAATCCAGCTAATTATTATGATAACTCGCAAAGAACTCATAAACCCAACTAATTTGCAAATTAGGGTTTCGCGCCCCGCACAGTATACTGGACCCCGTTGGTCGAAACCATGCTTAAACAAGCTAGGCAAACAAATCCGCCACAGCACGCTAAAATGCGGCCACGCCCTAGCATGCCGGCCCTCTTCCCGTCGACCAACCAGGTCGCTTCAAACCTGCCACGACCTCAAAAAGGTCGTTATACTAAGTTGGCTTCCCAAAACACGCCAGCTTCCCAAAAAACGCGCTAGCTTCCCAGAAAACGCTAGCATGCCACACGCGCATGCCGCACATGCTAGACGCGCATGCCAGACACGCTTACCATACGCGCATGCCAGACACGCTACCACGCCTCTGGCCACCAACGAAATGTAGCCATAATCAATGGATACCCTTCCTCCTGAGGTGCGGATCTCAGCCGTACAAGTTCGCCACCAAGCCTGTGGCAACTTTTAGCCGCAATGCCAAATTCCACGGTTTGTGTCAAACCCTAATTTGGCCACGCCAAAGGCATGCGCAAGTCATGCCATCACCACGGCCACGCCACTGGCCGCCAAACGGAAGGTAGCCGCAATAAACGGCTACCCTTCCTCCTGAGATGCAAAATCTCGGCCGTCGAAGGTCGTCACTGAACCGACAAGCCTCTCTATCTTAACTTGCCGCACATAGCAACATGTTACACGTTTTCCAATGAAAACACTCGAGACATCAAAACATGTCACAAACTGGGGGATGCTCATCAGGGTATTGTTCTGGCGGTTTACAGTGTGCGGCGTGCAATACGCCCGTTACAAGAAAGTGTCACAAGAGTGAGGCGGTTAGTAATAACAAGAAATAAGTGGTGAAACGCATCTTCATTATGGAAACATCAATTCCAGGCGTTACTCGTTACCACTTTTCCGCCACTCAACCGCTTCCACTTCTTACGAGGCCAGGGTACGTTTTATTACGACTTGTATAAATAGGTTTCACCTATTTCCACCAAACAACAAGTTTTGGTCAGGAGAATAACACCACATAAAAAATCACCTGGTAGTTTTCCATTCACCTCACCAGTTCAATTTTCTGATACAAGTCACAAAAACGGCCACACTTCCGGAATCAACTATTCTGGCCTCAACATTTTCTTCGCTTCCCTCCCTAAGACCAACCCTTCTCCTTCACTTTGTGACTGAAGCAAGCCTGGAACGACCATTTCTTGGTTTAGGTCAGGATTGTACATATTGATCTCTCGAATCAAAAGTACTCCCGTGCAGTACATTGTTTTGGGTTTAAATATGTTTCTCACCCGCACTCACACGAAATTACCGAAATCAGCTGAAACGGTTTTCACCCACAAACAATTCTAAACTCTCATTTAAATCATTGAAACATTCTTAGAGGATGTTATATAGTGGTTATTCACACACTATTTTTCATCAAAGCGATTTTCAAGAGATTGAAATAACTAACATGACTTTCGTCACGAGTAAAGATAAACTTGGCCAAAACGAAAACTTACCAACACATATTTCGAGAAATAGATAAGGGAGATAAACTCGGCTCGAAATAGCAAATGTGTATAATCGATGTCTATATAGCAATACGACTTTTCTCTCAAGATAGGAGATAGAGTAGATAGATTTTTGAGTGACGGATAAGTTCAAGTCTCCATATACCTTTTTGTCAATGAAGATCCACCAGTTCCTTGAGTAGTTCTTCGTCTTTGCATGATGAACGCCGTGGAGTCTAGAGCTCAACTATACTTTCATTCCTAGTTTGAGTCTTAGCTATAAGTAGACTAGAAATCAATACTTATAGTTTTGGCAACTAAACTTGACAAACAAGCTTGAGATAGCAACGCTTGCGAGTTCGACCGAGCAGTGCTCTAACAATTTTCCCCTTTGTCAATTTTAGTGACAAAACTATCAATACATATGGAATACAAAATAAATAAACTTTGCAGATTCTCATCCACATGTTTGATCTCCTTGGTTCTTCAACATTACTCGAAATCTTTGTCACTTCCAAGTACTCCAATGATTCCAAAGATATTCAACGCAACATCATCGTTGTTGAAGATCCATAGCCATAACAGTGAGAAAACAAAATCTCTCAATCATTGTTATACAGTGTCAGAGTATTATTACACAACATCAAAGTTCAATTGTATCACAACTTTGACAATGAAAAAGCAGGGGTACAACAACCACACCCAATATTTCGATTAGCAATCTGTATGGACTAACTCCAATATACTTTCAAGAGAATCAACTAGACTCAATCTTAATAAAGTATACCAAGGAGTTATGGTATCTCAATCTCTCGATTTAATTCTTGCTCAAGCAAATAGAAATCTGCGAGTCTAGTTAAATACAAGAGAGACAACTTGGATGGTACCAAAGACCAATATCCAAGTGTCAATCAATGTAAATGAAAAACCAAAGGTTGGATATTATAATTGATTGGACTTAACGCACAACCTGCGATATTTCAATTATATAACAAAATATAATGCGGAAAAGAAATAACACAGACACCAGAAGTTTTGTTAACGAGGAAACCGCAAATGCAGAAAAACCCCGGGACCTAGTCCAGATTGAACACCACACTGTATTAAGCCACTCCAGACACTAGCCTACTACAAACTAACTTCGAACTGGACTGTAGTAGAACCCTAATCAATCTCACACTGATCCAAGGTACATTTGCGCTCCTTACGTCTCTGATCCCAGCAGGATACTACGCACTTGATTCCTTAGATGATCTCACCCACAACTAAGAGTTACTACGACCCAAAGTCGAAGACTTTAGTAAACAAATATGTATCACACAGAAAAGTCTACGATAATAGATAAATCAGTCTCCCACATAAATACCTACGAGTTTTGTTCCGTGTTTTGATAAATCAAGGTGAACAAGAACCAATTGATAACCCAGACTTATATTCCCGAAGAACAGCCTAGTATTATCAATCACCTCACAATAATCTTAATCGACGCGACGAAAGAAGATATTGTGGAATCACAAACGATGAGACGAAGATGTTTGTGACTACTTTTATATCTTACCTATCGGAGATATTAATCTCAAGCCAATCATTACGATTGTACTCAATACGATAGAAACAACAAGATCAGATCACACAACTACAAGAAAGTAATATCAGTCTGTCTTCACAATCCCAATGAATGCTTCAAGTCGTTAACCTATAGGGTCTCGGTAGAAACCTAAGGTTAAAGGAGAATCGACTCTAGCTCATACAAATAGTATCACACATGAGGTGTGGGGATTAGGTTTTCCAGTTGCTAGAGTTTTCCCTTATATGTTCTTTCAAATCAGGGTTTGCAATCAATGTTAGCTTAGTAACAAAGCATTCAATATTCACCATTAGATGAAAACCTGATTAGATTCAAGCTAATATCTTTCAACCGTTAGATCGAAAACTTAGCTTGTTACACACAAATGAAATGCACGTTTTTAGGTTTGTGTAACCGTACCCAAACATGTACATTTGTTGGTTCAACATAGTTAACCAAATGGTTAGCCATATATAGTTGTTATTCACAAATAATTTTTCGTCAAAGCCATTTTCAAGTAATTGAAACATAACATGACTTTCGTCACTAGGCAAAGATGAACTTGGCCAAAGCGAAAGCTTACCAACACATATGTCGAGAAATAGATAAGCGAGATAACCTCGGCTCGAAATAGAAAATGTGTATAATCAAAGTATATATAGCAAAACGACTCTTGTCTCAAGATAGGAGATAGAGTAGATAGACTTTTGAGTGATAGATAAGTTCAAGTCTCCACATACCTTTTAGTCGATGAAGTTCCACCAGTTCCTTGAGTAGTCCTTCGTCTTGTATGATGATTACCATGGAGTTCTTGAGCTCAACTACACTTTCTATCCTAGTCCAAGACTTAGCTATAGTAGACTAGAAATCAAGACTTATAGTTTTGATCACTAACATTGACAAACATGCTTGAGATAACAATGCATGCGAGTTCGACCTAGCAGTGCTCTAACAGACAACAATACTATGGTGATATGTATCACTCCCCCTTAGTCAATACTTCATCTCACATGAAAACCACTCCCCCTTACATAATGATCCGAAAACCATATGTCTTTGTAGTGTGAACTACACATTAATTCTCCCCCTTTTTGTCAATAAAATTGGCAAAGGTAAGAAAACTAGTGGGATCCTAATGAAATTTCCATAGAGACATTTCATGACCAAAAGAAAATACATATCAACTTTTTAGATACAATCATATAGTCGAAACTAAATGCATTCATCAAGGAGTTTATAAAGATACAAGATAACTCCTATAATATTCCACAGCCGCACTCCCCACAAAGATTTGGCAATCGAGCACAAGTTCAGTTAAGAACTCTCCCCCATAAAATGTCATTCCCGAAAGAACAACAAGAGTGACCTTACTTTCACAAGAAAAGAAGGATTTCTTTGGACATTAACAAATTACATAAGAATATGAATTTATATCCAAAACTCTCAATTAAACTAACCACAAGAGAACCTATGATTAATTTAATCGGAAATGCTCATATAAGAGAACTTACGGAGCCACACAATATTTACATAAAAAATATGGATCAGGAAAGATCAATACTGAGGAATAAACAAAGATTCATTCTATTCTTCATCATCATTTTCACAATGACATATAATAGACTTAATCTTTGTAAACAAAAGCCCATCCTATCTTTTATCAATAATAACGACATAATAGGCTTATCTTTTGTTTGCCAAAAGTTCATTTAATCTTTTATCAATACTTGCATATCAACATATGAAGGACTTAACTTTTGACCACGTATGGGACAATCATAGTTCATAGACGCAAATACATATCCCATAAAAAATTGCAATATATGAAACCATAAAGATTAATACTGCAAAATCATCTTCCAAACAAACTTTAGAATTTAAATAAATAACTCTAAAAACATTGCAAGATGGAAACGTTGGACATAGCTATGTGTAATCACAATAATGGCTATTCCAAAACCTAGTTATCCTTCTTAAAAACACAAGAATAAATTCTCATAAGAAGTTTCCTAGACATTGATACCTCTGAAAAATTCTTTATCGTCCCCGAACTCCTTGTCGTCAACAACCATGGGAATATATGGTTCGTGAAGAAAGGAGTCAATTCCATCAAACCTTCTAGGCTGAAGATTTTGAACCAGGGCCTTCTGAATTTCAAGAGTTCTCATAACAAAAGCGTTTATTTGTTGAATCTCCTTTCTTGTTTCCTTCAACTCTTCAAGAACATCAGAAAACTTCTGAGAATTGGAGGGAACAACCCTTGGACTCCTCACATTCCTTCTTTTTCTTTTCAAAGTTGGAGGTATCGAAGATTTTTATTTTTCCTTCATGATTGATGGCTTAAAAATCATATTAATATCTTTTCCATCAGAAGACATGATGCTTGGAGTATCCATATGCGTACGGGTTTGTGAGAAGAAATCACAAAATATCAACAAGCAGTCTTAGACAGAGAGTTTCCAACGGAAAGGTCAATTTTTTCTTCCAGATTGGTTGAGTTCTCTTCTGAAAGAATATCAATATTGATGTATGTATTGCTACAATTATCAAAATCAATATTTTCACAAAGAAGCGCAATACTTGATTTTTCGTCTTCTTTAGAATCATAGTTGTCAAACATTTCATCAAGAGTTGCAGCTAGACCTTTGTTCCTAGTGTATTTTTTTCCGATTTGGACACTCATTTGCAAAATGACCAAAACCTTTACACTTAAAGCACCGAGGCATATCCTCATCATCAGTTTTATCGTTATCACTGTTTTTAGGAGGAACATGATTATGAAGCTTAACTGATGACCTGGATTTATCTCTGGAAAACCGTTTACTTCTCTTCAAAAAAAGATCCCTAAACTGTCTTGTGATCATCGAGACTGACTTGTCAAGATCTTCATCTGATGAATCAGCCTCAGAAAGATCATCTTCAGAGATGCAGATACCTTTACTTTTATCAAGTAATTTGGTGTTCTTTTGTGCTTTGAAAGCAACATCCTTTCCAGATTTGGATGTATGCTCATGATCAAAGATCTTTAACTTCCCAACCAGAGTATTTATGGAAAGCGTTGCGAGATTATTTCCTTCAACGATGGCATGCTTCTTAGAATCGTATCTACATGGTAGCGATCTGAGAATTTTCATCACAATGTCCTTTTCAGGAATAGTCTTACCCAATGCAAAGGATGCATTAACAATTTTAGACACTTTGTGATTAAACTCATCAAATGATTCTTCATCCGCCATACAAAGGTTTTCCCAATCAGAATTTAGGTTTTGAAGCCTAGCTTTTTTTCACAGGTATTCCCTTCAAATACGGTTTCTTTGATATCCCAGGCTTCTTTAGACTTTGTGCAAGTAGTCACATGATGCTGAAGATATGGGTAATGGCATGTATGATAACATTTAAGCCGTCAGAATTTTGCTTTGCGGCAAGGATTTCTTCTGGACTATATCTACCAATATCCTTGGGTATAGACACATCGCCTTCTGTATCAATCGGAGGAGTATAGCCATTAACAACACGTACCCATGTTTGAAAATCACGAGCTTGAAGAAAAGCACGCATAGAAATTTTTCACCACAAGTAGTTTGAGCCATCGAAGACTGGTGGTACGTTTATGAAGATAAAATTTATGTCCATAGAGTCAGATTGATACAAACACAGACTTATAAGGTCTTTAAACATGTTTGCGTGCTCTGATACCAATTGAAAAAGTGGGGGTCTAACAACCTCACCCAATATTTCTCTTAGCAATCTGTATGGACTAACTCCAGTATACTTTTAAGAGAATCAACTATACAGTCAGACTCAATCTTAGTAAAAAGTATA
This sequence comes from Papaver somniferum, assembly GCF_003573695.1. Taxonomy (NCBI): domain Eukaryota; kingdom Viridiplantae; phylum Streptophyta; class Magnoliopsida; order Ranunculales; family Papaveraceae; genus Papaver; species Papaver somniferum. Next base: position 115,435,614 of record NC_039358.1, read on the forward strand.
TCAAAGAGTTATATCTCAAATTCTCGATTCAATCCCAACTTAAGCAAATAGAAATCTGCGAGTCTAATTGAATACAAGATAAATAACTTGAACGGTACTAAAGACCATTGTTCAAGGATCAATCAATTTCACTCAACAACCAAAGGTTGGATTTACCAATTGATCGATTCAACACACAACCTGTGATATTTTAATTATATAACAAAATATAATACATAAAAGAAATAACACAGGACACCAGAAGTTTTGTTAACGAGGAAACTGAAAATGCAGAAAAATAATGTATTAAGCCGCTACATACACTAGCCTACTATAAACTAATTTCGGTCTGGATTGTAGTTGAACCCCAATCAACCTTACCCTGATCCAAGGTACAGTTGCGCTCCTTACGTCTCTGATCCCAGCATGATACTACGCACTTGATTCTCTTAGGTGATCTCACCCACAACTAAGAGTTGTTACGACCCAAAGTCGAAGACTTAATAAACAAATCTGTATCACACAGAAAAGTATACAATAATAGATAAATCTGTCTCCCACAAAAATACGTACGAGTTTTGTTCCTTTTTTTGATAAATCAAGGTGAACAGGAACCAATTGATGTACCAGACTCATATTCCCGAAGAACAGCATAGAAATATCAATCACCTCACAATAATCTTAATCGACTAGCGAAACAAGATATAGTGGAATTACAAACGATGAGATGAAGATGTTTGTGACTACTTTTCTATCTTTCCTATCGGAGAAATTAATCTCAAGCCAATCTTACGATTGTACTCAATCACGATAAAAACAACAAGATCAGATCACGCAACTACAGTGAAAATAGTTTGGCCTTGCTTCACAATCCCAATGAAGTCTTCAAGTCGTTAACCTACAGGGTTTCGATAGAAACCTAAGGTTAAAGGAGAATCGACTCTAGCTTATACAACCAGTATCACACCGGAGATGTGGGGATTAGGTTTCCCAATTGCTAGAGTTCTCTTTTATATAGTCTTCAAATTAGGGTTTGCAATCAATGCTACCTTGGTAACAAAGCATTCAATACTCATCGTTAGATGAAAACCTGACTAGATTCAAGCTAATATTTTTCAACCGTTAGATCGAACTTAGCTTGTTATACACAAATGAAATGTTATTTCATTTAGGTTTGAGTAACCATACCTAAACGTGTACACCTAGTTGGTTCAACAATATTTAACCAATGGTTAGCCATATGAGCACTTTCATATCAACCTTATTCATCTTCACCACAACTAGTTCAAATGAATCAAATGAACTAGTTAGAGACTTGTTCATTTGATTAGATGTCATAGAAGTATACAAGACACAATCGAAGCAAAAACAGTTTTGATTCACTCGAATCGATTCATGAACATTATAGCCACGGTTTGCAAAGATTGCATTCCTTAATTTATAAATGTCACGAATTAAACTGTTTTTAGAAAATAACCCACTTAAGTACGCATACGGGTACGCATATTTAAGTACCCGGACTGAGCTTGTTTTTAGTTCACAAACTCTAGCAGAAATTCACGGGATGTGAACTTCCGATAGCACGCGTACGGGTACGCGGACTTAGCTCCGGTCATCCTGAACAACCAAAGTACGCATACTTTGGTTCAAGTATTTTGGACTTACATAAGTATGAGTTCACATACAATGTTTATATCCAAACATGGTTATATATTCTAAACTCTCATTTCAATCATTGAAAAATTCTTAGAGGATGTTATATAGTGGTTACTCACACACTATTTTTCATCAAAGCGATTTTCAAGAGATTGAAATAACTAACATGACTTTCGTCACGAGTAAAGATGAACTTGGCCAAACCGAAAGCTTACCAACACATATTTCGAGAAATAGATAAGCGAGATAAACTCGGCTCGAAATAACAAATGTGTATAATCGAAGTCTATATAGCAATACGACTTTTATCTCAAGATAGGAGATAGAGTAGATTGACTTTTGAGTGATAGATAAGTTCAAGTCACCACATACCTTTTTGTCGATGAAGATCCACCAGTTCCTTGAGTAGTTCTTCGTCTTTGCATGATGAACGTCGTGGAGTCTAGAGCTCAACTACACTTTCTATCCTAGTCCGAAACTTAGCTATAAGTAGACTAGAAATCAAGACTTATAGTTTTGGCAACTAAACTTGAAAAACAAGCTTGAGATAGCAACGCTTGCGAGTTCGACCGAGCAGTGCTCTAACACATATCATGTTGAGTCTTTCAAGCCTTCCAACATTTAGATCTAAAAATTTCAATAATAAATTCACATTAACAATATATTTCTTCATATTAACAATATATTTCTTCTCTCATAACAACCGTATCAACCAACTTTCACGTCAATTGAAAAATGCTAATCAAAGACGAACAATGGGTTCTTTCCAATCCATCAACGAAGCTGCAGAAGAATGGAATTTTGGAATAATATGCAAGCTTATGGAGAAAGATAACATAAAGATGAAAAATATAAGGGAAAGGATCAACTTACTTTGGAAGAGGTATCGTAATAAAGAGATATCTTGATTATTTGACCGATAATGATCCCACATAGATCAGCTTGTGAATTACCTTTAAACAGAAAGTATACAAGTTCTGCAAACTCCTTATTTCCAAACTGACTTATCTCTTGTTCTTGCAAATAGATAAGAATCATGGGGGATAATCTCATGCTTGTGAGATTGAATAATGAAGCAGATGGTCCTTTCTTAACTGATGGTATCTTATTTGCAAAAATACTATTCTCACATCCCTCTGAAGGATTATGTCTTTAAACACCAAAAATTCTAGGTACAATTCAAATATCTGAAACTCAGGCACACGAATGTATGAATCATTGATGAAGCTATCAGCTTCATTGGAAGGAAACTTGAAATTTTCTGAAAAACTACAAACCCAGATACGACAATACAGTGAAATCATCTGTTGTGATAGAACTCAAAAAACCTCTCCATAGAAGTGGATGGTGGAAAACTATATCTGGTGAGAATGTTTGGATCAGAGACCATTGGGATCTTCGACCAGAGAATATTTTTCCTAAGTGTTTTGTAATTGATCATCTGGAAGATAGTTGTGCTCATACAACTTATCTTCTTTATCCAGATAGCTTGTCAGTAGCTAAATATGATGCTCTCATCAGAGAGGAGGTTCATGTTTATGAAGGAAACGATGAACGTAGTTTGATCAATTCAATGGAAGAAGATATGGCTGATGAGGATGCAAATGAAGGTCAAAAGGACGTTAAAAGAATGGGAAACTCTCCACTTAACCAAGAACTGTTAGAGCATAGCTCGGACGACCTCGCATGCGTTGCTATATCAAGCATGTTTGTCAATGTTAGTGATCAAAACTATGAGTCTTGATTTCTAGTCTATTATAGATAAGTCTCGGACTAGGATAGAAAAGTGTAGTTGAGCTCAAGGACTTCATGGAGATTCATCATACAACGACGAAGATCTACTCAAGGAACCCTGGAACTTCATCAACAAAAAGGTATATGGAGACTTGAACTTATATATCACTCAAAAGTCTATCTATTCTATCTCCTACTTCTTATGAGACAAAAAGTCGTATGCTATATAGACTGGATCATACACATTTGACATTTCGAGCTGAGTATTCACTCTTATCTTTTTCTCGAAATCGTGTGTTGGTAAAGCATTTCGATTTGATCAAGTTTATCTTCACCTAGTGACGAAAGTCATGAAAAGTTTCAATTACTTTGAGAATTGCTCTGACGTGAAACAGTCTGTGAATAACGGCTATATAACGTCCTCTGAGAATGTCTCAATGATTGCAATGAGAGTTTAGATTACATAACCATGTATTCCTTAATCTGAAGTTTTCAAACTTTGTTGATTGAGAGAAACCGGAGGAATTGGCTTTTCCAAGTCCGCGAACTCAGTCCGCGAACTGACGGAAGTTCTCTTGCCGAGAATTTTTGCTGGGATTTCCAAAAAACTCGTTTGCATGTTTAGTCCGCGAACTCAGTTCGCGAACCTAGTCCGCGAACTGGCGGAAGTCTCTTTGCCGAGATTTTCTGCTGAGTTTGGAAAACTCTGCCGGTTGCCTTAAGTCCGCGAACTTGTTTGTAAGCTTAGGTGGTTACGATCTAAAGATGTGCTATGAACATGAAGCTTAAATTACTAAGGAATGCTTTATGAAAACCGTGGCTATAAAATTCACGAGCCGATTCAATCGAATCGAATCATCTTTGTTTCAATTGTGTCTTGTGTAGTTACGTAAGATCTCATAGCAATTGAACAACTCTCTAACCAGTTCATTTGAGTCAATTGAACTAGTTATGGTGTATAAGAACTAGGTTAATATGAATTGCTCATATGGTTAACCTTTTGGGTTACTATGTTGAACCAACGTACACGTACACGTTTGGGCATGGTTTTCACAAACCCAGTGAACGTCTACCCAAGTGTGTGTGACAAGCTAAGTTTTCAATCTAACGGTTAAGAAACATTAGCTTGAATCTAAATCAGGTTTTCATCTAACGATGAATATGGATTGCTTTGTAACTAAGTCAAAACCCTGATTTGAAGGCTATATAAAGGAGAGATCTAGCATTGTGCAAAACTAATCCCCACACGTCTGTGTGATACTAGTGCGCTCGCTAGAGTCGATTCTCCTTTAACCTTTGGTTTTCTTCTCTAAAACCAGGTTAACGACTTAAAGACTTCATTGGGATTGTTAAGCCAGACCGATACTACTTTTATCGTAGTTGTGTGATCTGATCTTGCATCTTCTATCGTACGAGTACAATCTATTGATTGGCTTGAGATCGTGAGAGTTCTACGATAGGCAAGATAAAGAAGTCACAAACATCTTCGTCTCACTGTTTGTGATTCCTCGACAAACCGCCTGTGTAGTCAAGAAGGATCGTTGAGAGGTGATTGATTAATATAGGATGTTCTTCGGGAATATAAGACCGGATTATCAATTGGTTCCTGTTCACTTTGATTTTATATCTTAAGACGGAACAAAAACCTAGGGTTTTTCTGTGGGAGATAGATTTATCCTTTGATAGACTTTTCTGTGTGAGACATATTTGTTTATTATCAAGTCTGCAATTTTGGGTTGCAGCAACTCTTAGTTGTGGGTGAGATCAGCTAAGGGAATCAAGTGCGCAGTATCATGCTGGGATCAGAGGCGTAGGAGTACAACTGTACCTTGAATTAGCGGGAGACTTATTGGGGTTCAACTATAGTCCAGTCCGAAGTTAGCTTGTAGTAGGCTAGTGTCTGTAGCGGCTTAATACAGTGTGTATTCAATCTGGACTAGGTCCCGGGGTTTTTCTGCATTTGCGGTTTCCTCATTAACAAAACTTCTGGTGTCTGTGTTATTTCTTTTACGCATTATATTTTATATAATTGAAATAATACAGGTTGTGCGTTAAGATCATCAATTGGAAATCCAACCTTTGGTTGTTGATTGATATTGATTGATCCTTGGATATTGGTCTTTGGTACCGTCCAAGTTATTCCTTGTATTTGATAAAGACTCGCTATTGTTTTAGCTTGAGTAAAAATCAAATCAAGAGAGAGATATTAACTCCTTGAGATACTTTAATCTAGATTGAGTCTGAATGTCTAGTTGATTCTCTAGCAAATTATTTCGGAGTTAGTCCATACAGATTGCTAAGCGAAATATTGGTTGGTGTTGTTAGACCCCCGCTTTTTTAATTGGTATCAGAGCAGACAAACACGTTTAAGACCTAACAAGTCTGTGTTTTTAGCGATCTGACTCTATGGACAAGAGTACTATCTCTGATAAACGTGTCACCAATAATTAAAAATTCTATCTCGTCTAAATCTATTAAAGTGAAAAGTTCAATCTCGAATATAGATAAACCTTGTGGTTCAACGAGACAGACAAACAATGGCATGAGTGTTCATGATTACCCTTCGAAAGAGACCTTCTCTTCTAATGAATGGGATACAGCTGAAGAGAGTAAATTGGTTTTAAATCTTGTTAGAATACAAGCTGTTAGAATGAATCAGTTAAAACACCATGTCAATACTCTTCTTGTATTATAAGAGATTGCAAAGTCCATGGCAACGCTGAAGATCAGTCTTCATGCTTGACTTTTGAGGCCAGCCTCGAAAATGATGCCTTGGATATTGAACGCTGCTTGAGTAAACTCTCCATTCAAGGATGTTAAAACCAATCTAATGTACCAAGAACTTCTGATGCTTTACATTCAGAAGTAAATACAGATGTTCCTAATGTTTCTTTCAATCATGAACTTGGGACATTCTGTAAAAGAGACAACTCTTCTGACGGTAGTATTAAGACTACATACTCCAATCATTCTTATGATCAAAAGGTATGTCTTGTCTGTGAGACCAAGTATTCTGTTAGACATAAGAGAAACTCCAAGTTGAATAAAGACTCTTTAGTTCAACTTCAACACACCATAGATTTGATTCTCAAAGGTGTGACTGACATTCGTATGATTGAACCAATTGGTTTTCGTACCTATCCTGTGTATGCAACCAGGAAAGTTAGTACTGTGAGTTCCTCCAATGTTCAAGGGCAGAATAGACGTCTTAATAAACATCATCCTAAGGAAGTTCAATGCTTTGTCTCTAAATGCAACATTGTTCCTGTTGCAAAGATCATTCCAGAATAAAGGAAAATTGATAAGATAAGAGAGGATATTAAAGAAATAATTGTAAGATACAAAGAGCTTGTCAACAGATTATCTTCTTCCTCATGTCAAGGCACTTCTGGTAAGAACTTTAACTATGTCTCTTTCTTTGACGACAGTAAATTTTATGATAATTTCTCATGTCAAACAGGATCCCTCTCTAAGACTAAGAGGAAAAACAAACTTAACCAAATACATAAACCTCGTAATGAGCCTGTGGCTTGTACTTGTGCTAATTAATCACAAGGTTCGAGAACTTATTCATATAAAATCATGTTGAGTAAGTTGTGTTAAAAACAAGTATACTTGTTCTTGCATCTGTTATGTTAAGCTATTTTCTTATCATCCATAGCTAAACTTGTGTTGACAGATTCGCTAAGATCAAGTATTGGTTAAGTCAAAAGAAAATGTTGCATACTGTCTTAAAATTTGTTTTTAGGACCTGTTTTTCAAATATTTGAAGGACTTTATTTCTTCGGTATTTGTTGTACTCGAACGGATTCCGTTCTGGCCCGAGTCAACAATTTATTTGAAACCCTAAATTGTTGTCCCCAAGGATAAAATATCCAACCTCTTAGGGTTACAAGTCACGTACGTGTACCTCTGGTGGTTTTTGGATTTTCAAAGAATGTCTTCCTCCTCTTCTTGCTATGGTGGTTTCGGAAAAGGATTTCTTGACAGAAGTGTTGAGGTTGATTCCAGGAGGAAGAGAACACTTGTAGATGAAGATCATCCCAATGCTTCATGCTTCTTTGCTTATTCTCATGAAGATGTTGAGAAGGATGATATGATCTCTGATGAAGTCGTTCATGACTTTCTTAAGTACTTTGAGGAAGCAAAACAACAGCTTGTTGATACTTTAAAAGGTCTTGATAAGGTGAAAACTGAGTTGGAAAAGGTTGTGTCTGACCTTGGTCTCATAAAATCTTAAATCAATGACCTTCGTAAAGAGAATCATCTCTCTAATGAAGCAGAGAAGGTTGGCGTTCACAAGCTCGAAGACTCCATGTCTTGTGAGGATCCTGTACTGCCCATATCCATATTCCCTGTCAAGAAAACGATGGAGTCTGATTCTCTCTAGCTTGTCTTTTTGTTTCCTAGTATGTCTTCTTTTTGGATTAGTTGGAAGAATAACTAGAGCTTGAATAGCGACGATTGTGACTACACATAACTATTTTTTTTTTCATCTTCTTATGTTATTTTTTAGGTTTATTGGTTTTAAATTTTAAAAATATTTGGAAGATGATAATTATTGCAGTATTAATCTGTTTTGAAGTATTGCAATATCTTTATGGGATATGTATTGTTTGCGTCCGTGAACTTTAAGGTCCCATATTGTGTCAAAAGTAAAGTCGTTCATAAATTGATATTCGTATTGATGAAAGGACGAATGGACTTTTGACAATTACAAAACTAATGCCTATGCAGTCATTTATTTGATGGAAAATAGGATGAAACCTTTTGTTTGACAAGGATAAAGTCTATTGTGTCGTTATGCAAATAGTGATGGAAAATAGAATAAACCCTTGTATGTTTTCCACGGTATTGATCTTCATTGATCCATTTTGTTATGTTTTACCGTTAAGGCTCCATTGTGTATCTTATGTTGAGCACCTTACAACTATGTCGATTATTATTGTCCTTGTTGGTTGTTCCATGAGATGCTATATGTTGAGCATTCTTGAACTAAATTAATCATCTTGATTGGTTATTTAGTTTTTTGCTCCGAAAGTCTTCTTTTGTCGAGCAAAATATTTTGACAATTAAATTGATTGCTTCGGTGATTAGTTTGGTTGTGTATTCCAATTATATTAATTATAGGTTCTCTTGTAATTAATCTAGTTGAGTTTTTTCATATATTCCACAAGTTCTTGTGTTGAGTATATGAACAGATATACTAATCATGTTCTATTGGTTGATGTAGTCATATATTCTGTAAGTTTTTCCTTATGTTGAGTATTTGAACGATTAAGGTAGTCATCTCCGTGAGTTTTCTTATGTTGAGCACAATCAATTAAATTGATCACTTTTGTGGTTTGATTTAGTTGCGTATTCAGATTAAATTAATCATGGTTTTACTTGTGATTAATTTGGTTGAGTTTTGGATATAGAAAATCATTTCCATGGTTTTTGGTGTCCAATTAAAAAAATCCTTCTTTTCTTTCGAAATTAAGGTCGCTCTTGTTGTTCTTTCGGGAATGACATCAAATGGGGGAGAGTTCTTTTGAACTTGTGCTTAATGGTAATATCTTGCGGGGTGTGCGGCTGTGGAATTTTATAGGGGTTATCTTATATGTTAAAACTCCTTGATGAATGCATTTAGCTTCGGCTTTATGATTGCATCTAAATTAAGTTGGTATGTATTTTTTCTTTTAGTCTATGAAATGTCTCTTGTGGAAATTTCATTATGATCCCGTTATTTTACCTTTGCCAATTTTATTGACAAAAAGGGGGAGAAATAATGTAGTTCACACTACAAATACATATGGTTTTCGGATCATTGTGTAAGGAGGAGTGGTTTCCATGATCGAGATGGAGTATTGACTAAGGGGGAGTGATACATATCACCATAGTATTGTTGTTAAAGTCGTGATACAATTGGACTTTGATGTTACATAATGATACTATGGCATTGTATAATAATGATCGAGAATCTCGATTTCTCTCATTGTTATAGCTACGGATCTTCAACAACGATGGTGCTAAACTTACAACCTTTGGGATCATTGGAGTACTTGGAAGGACGAAGATTTCAAGGAACGTTGAAGATTAGACTATGGAATAGGAGCCACTAAAGTTTATCTTTTTTTTATTCCATATGTATTAATAGTTTTGTCATTAAAATTGACAAAGGGGGAGATTGTTAGAGCATAGCTCGGTCTACCTCGCATGCGTTGCTATATCAAGCATGTTTGTCAATGTTAGTGATCAAAACTATGAGTCTTGATTTCTAGTCTATTATACCTAAGTCTCGGACTAGGATAGAAAAGTATAGTTGAGCTCAAGGACTTCATGGAGATTCATCATACAATGACGAAGATCTACTCAAGGAACCGTGGAACTTCATCAACAAAAATATATGTGGAGACTTGAACTTATCTATCACTCAAAAGTCTATCTATTCTATCTCCTACTTCTTATGAGACAAAAATTCGTATGCTGTACAGACTGGATCATACACATTTGACATTTCGAGCTGAGTATTCACTCTTATCTTTTTCTCGAAATCGTGCGTTGGTAAAGCGTTTCGCTTTGATCAAGTTTATCTTCACCTAGTGACGAAAGTCATGAAAAGTTTCAATTACTTTGAGAATTGCTCTGACGTGAAACGGTCTGTGAATAACGGCTATATAACGTCCTCTGAGAATGTCTCAGTGATTGGAATGAGAGTTTAGATTACATAACCATGTATTCCTTAATCCGAAGTTTTCAAACTTTGTTGATTGAGAGAAACCGGAGGAATTATCTTTGCCAAGTCCGCAAACTCAGTTTGAGAACTCAGTCCACGAACTGACAGAAGTTCTCTTGCCGAGAATTTCTGCTGGGATTTCCCAAAAACTCGTTTGCGTGTTTAGTCCGCAAACTCAGTCCGCGAACTGGCGGAAGTCTCTTTGCCGAGATTTTATGCTGAGTTTGGAAAACTCCGCAGGTTGCCTTAAGTCCGCGAACTTGTTTGTGTTTAAGTGGTTATGATATAAATATGTGCTATGAACATGAAACTTAAATTACTAAGGAATGCTTTATGCAAACCGTGGCTATAAAGTTCATGAGCCGATTCAATAGAATCGAATCATCTTTGTTTCAATTGTGTCTTGTGTAGTTACATAAGATCTCATAGCAATTGAACAACTCTCTAACTAGTTCATTTAAGTCAATTGAACTAGTTATGGTGTAGAAGAACTAGGTTAATATGAATTGCTCATATGGTTAACCTTTTGGGTTACTATGTTGAACAAACGTACACGTACACGTTTGGGCATAGTTTTCACAAACCTAGTAAACGTCTACCCAAGTGTGTGTGACAAGCTAAGTTTTCGATCTAACGGTTGAGAAATATTAGATTGAATCTAAATCAGGTTTTCATCTAACGGTGAATATGGATTGCTTTGTAACTAAGGCAAAACCCTGATTTGAAGGCTATATAAAGGAGACATCTAGCATTGTGCAAAACTAATCCCCACACGTCTGTGTGATACTAGTGCGCTCGCTAGAATCGATTCTCCTTTAACCTTTGGTTTTCTTCTCTAAAACTAGGTTAACGACTTAAATACTTCATTGGGATTGTGAAGCCAGACCGATACTAATTTTATCGTAGTTGTGTGATCTGATCTTGCATCTTCTATCGTACGAGTACAATCTATTGATTGGCTTGAGATCGTGAGAGTTCTCCGATAGGCAAGATAAAGAAGTCACAAACATCTTCGTCTCACTGTTTGTGATTCCTCGACAAACCGCTTGTGTAGTCAAGAAGGATTGTTGATTAATATTTTTTCTGTGGTTGTAGTAATGAAGGTTCAAACTCTCGGATTTGTGAAGGATAATTTTTTTTAGACTTAATAAAAAAATATAAATATATACAATAAAATATTAACAATGGTGAGAGTTACTGGGGCTTAGGATTCGGCCAAATTCATTTCTTAAATGGTTCAGAAATTAATTTTAGGCAATTATAATTCAAAACAAAATGAATATTAACTCTATTCTTTTCCAAAGTAGATTTTATAAAATATTACTTGTATTTCTTAAGCATGGCATATCAAAAATCCCTAGGACTAAGCATAAACCATCAAATGAAATCACAAATAATTAATTAAAATCTTAATTCAATTAAAATTGGTGCAAAAAGTAAATATAAAATTAAACAAAATTACCACATAGATGAATTAAGGCTTCCTCCATTGCCCCGGTGTTGGGGTTTAGCTACTCATATTAATCATATCTCAAAATACATGTATAAAGCTCAAAAGTTGATTAAAGGGAGTAAAACAATTGAGCGGAAAAATTGCAACAGAAATAACTGTTGCAAAGGCGCTGTTCAACTGTTACAAGAAGAACGATACAAATGTTATGCTGTTGCAAGACCAAACTACGACCCACTACTCAGCGCCGTAAACAATGTTGGAGAACGACTGTCTATGCAAGTCCGTTCTTCGTGTTCTTGGCCTTCATCAATGGCAGCAACAGCAGAAACTCAACTCGTGATTTCTGCTTCCTGCGCTCTCCTCTCTACTCCCAACTCTCGACAACCCCTCTACTCGACCCAAAGAACCTTTATATACTCACATGCATCATCAAATCCCCCGCAATAACTCGTGAAAATCCTTCTTTACTCGGAATATTTTTTTTCTTCTTATTTCGGAGAATAATTTCCAAAAATAACTTCTTCACGCTCCAAATCTCTTCCAACACGCTCCAAATCATGTTGTAATCACCCAGAGTGTTGTTGGAGCCATCAAACTCGATCGAAACACGTCCATAACTCTCCAAAACTCGTGTTTTTCTCCTCCCTGTACGTGTGTCTCTGTTTTGAGTTCGTGGCTTCCCTAGCCAATTCTAGCCAAATTCGATCGGACCCGACACCCAAAATATCTTCCTTAGGCTTAATCACATCTTCCTGCCAAGTCTCAGCCATTTAATCTCCCTATATAACGTTAAAAAATTCGATCAAACTTCTGCCAGTTCTCATGCATGTTTTCCCGCCAAAATTCAGTTTTTGAAATGAAGAAGATGGTGTCCCCCTATCCAAACTGGGGGTGCGAATAGCAATTGGGGTGGAAATAGTAATTTTTCAGGATTCCTCCGGCACATTTCTGGGACGCTTCTGGTGCATTTCTGGGGTGCTTTAGTAATTTTCTCTGGGGTGTAAAACACTGCTTTTTGAGTCCATTTCGCCGCAAGGGCTTATTTCTCTAAAACTTCCTACAAAGACATAAAATAACACAATAAGTACAAAAACGGGCACTAACAGTATATACAAATGAGATATATTAGACACATAAATGCGTCTATCAAATACCCCCAAACTTATTATTTGCTAGTCCCGAGCAAATCAAAACTACAAAATAAAATCCTAACTCACTTTCGCAGGCATCGTCGATTGCATTTAACATATGCAATAAGCCTTTAAGCCCCTAGGTGGCCCTAGTGGCCGAGTTATAGTCTCAAAACTTAATAATTGACACATTTGAAATTTATATGTTCCCACAATTGGTAGAAAAGTTTTTGGTGAGAAAACAAAGTCAATCTTGGTATTATTTCCTGGGCTAACCTCATCAACCAGAGGATGGGTTTCTAACAGTTGAGACTCGTGTTGAATATTATTAAGTTCGGGAAAACGAGTATGAAGATAGTCTTGTAAGATGGTTGAGGCATTGATGTCAAGTCCCACATGAGGGATTTTTGTTAAAGAACATGGAGAATGATAATCACCCCCAAACTTAGAGTTTTCAGCGTCTCTAGGTAGACTGGTCATAATCTCCCTAATTTCTAGGTCATCAGATTCCTGAAAGTGCGCGATTGATTTTTCTAAGTCAGGTTCATCCTCGCTAAGCTCTACGAGTTCATCTAAAACTATTGTTTCTAAATCGTTTGACTCGAAAACAGTACTCTCAAGATAAACTGATTCCTCTAAACCATCATCGGTTTCGTAATCATCGTCTAAAACGGGGGTATTTCTAGTCAAATCCTCGTCCTTTTGAAAGGTAAATAATTATTAAAATTATTTGGATTTGAACTAGAAATATCATTATAATCATTATCACCATCCTCCTCATCATCATCATCACAATATAATTTTTGATATTCACGAATTCTCAAGTTTTGTTCCCAACTACATGGTCTATGTTTATAATATTTCTCATAGATCGTTAGAGGTGATTCCTCAATAAAAGTTGGAGTATACATATATCGCTGCCCACGCATATATTCACCAAGAGTCATTTCTGAAGACGTCTCTTGATAACGAGAATTTCTAGACATATATTCTCGTAACGTCATCTCAGGTGGCGTCTCCTGAAAAGGATTCATCACCGAGGAAACACAAACTACAGAGGAATTCTACACAATCACAAACAAGGCTGACTCGACCAAATCAAACCTATAAATTCTATCAAACAAAAAGCATGATGGCTCCACTTAGATTGTTTCTAGACCAGCTTCTATCTTTTGAAAGGGAATTCGTTGCAATTTTAGCAAACCCCTCTGGAATCAATCCGAGTCAAAGTAAGTTGGATAGAGGCGAGGGAAGCTTAGTAGAGCTTTGATACCCAAGGCCTCACCGCATTAGGCGGCGCAGTCACGCATTCAACTCACAGAAACCATCATGAACTTTGAAGTGTGCTTAAAGAGCAACCAATATTTTTCGAACGAGTTTCCTATTAAGCTCGTTACCCTATCAGTCTCGTTCTATTCTAAATTTTAAATCTTAGGTTCGCGTTCGGTTTTGTTTTCCTAAGGCGGGCAAGAAGGAAACGATGATGAAATCCGAGTCCTTATCTTGATTTAGCCAGGTCATTCCCTTTACTAGGAATTTAAAAACAGTCCAGTTCAAGTCCTCAACATATATTCACCTTAAGGCAAACAGTAAACCCGCTTGCAGGAGATTCGCGGGTGTTTAGAAGTTTACCTCCCGTACCAGACGGGCGAAGAACCGCTGTAGTCGACTCGGGCCACTGACTCCGGTGTCAGTGTGCGAACCCGAGGGGCCGAGACGATATAGTAATCGTCGTCCTTCCCTGCAAACAGTTTGTATTTAATTTTTTTTATTTTTTTTTAATTTATAACCCTTCCGTAGGGTTTTAAAAATAATGTCCAATATTTAATGTCCGGAAGAAAAAAATGTCCAAAAATAAAAGATTACAAAAATAAAAACCTTAATTACAGTTTCTAAAAAAAATAATAATAATAAAAAAAATATCTAAAAAATAATAGTAATAATAATAATAAAAAAAAATCCTTCGTCTTCTTTCCGTTCTTTTTGCTTTAAGCTTTGCTCCTAGTCTTTATGAAATCGCCAAAAATCTTTGACAACTTCTTCTTTTATTTCTTTTCGATCCAAGCCTCAAAACCTGTATCACATAGACAAATACTCAAAGAACGTAAAAAAGAACAAAGAAAAAAAAATCTAAAAAAAAAAAAATTCTACCTAAACACAATTCCGCGTCGGCGGCGCCAAAATGATTAATATTTTTTCTGTGGTTGTAGTAATGAAGGTTCAAACTCTCGGTTTTGTGAAGGATAATGTTTTTTTGACTTAATAAAAAAATATGAATATATACAATAAAATATTAACAATGGTGAGAGTTACTGGGGCTTAGGATTCGACCAAATTCATTTCTTAAATGGTTCAGAAATTAATTCTAGGCAATTATAATTCAAAAAAAATGAATATTAACTCTATTCTTTGCCAAAGTAGATTTTATAAAATATTACTTGTATTTCTTAAGCATGGCATATCAAAAATCCCTAGGACTAAGCATAAACCATCAAATGAAATCACAAATAATTAATTAAAATATTAATTCAATTAAAATTGGTGCAAAAAGTAAATATAGAATTAAAAAAAAATTACCACATAGATGAATTAAGGCTTCCTCCATTGCCCCAGTGTTGGGGTTTAGCTCCTCATATTAATCATAATCTCAAAATACATGTATAAAGCACAAAAGTTGATTAAAGCGAGTAAAACAATTGAGCAGAAAAATTGCAACAGAAATAATTGTTGCAAAGGCGCTGTTCAACTATTACAAGAAAAACGATACAAATGTTATGTTGTTGCAAGAAAAAACTACGACCCACTACTCAACGCCATAAACAATGTTGGAGAACGACTGTCTATGCAAGTCCGTTCTTCGTATTCTTGGCCTTCATCAATGGCAGCAGCAGCAGAAACTCAACTCGTGATTTCTGCTTCCTGCGCTCTCATCTCTTCTCCCAACTCTAGACAACCCCTCTAATCGACCCAAAGAACCTTTATATACTCACATGCATCATCAAATCCCCCGCAATAACTCGTGAAAATCCTTCTTTACTCGGAATATTTTTTTTTCTTATTCCGGAGAATAATTTCCAAAAATAACTTCTTCACGCTCCAAATCTCTTCCAACATGCTCCAAATCATGTTTTAATCACCCAGAGTGTTGCTGGAGCCATCAAACTCGATCGAAACACGTCCATAACTCTCTCAAACTCGTGTTTTTCTCCTCCCTGTACGTGTGTCTCTGTTTTGAGTTAGTGGCTTCCCTAGCCAATTCTAGCCAAATTCGATCGGACCCGACACCCAAAATATCTTCCTTAGGCTTAATCACATCTCCCTATAACACGTTAAAAAATTCGATCAAACTTCTGCCAGTTCTCATGCATGTTTTCCCGCCAAAATTCAGTTTTTGAAATGAAGAAGATGGTTTCCCCCTATCCAAACTGGGGGTGCGAATAGCAATTGGGGTGGAAATAGTAATTTTTATGGATTCCTCCGGCACATTTCTGGGACGCTTCCGGTGCATTTCTGGGGTGCTTTAGTAATTTTCTCTGGGTGTAAAACACTGCTTTTTGAGCCCATTTCGCCGCAAGGGCTTATTTCTCTAAAACTTCCTACAAAGACATAAAATAACACAATAAGTACAAAAACGGGCACTAACAGTATATACAAATGAGATATATTAGACACATAAATGCGTCTATCAAATACCCCCAAACTTATCATTTGCTAGTCCCGAGCAAATCAGAACTACAAAATAAAATCCTAACTCATTTTCGCAGGCATCGTCAATTGCATTTAGCATATGCAATAAGCCTTTAAACCCCTAGGTGGCCTTAGTGGCCGAGATATAGTCTCCAGAGATATACCCACAAAATCATTACTCCAGACCCTAAGTATCTACGAAAAATCTTGGAAAGCACTAAAGGACCTCCTTGGTTGGCATACTTATTAAATACAGGAGGAAGTACCCTGACGCGAAATTCCAATTGTTGTATACGAGTTTGCACTCAAGCATACTAAAATTCATATAAATGACAGAGCTCTACTAAGATAGTTTCACGATGGACATCATACTCGGAGTCAGACTAATCGCATGAAAAGATTAAGAAGATGGAAAAAGAAAAATGTAAATGGTTGAAAAGTGAACGGTGTTTCCCATATCTGTCTTAAGGCCTCTGCCAAGGTGAACCTAACCTAAATGACTGAGATACAGGTCTGACTAATATTAACACACTGGCATATACAAGGGAACCAGTGGTTAATAATCCTAACTCTAGGTCAACACAACTGGCATATACAAGGGTACCAGTGGTCGACTTTATTAAACACACATTTATTTAAGAACTAACAACATGATTGGACCTTGTGGAACGAAGCGCATGTTTCTTGTCAGCGGATTACATGGTGATTTCCGTGGATACTGCATTCCACGCTTGTTTAGGCGACGGAGACAGGGAGAACACACACATATTGCTATCCAAGTGTTATTATTTATTCCGATTGGTCTACTGGTCTGGCCTAAATTTTTTTTTTTTTTTGAAAAGGTAACTCAGTCACTCTATTTCACCCTAGCAAAGGTAACAACTTGAATCGTGTGCCCCACAAAATCACTTGAAATAAAAGAAAACTAAAAATAGAAAGTGAAAAGGACTCGACGAGATATGGCGAAACTATCATGTTAATTCTAACACCTGAGCTCTGTGATTTTATGAATAGACTCTATAGATGTTTCCATCTAGTCAGATTGGTTCCTCAGCTCCTAAAACAAAAATGTTTCCATCCACTTAGATTGGTTAGTGTTATCCTTAATAGGCGTAAAATTTCTAGGCTCTGGAGTTTATTTATTGCAACTAAAAAGTTTCTCCTCCCTCAAACTTAAAATTAACATTGTCCTCAATGTTCTAAAGATGAAATTAAATCATGCACAAGGAGAGACAGTTATTATTTGAAGCAAAAGAGTGAAGGAGGATATTAACCACCACCACCACCTTACCTAACCACCCGGGTTGCATGAGATTGGGTTACCTCCCAAGAAGTGTTAAGTTTATAGTCTTCAGCCAGACTAAGAAAGGTTTAATCACCTCGAATCATATAGCAATAGCCGAAATAATTGTGGGTTATCGAAACCAAATAGAGCTATCACAAGTAAAAGGAATCTGCAACAAGCCAAGAAAATGAACATGTACTGCATACCCTTATCTAGTTTCCTGATTAAGATACCTATGTCCCATTGTGGTTCAGGTTCAGGTTCTATGAAAGGATCTTGATAGAAAATTTCATTGGATGCACTTCCTCATAGCTAAGATCCAACAGTTCAGGTTTAAAAGTCTGGAAAAACTCAATTAAAAATAATAACAACCTGAATAAATGGGGATCCTTAAAGTCAATCAGATTTCACTTACACAGCTGACCACAAAGAGAGTGGTGGTCTTCCTTAAACAGATGTGTCGACCCTAATCTCCTAAAGTAATTAGGTTTAGTCTCAAAACTTAATAATTGACACATCTGAAATTTATATGTTCCCACAATTGGTAGAAAAGTTTTTGGTGAGAAAACAAAGTCAATCTTGGTATTATTGCCTGGGCTAACCTCATCAACCAGAGGATAGGTTTCTAACAGTTGAGACTCGTGTTGAATATTATTAAGTTCGGGAAAACGAGTATGAAGATAGTCTTGTAATGGTTGAGGCATTGATGTCAAGTCCCACATGAGGGATTTTTGTTAAAGAACATGGAGAATGATAATCACCCCCAAACTTAGAGTTTTCAGCGTCTCTAGGTAGACTGGTCATAATCTCCCTAATTTCTAGGTCATCAGATTCCTGAAAGTGGGCGATTGATTTTTCTAAGTCAGGTTCATCCTCGCTAAGCTCTACGAGTTCATCTAAGACTATTGTTTCTAAATCTTTTGACTCGAAAACAGTACTCTCAAGATAAACTGATTCCTCTAAACCATCATCGGTTTCGCAATCATCGTCTAAAACGGGGGTATTTCTAGTCAAATCCTCGTCCTTTTGAATAGGTAAATAATTATATAAATTATTTGGATTTGAACTAGAAATATCGTTCTAAATCATCACCATCCCATCCTCCTCATCATCATCACAAATAATTTTTGATATTCACGAATTCTCAAGCTTTGTTCCCAACTACATGGTCTATGTTTATAATATTTCTCATAGATCGTTAGAGATGATTCCTCAATAAAAGTTGGAGTATCCATATATCGCTGCCCACGCATATATTCACCAAGAGTCATTTCCGAAGACGTCTCTTGATAACGAGAATTTCTAGACATATATTCTCGTAACGTCATCTCAGGTGGCGTCTCCTGAAAAGGATTCATCACCGAGGAAACACAAACTACAGAGGAATTCTACACAATCACAAACAAGGCTGACTCGACCAAATCAAACCTATAAATTCTAGCAAACAAAAAGCATGATGGCTCCACTTATTGTTTCTAGACCAGCTTCTATCTTTTGAAAGGGAATTCGTTGCAATTTGAGCAAACCCCTCTGGAATCAATCCGAGTCAAAGTAAGTTGGAGAGGCGAGGGAAGCTTAGTAGAGCTTTGATACCCAAGGCCTCACCGCATTAGGCGGCGCAGTCACGCATTCAACTCACAGACATCATGAACTTTGAAGTGTGCTTAAAGAGCAACCAATATTTTTCGAACGAGTTTCCTATTAAGCTCGTTACCCTATCGGTCTCGTTCTATTCCAAATTTTAAAGCTTAGGTTCGCGTTCGGTTTTGTTTTCCTAAGGCGGGCAAGAAGGAAACGGTGATGAAATCCGAGTCCTTATCTTGATTTGGCCAGGCCTTGCCCTTTACTAGGAATTAAAAAACAGTCCAGTCCTCAGCATATATTCACCTTAAGGCAAACAGTAAACCCGCTTGCAGGAGATTCGCGGGTGTTTAGAAGTTTACCTCCCGTACCATACGGGCGAAGAACCGTTGTAGTCGACTCGGGCCACTGACTCCGGTGTCAGTGTGCGTTCCCGATGGGCCGAGACGATATAGTAATCGTCGTCCTTCCCTGCAAACAGTTTGTATTTAATTTTTTTTTTTTAAATTTATAACCCTTCCGTAGGGTTTTAAAAATAATGTCCAATATTTAATGTCCGGAAAAAAAATGTCCAAAAATAAAAGATTACAAAAATAAAAACCTTAATTACAGTTTCTAAAAAAAATAATAATAAAAAAATATCTAAAAAATAATAGTATATAATAATAAAAAAAATCCTTCGTCTTCTTTCCGTTCTTTTTGCTTTAAGCTTTGCTCCTAGTCTTTATGAAATCGCCAAAAATCTTTGACAACTTCTTCTTTTTTTTCTTTTCGATCCAAGCCTCAAAACCTGTATCACATAGACAAATACCCAAAGAACGTAAAAAAGAACAAAGAAAAAAAATCAAAAAAAAAAATTCTACCTAAACACAATTCCGCGTCGGCGGCGCCAAAATGATTAATATTTTTTCTGTGGTTGTAGTAATGAAGGTTCAAACTCTCGGATTTGTGAAGGATAATGTTTTTTTGACTTAATAAAAAATATGAATATATACAATAAAATATTAACAATGGTGAGAGTTACTGGGGCTTAGGATTCGACCAAATTCATTTCTTAAATGGTTCAGAAATTAATTCTAGGCAATTATAATTCAAAACAAAATGAATATTAACTCTATTCTTTGCCAAAGTAGATTTTATAAAATATTACTTGTATTTCTTAAGCATGGCATATCAAAAATCCCTAGGACTAAGCATAAACCATCAAATGAAATCACAAATAATTAATTAAAATATTAATTCAATTAAAATTGGTGCAAAAAGTAAATATAGAATTAAAAAAATTACCACATAGATGAATTAAGGCTTCCTCCATTGCCCCAGTGTTGGGGTTTAGCTCCTCATATTAATCATAATCTCAAAATACATGTATAAAGCACAAAAGTTGATTAAAGGAGTAAAACAATTGAGCAGAAAAATTGCAACAGAAATAATGTTGCAAAGGCGCTGTTCAACTATTACAAGAAGAACGATACAAATGTTATGTTGTTGCAAGAAAAACTACGACCCACTACTCACGCCATAAACAATGTTGGAGAACGACTGTCTATGCAAGTCCGTTCTTCGTGTTCTTGGCCTTCATCAATGGCAGCAGCAGCAGAAACTCAACTCGTGATTTCTGCTTCCTCGCTCTCATCTCTTCTCCCAACTCTAGACAGCCCCTCTACTCGACCCAAAGAACCTTTATATACTCACATGCATCATCAAATCCCCCGCAATAACTCGTGAAAATCCTTCTTTACTCGGAATATTTTTTTCTTATTCGGAGAATAATTTCCAAAAATAACTTCTTCACGCTCCAAATCTCTTCCAACATGCTCCAAATCATGTTTAATCACCCAGAGTGTTGCTGGAGCCATCAAACTCGATCGAAACACGTCCATAACTCTCAAACTCGTGTTTTTCTCCTCCCTGTACGTGTGTCTCTGTTTTGAGTTGTGGCTTCCCTAGCCAATTCTAGCCAAATTCGATCGGACCCGACACCCAAAATATCTTCCTTAGGCTTAATCACATCTCCCTATAACACTTAAAAAATTCGATCAAACTTCTGCCAGTTCTCATGCATGTTTTCCCGCCAAAATTCAGTTTTTGAAATGAAGAATGGTTTCCCCCTATCCAAACTGGGGGTGCGAATAGCAATTGGGGTGGAAATAGTAATTTTTGGATTCCTCCGGCACATTTCTGGGACGCTTCCGGTGCATTTCTGGGGTGCTTTAGTAATTTTCTCTGGGTGTAAAACACTGCTTTTTGAGCCCATTTCGCCGCAAGGGCTTATTTCTCTAAAACTTCCTACAAAGACATAAAATAACACAATAAGTACAAAACGGGCACTAACAGTATATACAAATGAGATATATTAGACACATAAATGCGTCTATCAAATACCCCCAAACTTATCATTTGCTAGTCCCAGCAAAACAGAACTACAAAATAAAATCCTAACTCACTTTCGCAGGCATCGTCAATTGCATTTAGCATATGCAATAAGCCTTTAAACCCCTAGGTGGCCTTAGTGGCCGAGATATAGTCTCCAGAGATATACCCACAAAATCATTACTCCAGACCCTAACTATCTACGAAAAATCTTGGAAAGCACTAAAGACCTCCTTGGTTGGCATACTTATTAAATACAGGAGGAAGTACCCTGACGCGAAATTCCAATTGTTGTATACGAGTTTGCACTCAAGCATACTAAAATTCATATAAATGACAGAGCTCTACTAAGATAGTTTCACGATGGACATCATACTCGGAGTCAGACTAATCGCATGAAAAGATTAAGAAGATGGAAAAGAAAAAATGTAATGGTTGAAAAGTGAACGGTGTTTCCCATATCTGTCTAAGGCCTCTGCCAAGGTGAACCTAACCTAAATGACTGAGATACAGGTCTGACTAATATTAACACACTGGCATATACAAGGGAACCAGTGGTTAATAATCCTAACTCTAGGTCAACACAACTGGCATATACAAGGGTACCAGTGGTCGACTTTATTAAAACACATTTATTTAAGAACTAACAACATGATTGGACCTTGTGGACGAAGCGCATGTTTCTTGTCAGCGATTACATGGTGATTCCGTGGACTGCATTCCACGCTTGTTTAGGCGACGGAGACAGGGAGAACACACACATATTGCTATCCAAGTGTTAGTATTTATTCCGATTGGTCTACTGGTCTGGCCTAAATTTTTTTTTTTTTTGAAAAGGTAACTCAGTCACTCTATTTCACCCTAGCAAAGGTAACAACTTGAATCGTGTGCCCCAAAATCACTTGAAATAAAAGAAAACTAAAAATAGAAAGTGAAAAGGACTCGACGAGATATGGCGAAACTATCATGTTAATTCTAACACCTGAGCTCTGTGATTTTATGAATAGACTCTATAGATGTTTCCATCTAGTCAGATTGGTTCCTCAGCTCCTAAAACAAAAATTTTCCATCCACTTAGATTGGTTAGTGTTATCCTTAATAGGCGTAAATTTCTAGGCTCTGGAGTTTATTTATTGCAACTAAAAAGTTTCTCCCATACCCCAAACTTAAAATTAACATTGTCCTCAATGTTCTAAAGATGAAATTAAAATCATGCACAAGGAGAGACAGTTATTATTTGAAGCAAAAGAGTGAAGGAAGGATATTACCGGGTTGCATGAGATTGGGTTACCTCCCAAGAAGTGCTAAGTTTATAGTCTTCAGCCAGACTAAGAAAGGTTTAATCACCTCGAATCATATAGCAATAGCCGAAATAATTGTGGGTTATCGAAACCAAATAGAGCTATCACAAGTAAAGGAATCTGCAACAAGCCAAGAAAATGAACATGTACTGCATACCCTTATCTAGTTTCCTGATTAAGATACCATGTCCCATTGTGGTTCAGGTTCAGGTTCTATGAAAGGATCTTGATAAAAATTTCATTGGATGCACTTCTCATAGCTAAGATCCAACAGTTCAGGTTTAAAAGTCTGGAAAAACTCAATTAAAAATAATAACAACCTGAATAAATGGGGATCCTTAAAGTCAATCAGATTTCACTTACACAGCTGACCACAAAGAGAGTGGTGGTCTTCCTTAAACAGATGTGTCGACCCTAATCTCCTAAAGTAATTAGGTTTAGTCTCAAAACTTAATAATTGACACATCTGAAATTTATATGTTCCCACAATTGGTAGAAAAGTTTTTGGTGAGAAAACAAAGTCAATCTTGGTATTATTGCCTGGGCTAACCTCATCAACCAGAGGATAGGTTTCTAACAGTTGAGACTCGTGTTGAATATTATTAAGTTCGGGAAAACGAGTATGAAGATAGTCTTGTAAGATGGTTGAGGCATTGATGTCAAGTCCCACATGAGGGATTTTTGTTAAAGAACATGGAGAATGATAATCACCCCCAAACTTAGAGTTTTCGGCGTCTCTAGGTAGACTGGTCATAATCTCCCTAATTTCTAGGTCATCAGATTCCTGAAAGTGGGCGATTGATTTTTCTAAGTCAGGTTCATCCTCGCTAACTCTACGAGTTCATCTAAACTATTGTTTCTAAATCTTTGACTCGAAAACAGTACTCTCAGATAAACTGATTCCTCTAAACCATCATCGGTTTCGCAATCATCGTCTAAAACGGGGGTATTTCTAGTCAAATCCTCGTCCTTTTGAATAGGTAAATAATTATAAATTATTTGGATTTGAACTAGAAATATCGTTATAAATCATCACCATCCTCCTCCTCATCATCACAATATAATTTTTGATATTCACGAATTCTCAAGCTTTGTTCCCAACTACATGGTCTATGTTTATAATATTTCTCATAGATCGTTAGAGTGATTCCTCAATAAAGTTGGAGTATCCATATATCGCTGCCCACGCATATATTCACCAAGAGTCATTTCCGAAGACGTCTCTTGATAACGAGAATTTCTAGACATATATTCTCGTAACGTCATCTCAGGTGGCGTCTCCTGAAAAGGATTCATCACCGAGGAAACAAACTACAGAGGAATTCTACACAATCACAAACAGGCTGACTCGACCAAATCAAACCTATAAATTCTAGCACAAAAAAGCATGATGGCTCCACTTATATTGTTTCTAGACCAGCTTTATCTTTTGAAAGGGAATTCGTTGCAATTTGAGCAAACCCCTCTGGAATCAATCCGAGTCAAAGTAAGTGGATAGAGGCGGGAAGCTTAGTAGCGCTTTGATACCCAAGGCCTCACCGCTTAGGCGGCGCAGTCACGCATTCAACTCACAGAAACCATCATGAACTTTGAAGTGTGCTTAAAGAGCAACCAATATTTTTCGAACGAGTTTCCTATTAAGCTCGTTACCCTATCGGTCTCGTTCTATTCCAAATTTTAAAGCTTAGGTTCGCGTTCGGTTTTGTTTTCCTAAGGCGGGCAAGAAGGAAACGGTGATGAAATCCGAGTCCTTATCTTGATTTGGCCAGGCCTTGCCCTTTACTAGGAATTAAAAACAGTCCAGTCCTCAGCATATATTCACCTTAAGGCAAACAGTAAACCCGCTTGCAGGAGATTCGCGGGTGTTTAGAAGTTTACCTCCCGTACCAGACGGGCGAAGAACCGTTGTAGTCGACTCGGGCCACTGACTCCGGTGTCAGTGTGCGAACCCGATGGGCCGAGACGATATAGTAATCGTCGTCCTTCCCTGCAAACAGTTTGTATTTAATTTTTTTTTTTTTAATTTATAACCCTTCCGTAGGGTTTTAAAAATAATGTCCAATATTTAATGTCCGGAAAAAAAAATGTCCAAAAATAAAAGATTACAAAAATAAAAACCTTAATTACAGTTTCTAAAAAAAATAATAATAAAAAAAAATATCTAAAAAAATAGTAATAATAATAATAAAAAAATCCTTCGTCTTCTTTCCGTTCTTTTTGCTTTAAGCTTTGCTCCTAGTCTTTATGAAATCGCCAAAAATCTTTGACAACTTCTTCTTTTTTTTTCTTTTCGATCCAAGCCTCAAAACCTGTATCACATAGACAAATACCCAAAGAACGTAAAAAAGAACAAAGAAAAAAAATCAAAAAAAAAAAATTCTACCTAAACACAATTCCGCGTCGGCGGCGCCAAAATGATTAATATTTTTCTGTGGTTGTAGTAATGAAGGTTCAAACTCTCGGATTTGTGAAGGATAATGTTTTTTTGACTTAATAAAAAATATGAATATATACAATAAAATATTAACAATGGTGAGAGTTACTGGGGCTTAGGATTCGACCAAATTCATTTCTTAAATGGTTCAGAAATTAATTCTAGGCAATTATAATTCAAAACAAAATGAATATTAACTCTATTCTTTGCCAAAGTAGATTTTATAAAATATTACTTGTATTTCTTAAGCATGGCATATCAAAAATCCCTAGGACTAAGCATAAACCATCAAATGAAATCACAAATAATTAATTAAAATATTAATTCAATTAAAATTGGTGCAAAAAGTAAATATAGAATTAAAAAAAATTACCACATAGATGAATTAAGGCTTCCTCCATTGCCCCAGTGTTGGGGTTTAGCTCCTCATATTAATCATAATCTCAAAATACATGTATAAAGCACAAAAGTTGATTAAAGCGAGTAAAACAATTGAGCAGAAAAATTGCAACAGAAATAATTGTTGCAAAGGCGCTGTTCAACTATTACAAGAAGAACGATACAAATGTTATGTTGTTGCAAGAAAAACTACGACCCACTACTCAACGCCATAAACAATGTTGGAGAACGACTGTCTATGCAAGTCCGTTCTTCGTATTCTTGGCCTTCATCAATGGCAGCAGCAGAAACTCAACTCGTGATTTCTGCTTCCTGCGCTCTCATCTCTTCTCCCAACTCTAGACAACCCCTCTAATCGACCCAAAGAACCTTTATATACTCACATGCATCATCAAATCCCCCGCAATAACTCGTGAAAATCCTTCTTTACTCGGAATATTTTTTTTCTTATTCGGAGAATAATTTCCAAAAATAACTTCTTCACGCTCCAAATCTCTTCCAACATGCTCCAAATCATGTTTTAATCACCCAGAGTGTTGCTGGAGCCATCAAACTCGATCGAAACACGTCCATAACTCTCTCAAACTCGTGTTTTTCTCCTCCCTGTACGTGTGTCTCTGTTTTGAGTTAGTGGCTTCCCTAGCCAATTCTAGCCAAATTCGATCGGACCCGACACCCAAAATATCTTCCTTAGGCTTAATCACATCTCCCTATAACACGTTAAAAAATTCGATCAAACTTCTGCCAGTTCTCATGCATGTTTTCCCGCCAAAATTCAGTTTTTGAAATGAAGAAGATGGTTTCCCCCTATCCAAACTGGGGGTGCGAATAGCAATTGGGGTGGAAATAGTAATTTTTATGGATTCCTCCGGCACATTTCTGGGACGCTTCCGGTGCATTTCTGGGGTGCTTTAGTAATTTTCTCTGGGTGTAAAACACTGCTTTTTGAGCCCATTTCGCCGCAAGGGCTTATTTCTCTAAAACTTCCTACAAAGACATAAAATAACACAATAAGTACAAAAACGGGCACTAACAGTATATACAAATGAGATATATTAGACACATAAATGCGTCTATCAAATACCCCCAAACTTATCATTTGCTAGTCCCGAGCAAATCAGAACTACAAAATAAAATCCTAACTCACTTTCGCAGGCATCGTCAATTGCATTTAGCATATGCAATAAGCCTTTAAACCCCTAGGTGGCCTTAGTGGCCGAGATATAGTCTCCAGAGATATACCCACAAAATCATTACTCCAGACCCTAACTATCTACGAAAAATCTTGGAAAGCACTAAAGGACCTCCTTGGTTGGCATACTTATTAAATACAGGAGGAAGTACCCTGACGCGAAATTCCAATTGTTGTATACGAGTTTGCACTCAAGCATACTAAAATTCATATAAATGACAGAGCTCTACTAAGATAGTTTCACGATGGACATCATACTCGGAGTCAGACTAATCGCATGAAAAGATTAAGAAGATGGAAAAAAAAAATGTAATGGTTGAAAAGTGAACGGTGTTTCCCATATCTGTCTTAAGGCCTCTGCCAAGGTGAACCTAACCTAAATGACTGAGATACAGGTCTGACTAATATTAACACACTGGCATATACAAGGGAACCAGTGGTTAATAATCCTAACTCTAGGTCAACACAACTGGCATATACAAGGGTACCAGTGGTCGACTTTATTAAACACACATTTATTTAAGAACTAACAACATGATTGGACCTTGTGGAACGAAGCGCATGTTTCTTGTCAGCGATTACATGGTGATTCCGTGGATACTGCATTCCACGCTTGTTTAGGCGACGGAGACAGGGAGAACACACACATATTGCTATCCAAGTGTTATTATTTATTCCGATTGGTCTACTGGTCTGGCCTAAATTTTTTTTTTTTTTTGAAAAGGTAACTCAGTCACTCTATTTCACCCTAGCAAAGGTAACAACTTGAATCGTGTGCCCCACAAATCACTTGAAATAAAAGAAAACTAAAAATAGAAAGTGAAAAGGACTCGACGAGATATGGCGAAACTATCATGTTAATTCTAACACCTGAGCTCTGTGATTTTATGAATAGACTCTATAGATGTTTCCATCTAGTCAGATTGGTTCCTCAGCTCCTAAAACAAAAATGTTTCCATCCACTTAGATTGGTTAGTGTATCCTTAATAGGCGTAAATTTCTAGGCTCTGGAGTTTATTTATTGCAACTAAAAAGTTTCTCCCATACCCCCAAACTTAAAATTAACATTGTCCTCAATGTTCTAAAGATGAAATTAAAATCATGCACAAGGAGAGACAGTTATTATTTGAAGCAAAAGAGTGAAGGAAGGATATTACCGGGTTGCATGAGATTGGGTTACCTCCCAAGAAGTGTAAGTTTATAGTCTTCAGCCAGACTAAGAAAGGTTTAATCACCTCGAATCATATAGCAATAGCCGAAATAATTGTGGGTTATCGAAACCAAATAGAGCTATCACAAGTAAAAGGAATCTGCAACAAGCCAAGAAAATGAACATGTACTGCATACCCTTATCTAGTTTCCTGATTAAGATACCTATGTCCCATTGTGGTTCAGGTTCAGGTTCTATGAAAGGATCTTGATAGAAAAATTTCATTGGATGCACTTCCTCATAGCTAAGATCCAACAGTTCAGGTTTAAAAGTCTGGAAAAACTCAATTAAAAATAATAACAACCTGAATAAATGGGGATCCTTAAAGTCAATCAGATTTGACTTACACAGCTGACCACAAAGAGAGTGGTGGTCTTCCTTAAACAGATGTGTCGACCCTAATCTCCTAAAGTAATTAGGTTTAGTCTCAAAACTTAATAATTGACACATCTGAAATTTATATGTTCCCACAATTGGTAGAAAAGTTTTTGGTGAGAAAACAAAGTCAATCTTGGTATTATTGCCTGGGCTAACCTCATCAACCAGAGGATAGGTTTCTAACAGTTGAGACTCGTGTTGAATATTATTAAGTTCGGGAAAACGAGTATGAAGATAGTCTTGTAATATGGTTGAGGCATTGATGTCAAGTCCCACGAGGGATTTTTGTTAAAGAACATGGAGAATGATAATCACCCCCAAACTTAGAGTTTTCAGCGTCTCTAGGTAGACTGGTCATAATCTCCCTAATTTCTAGGTCATCAGATTCCTGAAAGTGGGCGATTGATTTTTCTAAGTCAGGTTCATCCTCGCTAAGCTCTACGAGTTCATCTAAGACTATTGTTTCTAAATCTTTGACTCGAAAACAGTACTCTCAAGATAAACTGGTTCCTCTAAACCATCATCGGTTTCGTAATCATCGTCTAAAACGGGGGTATTTCTAGTCAAATCCTCGTCCTTTTGAATAGGTAAATAATTATTAAATTATTTGGATTTGAACTAGAAATATCGTTATAAATCATCACCATCCTCCTCCTCATCATCATCACAATATAATTTTTGATATTCACGAATTCTCAAGCTTTGTTCCCAACTACATGGTCTATGTTTATAATATTTCTCATAGATCGTTAGAGATGATTCCTCAATAAAGTTGGAGTATCCATATATCGCTGCCCACGCATATATTCACCAAGAGTCATTTCCGAAGACGTCTCTTGATAACGAGAATTTCTAGACATATATTCTCGTAACGTCATCTCAGGTGGCGTCTCCTGAAAAGGATTCATCACCGAGGAAACACAAACTACAGAGGAATTCTACACAATCACAAACAAGGCTGACTCGACCAAATCAAACCTATAAATTCTAGCAAAAAAAAGCATGATGGCTCCACTTATTGTTTCTAGACCAGCTTTATCTTTGAAAGGGAATTCGTTGCAATTTGAGCAAACCCCTCTGGAATCAATCCGAGTCAAAGTAAGTTGATAGAGGCGAGGGAAGCTTAGTAGAGCTTTGATACCCAAGGCCCACCGCATTAGGCGGCGCAGTCACGCATTCACTCACAGACATCATGAACTTTGAAGTGTGCTTAAAGAGCAACCAATATTTTTCGAACGAGTTTCCTATTAAGCTCGTTACCCTATCGGTCTCGTTCTATTCCAAATTTTAAAGCTTAGGTTCGCGTTCGGTTTGTTTTCCTAAGGCGGGCAAGAAGGAAACGGTGATGAAATCCGAGTCCTTATCTTGATTTGGCCAGGCCTTGCCCTTTACTAGGAATTAAAAACAGTCCAGTCCTCAGCATATATTCACCTTAAGGCAAACAGTAAACCCGCTTGCAGGAGATTCGCGGGTGTTTAGAAGTTTACCTCCCGTACCAGGGCGAAGAACCGTTGTAGTCGACTCGGGCCACTGACTCCGGTGTCAGTGTGCGCCCGATGGGCCGAGACGATATAGTAATCGTCGTCCTTCCCTGCAAACAGTTTGTATTTAATTTTTTTTTTTAATTTATAACCCTTCCGTAGGGTTTTAAAAATAATGTCCAATATT
Organism: Papaver somniferum; assembly: GCF_003573695.1. Lineage (NCBI taxonomy): Eukaryota > Viridiplantae > Streptophyta > Magnoliopsida > Ranunculales > Papaveraceae > Papaver > Papaver somniferum. The sequence continues at coordinate 115,465,792 of NC_039358.1, forward strand.
TAATGTCCGGAAAAAAAATGTCCAAAAATAAAAGATTACAAAAAAAAACCTTAATTACAGTTTCTAAAAAAAATAATAATAAAAAAAATATCTAAAATAATATAAAATAATAAAAAAAATCCTTCGTCTTCTTTCCGTTCTTTTTGCTTTAAGCTTTGCTCCTAGTCTTTATGAAATCGCCAAAATCTTTGACAACTTCTTCTTTTTTTTCTTTTCGATCCAAGCCTCAAAACCTGTATCACATAGACAAATACCCAAGAACGTAAAAAGAACAAAGAAAAAAAAATCAAAAAAAAAATTCTACCTAAACACAATTCCGCGTCGGCGCGCCAAAATGATTAAATATTTTTCTGTGGTTGTAGTAATGAAGGTTCAAACTCTCGGATTTGTGAAGGATAATGTTTTTGACTTAATAAAAAAATATGAATATATACAATAAAATATTAACAATGGTGAGAGTTACTGGGGCTTAGGATTCGACCAAATTCATTTCTTAAATGGTTCAGAATTAATTCTAGGCAATTATAATTCAAAACAAATGAATATTAACTCTATTCTTTGCCAAAGTAGATTTTATAAAATATTACTTGTATTTCTTAAGCATGGCATATCAAAAATCCCTAGGACTAAGCATAACCATCAAATGAAATCACAAATAATTAATTAAAATATTAATTCAATTAAAATTGGTGCAAAAAGTAATATAGAATTAAAAAAATTACCACATAGATGAATTAAGGCTTCCTCCATTGCCCCAGTGTTGGGTTTAGCTCCTCATATTAATCATAATCTCAAAATACATGTATAAAGCACAAAGTTGATTAAAGCGAGTAAAACAATTGAGCAGAAAAATTGCAACAGAAATAACTGTTGCAAAGGCTGTTCAACTATTACAAGAAGAACGATACAAATGTTATGTGTTGCAAGAAAAAACTACGACCCCATATACTACGCCATAAACAATGTTGGAGAACGACTGTCTATGCAAGTCCGTTCTTCGTATTCTTGGCCTTCATCAATGGCAGCAGCAGCAGAAACTCAACTCGGATTTCTGCTTCCTGCGCTCTCATCTCTTCTCCCAACTCTCGACAACCCTCTATCGACCCAAAGAACCTTTATATACTCACATGCATCATCAAATCCCCCGCAATAACTCGTGAAAATCCTTCTTTACTGGATATTTTTTTTCTTATTCGGAGAATAATTTCCAAAAATAACTTCTTCACGCTCCAAATCTCTTCCAACAGCTCCAAATCATGTTTTAATCACCCAGAGTGTTGCTGGAGCCATCAAACTCGATCGAAACACGTCCATAACTCTCCAAACTGTGTTTTTCTCCTCCCTGTACGTGTGTCTCTGTTTGAGTTAGTGGCTTCCCTAGCCAATTCTAGCCAAATTCGATCGGACCCGACACCCAAAATATCTTCCTTAGGCTTAATCACATCTCCCTATAACACGTTAAAAAATTCGATCAAACTTCTGCCAGTTCTCATGCATGTTTTCCCGCCAAATTCAGTTTTTGAAATGAAAAGATGGTTCCCCCTATCCAAACTGGGGGTGCGAATAGCAATTGGGGTGGAAATAGTAATTTTTATGGATTCCTCCGGCACATTTCTGGGACGCTTCCGGTGCATTTCTGGGGTGCTTTAGTAATTTTCTCTGGGTGTAAAACACTGCTTTTTGAGCCCATTTCGCCGCAAGGGCTTATTTCTCTAAAACTTCCTACAAAGACATAAAATAACACAATAAGTACAAAAACGGGCACTAACAGTCTATACAAATGAGATATATTAGACACTAAATGCGTCTATCAATACCCCCAAACTTATCATTTGCTAGTCCCGAGCAAATCAGAACTACAAAATAAAATCCTAACTCACTTTCGCAGGCATCGTCAATTGCATTTAGCATATGCAAAGCCTTTAAACCTAGGTGCCTTAGTGGCCGAGATATAGTCTCCAAGAGATATACCCACAAAATCATTACTCCAGACCCTAACTATCTACGAAAATCTTGGAAAGCACTAAAGGACCTCCTGGTTGGCATACTTATTAATACAGGAGGAAGTACCCTGACGCGAAATTCCAATTGTTGTATACGAGTTGCACTCAAGCATACTAAAATCATATAAATGACAGAGCTCTACTAAGATAGTTTTCACGATGGAATCATACTCGGAGTCAGACTAATCGCATGAAAAGATTAAGAAGATGGAAAAATAAAAATGTAATGGTTGAAAAGTGAACGGTGTTCCCATATCTGTCTTAAGGCCTCTGCCAAGGTGAACCTAACCTAAATGACTGAGATACAGGTCTGACTAATTTAACACACTGGCATATACAAGGGAACCAGTGGTTAATAATCCTAACTCTAGGTCAAACACAACTGGCATATACAAGGGTACCAGTGGTCGACTTTATTAAAACACATTTATTTAAGAACTAACAACATGATTGGACCTTGTGGAACGAAGCGCATGTTTCTTGTCAGCGATTACATGGTGATTTCCGTGGATACTGCATTCCACGCTTGTTTAGGCGACGGAGACAGGGAGAACACACACATATTGCTATCCAAGTGTTATTATTTATTCCGATTGGTCTACTGGTCTGGCCTAAATTTTTTTTTTTTTTGAAAAGGTAACTCAGTCACTCTATTTCACCCTAGCAAAGGTAACAACTTGAATCGTGTGCCCCACAAAATCACTTGAAATAAAAGAAAACTAAAAATAGAAAGTGAAAAGGACTCGACGAGATATGGCGAAACTATCATGTTAATTCTAACACCTGAGCTCTTTGATTTTATGAATAGACTCTATAGATGTTTCCATCTAGTCAGATTGGTTCCTCAGCTCCTAAAACAAAAATGTTTCCATCCACTTAGATTGGTTAGTGTTATCCTTAATAGGCGTAAAATTTCTAGGCTCTGGAGTTTATTTATTGCAACTAAAAAGTTTCTCCCATACCCCCAAACTTAAAATTAACATTGTCCTCAATGTTCTAAAGATGAAATTAAAATCATGCACAAGGAGAGACAGTTATTATTTGAAGCAAAAGAGTGAAGGAAGGATATTACCGGGTTGCATGAGATTGGGTTACCTCCCAAGAAGTGTTAAGTTTATAGTCTTCAGCCAGACTAAGAAAGGTTTAATCACCTCGAATCATATAGCAATAGCCGAAATAATTGTGGGTTATCGAAACCAAATAGAGCTATCACAAGTAAAAGGAATCTGCAACAAGCCAAGAAAATGAACATGTACTGCATACCCTTATCTAGTTTCCTGATTAAGATACCTATGTCCCATTATGGTTCAGGTTCAGGTTCTATGAAAGGATCTTGATAGAAAAATTTCATTGGATGCACTTCCTCATAGCTAAGATCCAACAGTTCAGGCTTAAAAGTCTGGAAAAACTCAATTAAAAATAATAACAACCTGAATAAATGGGGATCCTTAAAGTCAATCAGATTTCACTTACACAGCTGACCACAAAGAGAGTGGTGGTCTTCCTTAAACAGATGTGTCGACCCTAATCTCCTAAAGTAATTAGGTTTAGTCTCAAAACTTAATAATTGACACATCTGAAATTTATATGTTCCCACAATTGGTAGAAAAGTTTTTGGTGAGAAAACAAAGTCAATCTTGGTATTATTGCCTGGGCTAACCTCATCAACCAGAGGATAGGTTTCTAACAGTTGAGACTCGTGTTGAATATTATTAAGTTCGGGAAAACGAGTATGAAGATAGTCTTGTAATATGGTTGAGGCATTGATGTCAAGTCCCACATGAGGGATTTTTGTTAAAGAACATGGAGAATGATAATCACCCCCAAACTTAGAGTTTTCAGCGTCTCTAGGTAGACTGGTCATAATCTCCTTAATTTCTAGGTCATCAGATTCCTGAAAGTGGGCGATTGATTTTTCTAAGTCAGGTTCATCCTCGCTAAGCTCTACGAGTTCATCTAAGACTATTGTTTCTAAATCTTTTGACTCGAAAACAGTACTCTCAAGATAAACTGATTCCTCTAAACCATCATCGGTTTCGCAATCATCGTCTAAAACGGGGGTATTTCTAGTCAAATCCTCGTCCTTTTGAATAGGTAAATAATTATATAAATTATTTGGATTTGAACTAGAAATATCGTTCTAAATCATCACCATCCTCCTCCTCATCATCATCACAATATAATTTTTGATATTCACGAATTCTCAAGCTTTGTTCCCAACTACATGGTCTATGTTTATAATATTTCTCATAGATCGTTAGAGATGATTCCTCAATAAAAGTTGGAGTATCCATATATCGCTGCCCACGCATATATTCACCAAGAGTCATTTCCGAAGACGTCTCTTGATAACGAGAATTTCTAGACATATATTCTCGTAACGTCATCTCAGGTGGCGTCTCCTGAAAAGGATTCATCACCGAGGAAACACAAACTACAGAGGAATTCTACACAATCACAAACAAGGCTGACTCGACCAAATCAAACCTATAAATTCTAGCAAACAAAAAGCATGATGGCTCCACTTATATTGTTTCTAGACCAGCTTCTATCTTTTGAAAGGGAATTCGTTGCAATTTGAGCAAACCCCTCTGGAATCAATCCGAGTCAAAGTAAGTTGGATAGAGGCGAGGGAAGCTTAGTAGAGCTTTGATACCCAAGGCCTCACCGCATTAGGCGGCGCAGTCACGCATTCAACTCACAGACATCATGAACTTTGAAGTGTGCTTAAAGAGCAACCAATATTTTTCGAACGAGTTTCCTATTAAGCTCGTTACCCTATCGGTCTCGTTCTATTCCAAATTTTAAAGCTTAGGTTCGCGTTCGGTTTTGTTTTCCTAAGGCGGGCAAGAAGGAAACGGTGATGAAATCCGAGTCCTTATCTTGATTTGGCCAGGCCTTGCCCTTTACTAGGAATTAAAAAACAGTCCAGTCCTCAGCATATATTCACCTTAAGGCAAACAGTAAACCCGCTTGCAGGAGATTCGCGGGTGTTTAGAAGTTTACCTCCCGTACCATACGGGCGAAGAACCGTTGTAGTCGACTCGGGCCACTGACTCCGGTGTCAGTGTGCGTTCCCGATGGGCCGAGACGATATAGTAATCGTCGTCCTTCCCTGCAAACAGTTTGTATTTAATTTTTTTTTTTTTTAAATTTATAACCCTTCCGTAGGGTTTTAAAAATAATGTCCAATATTTAATGTCCGGAAAAAAAAATGTCCAAAAATAAAAGATTACAAAAATAAAAACCTTAATTACAGTTTCTAAAAAAAATAATAATAATAAAAAAAATATCTAAAAAATAATAGTAATAATAATAATAAAAAAAATCCTTCGTCTTCTTTCCGTTCTTTTTGCTTTAAGCTTTGCTCCTAGTCTTTATGAAATCGCCAAAAATCTTTGACAACTTCTTCTTTTTTTTTTCTTTTCGATCCAAGCCTCAAAACCTGTATCACATAGACAAATACCCAAAGAACGTAAAAAAGAACAAAGAAAAAAAAATCAAAAAAAAAAAATTCTACCTAAACACAATTCCGCGTCGGCGGCGCCAAAATGATTAATATTTTTTCTGTGGTTGTAGTAATGAAGGTTCAAACTCTCGGATTTGTGAAGGATAATGTTTTTTTGACTTAATAAAAAAATATGAATATATACAATAAAATATTAACAATGGTGAGAGTTACTGGGGCTTAGGATTCGACCAAATTCATTTCTTAAATGGTTCGGAAATTAATTCTAGGCAATTATAATTCAAAACAAAATGAATATTAACTCTATTCTTTGCCAAAGTAGATTTTATAAAATATTACTTGTATTTCTTAAGCATGGCATATCAAAAATCCCTAGGACTAAGCATAAACCATCAAATGAAATCACAAATAATTAATTAAAATCTTAATTCAATTAAAATTGGTGCAAAAAGTAAATATAGAATTAAACAAAATTACCACATAGATGAATTAAGGCTTCCTCCATTGCCCCAGTGTTAGGGTTTAGCTCCTCATATTAATCATAATCTCAAAATACATGTATAAAGCTCAAAAGTTGATTAAAGGGAGTAAAACAATTGAGCAGAAAAATTGTAACAGAAATAACTGTTGCAAAGGCGTTGTTCAACTGTTACAAGAAGAACGATACAAATGTTATGCTGTTGCAAGACCAAACTACGACCCACTACTCAGCGCCGTAAATAATGTTGGAGAACGTCTGTCTATGCAAGTCCGTTCTTCGTGTTCTTGGCCTTCATCAATGGCAGCAGCAGCAGAAACTCGACTCGTGATTTCTGCTTCCTGCGCTCTCCTCTCTTCTCCCAACTCTCGACAGCCCCTCTACTCGACCCAAAGAACCTTTATTTACTCACATGCATCATCAAATCCCCCGCAATAACTCGTGAAAATCCTTCTTTACTTGGAATAATTTTTTTCTTATTTCGGAGAATAATTTCCAAAAATAACTTCTTCACGCTCCAAATCTCTTCCAACACGCTCCAAATCATGTTGTAATCACCCAGAGTGTTTCTGGAGCCATCAAACTCGATCGAAACACGTCCATAACTCTCCAAAACTCGTGTTTTTCTCCTCCCCGTACGTGTGTCTCTGTTTTGAGTTCGTGGCTTCCCTATCCAATTCTAGCCAAATTTGATCGGACCCGACACCCAAAATATCTTCCTTAGGCTTAATCACATCTCCCTGCCAAGTGTCAGCCATTTAATCTCCCTATAACACGTTAAAAAATTCGATCAAACTTCTGACAGTTCCCATGCATGTTTTCCCGCCAAAATTCAGTTTTTGAAATGAAGAAGATGGTGTCCCCCTATCCAAACTGGGGGTGCGAATAGCAATTGTGGTGGAAATAGTAATTTTTCTGGATTCCTCCGGCACATTTCTGGGACGCTTCCGAGGCATTTCTGGGGTGCTTTAGTAATTTTCTCTGGGGTGTAAAACACTGCTTTTTGAGCCCATTTCGCCGCAAGGGCTTATTTCTCTAAAACTTCCTACCAAGACATAAAATAACACAATAAGTACAAAAACGGGCACTAACAGTATATACAAATGAGACATATTAGACACATAAATGCGTCTATCAATTGTTGAGAGGTGATTGATTAATCTTGGCTGTTCTTCGGGAATATAAGACCGGATTATCAATTGGTTCCTGGTCACCTTGATTTTATATCTTAAGACGAAACAAAAACGTAGGATTTTTCCGTGGGAGACAGATTTATCCTTTGATAGACTTTTCTGTGTGAGACAGATTTGTTTATTATCAAGTCTGCGATTTTGGGTTGCAGCAACTCTTAGTTGTGGGTGATATCAGCTAAGGGAATCAAGTGCGCAGTATCCTGCTGGGATCAGAGGCGTAGCAGTACAACTGTACCTTGAATTATTGGGAGACTGATTGGGGTTCAACTATAGTCCAGTCCGAAGTTAGCTTGTAGTAGGATAGTGTCTGTAGCGGCTTAATACAGTGTGTATTCAATCTGGACTAGGTCCCGGGGTTTTTCTGCATTTGGGGTTTTCTCGTTAACAAAACTTCTGGTGTCTGTGTTATTTCTTTTCCGCATTATATTTTATATAATTGAAATAATACAGGTTGTGCATTAAGATCATCAATTGGAAATCCAACCTTTGGTTGTTTATTGATATTGATTGATCCTTGGATATTGGTCTTTGGTACCTTCCAAGTTATTCCTTGTATTTGATAAAGACTCGCTATTGTTTTAGCTTGAGTAAAAATCAAATCAAGAGAGAGATATTAACTCCTTGTGATACTTTAATCTAGATTGAGTTTGACTGTCTAGTTGATTCTCTAGCAAAGTATTTTGGAGTTAGTCCATACAGATTGCTAAGCGAAATATTGGGTGGTGTTGTTAGACCCCCGCTTTTTCATGAACCATCAATGAACTCTCATAACATACACATCCAACCACCTAAAACAATGCAGAATGATGGAACTACCAATATAGATCCTCATGATAACTCAATGATGAAATCGGATAACTCAGCTGCAAATACATCTGACCCCATGAATGATTATCATGGAGACTCAACTCAGGTATATACTAGAATCCTATTTTGTTTCAATCATTCTGGTTACTCAGCTTTAAATATTTCATTAAATTCCTATATTAATTTCATCAATCATTGCACGTTTCTCAACATGAAAATAATTGCATAGAACCGTGAAGGTTTTAATGATGTCAAAACTAGGAATCATTTAAAGAATATGTCTAAAATTCATAATCTTGGCATAATTTTTCACAAGAAACCAAAATTAACTCATACAAGATTCTCAGTCTATCTAAATGTCTTGATTTTCCTAATTTTGCTTTTGAACCTTCTATAGGTCTCTCTGGCGGGATTCTTCTCTTATGGAAAGATAGTTTTGAATGTGATGTAGTCTACTCTACAAAGAATATAAGACATTGTTTAGTAAGAAATGATCCTTCTTATCCACAATGGAGAACCTCTCTTATGTTTGTGGTTCTTGTCACCCTAAGAAAAATAAAATTCAGTGGATTTTTATTAGAGAATTAATACTAGAGGTTTCTCAACCGTGGGTGTTGACTAGACACCTAAATGTAATCCTTAATCCTACTGATATATGTGGTAGTAATGCTCCCTCTGGTTCCGCTTCACCTTCAGTAGTTATGTGCATTTATGATGATGGTCTAATTGATTTAATCTATAATGGCAAACCCTATACTTGGACTAGTAACAAGCATGGTACAAGTAAAATTAAGACTAGGCTAGATAGAGATCTAATGAATATGATTGGATTATTAATTTTCCAGACACTAAGTTGACTCATTTAAGTCAATTAGAGTCTTATCATACACCTATTCAATTGAGTTTGGTTAAATAATATTTCTTGAAAATATCAAATTATCAAAGCTTGGGGGGGGGGGAATTCAAGGCAGTTCAGCTTACAAGGTCAATCAGAAGTTACATATCACTCGTAAAGTTCTTAGATTGTGCAACAAGGAAACTTTCGGTCATATTGATACCAACATTAAGAATTCTCATATAAATACTCTGCATCTCTCAGTTGTTGCTCAAGACAACAATACTTCTATTCTGGAAGTTGAAAAGGAAGAACTCTAAGATATGGACAACAACTCTAAGTTTCACCGTGCGCAAATAGGAGAAAATCAATAAACAAAATATATGCTTTACAAGACCAGAATGGTAATTGGTGCTCAAATAGGATCTTTCTATCAACATTGTTAACAAATCATTTTCAAGATATAAGTACTACAACTAATCCTTCTTTTGATGAATACTTTCTACAACATATTACTCATGTGATCACTCCCCAAGAGGATGAAAGGTTGATTTTTATTCCCACAAAGCAAGAGATTTTGGATACTCTTAAAAGCATGGATCCATGGAAAGCACCAGGCCCTGATGGCTTTCCTTCAGGCTTTTATATTTCTCAATGGGATGTTATCAAAGATGATATTGTTTTCATGGTTTAAGATTTTTTCAAAAATGGCTTTCTTAGCAAGAAATTAAATCAAACAAGACTCATGCTTGTTCTTAAAGTCAAGACTTCAAGTTCCCCTTCTGATTACAGGTCAATCGCATTGTGTAACACCACTTGTAATCTCATTTCTAAGCTAATGGCAAGAAGCATGAAATCCCTTATAATCAGAGTAATATCACCATTACAATCAGCATATGTTCCAGGAACATTAATTTCAGACAATATTTCACTTGCACATGAGATCATACACACGGTGAAAAAGAAAAAGAAAGGTGAGAGTTGCTTAGAACTTAAGCTAGACATGTTAAAAGCATTCGACGGACTATAATGAAATTTTGTCATTGAAACTATGAAGACAATTGGTGTCCAATCATTTATCAGTATACATCAACTACGGAGATTTCAGTCTTACTCAATGGTTCACCATGTGCATCTTTTCATCCTACTAGAGGTATCCGGCAGGGGGATCCAATTTCTCCATATCTTTTTATTATAACAATAAAATATTTTTTTCATGGTGGCAGCAGAGCACTAAAAGCAAATAAGTTGGATAAAAACAGCAAGAAGGGATCTTCCAATAAGTCATCTGTTTTTTCTAGATGACTATTTAGTTTTTGTTAAAGCAAATCTTGATAAGAATAGAAATCTCCAGAGTATTCTTCATGCTTTTAGCATTACTTCAGGACGGTTACTCAATTCTCAAAAATCAAGCATCACTTTCAGCAAAGGTCTTAGTCAATATGTTTCTACAGACATCATTGATATTTATCAAGTAAAAAAAGAATGAACCCAAATGAGAAATATTTAGGTATACCTCTCTTCTTGAATAAGAAGAAGCAAGTATCCTTCAATTTTCTCATTGATAATATGGAAAAATATTATCCATATGGTGTGGAAATTCGTAGTCTCAATCAGGCAAGTCAGTGATGGTGAAAAATGTCCTAAACACAATTCACTTACATCAAATGAGTTCTTTTAAGCTACCTGAGGAAACTGTTAATAAGAGAAATTCTCATCAACTGCATTTCTGGTGGAACAAGCCGGCTAGGAAGGGTTTTTATCCAACATCTTGGTCTGGTATATGTAGAACTTATGCAGATGGTGGTCTTAACTTCAGAGATTTGAGATGCTTTAATCATGTTTTATTGGCAAAGTTTGCTTGGAGACTCTGTACTGATAAAGATAGTTTTGGGGGAGGTTCTTTAAGGGCTAAATATTTTAAAAAATTCAATTCTCTTCATGCCCCTAAAAACGCGGACTTTACATGGTTTTGGAAGAGCATCAGTTCAGAATTTGAGTTTATTTATAAATACAGTTTCTAGTCTGTAGGTGATGTTCACACAAATTCTTATCGGGCATGACAAATGGGTCTTATCTTTGAATAGTCCTCCTTCTTATTATTTAACATCAGTCAATCCTCACAATTACAAGTATGTATCTGAACTTATTAACTCAACCAGTAAAACATGGAAAGGTGATCTCATTATTCATCTCTTTGATCAAGCAACAACTATGAAAATCCTATCCATAAGGATACCTCTCCATAGTGGAGATAAATTAGTCTGGGCAAAGACTAAAAATAGTCTTTTTACTGTGAGGTTTGTGCATCAAGCCCTCTACAACTTAAAATGTCATAATGGTGAAGACCGGATTTCGAATGATACCACAGAAGTCTGGACAAATATTTGAGGTCTAGACACAATTCCTATAATCAAGCTATTTATATGAAAATGTGCTAAAGATATCCTCTCATCAAAAGAAAGAATTAGCATAAGACTGCCTCAAAAAGATACAAATATTGCAGATGTATTTGTGCAGTGGAAACAACTATGTATATTCTTATAAAATTTCCAGATGCAAGAGTTAACTAGTTTTGAGCAGGATATGTGTTTACTGATCGATAGTGGTCTTTACTTAAAGAGTGGATCTCCAGTTGGATCCATAATTTTTATAAGAAACTAGTCGCTAAGATGGTAGTGATCAGCTGGCAGTTGCGGAAAGAAAGATATTGTGTTGATTTCAACAATAAACATTTTTCTCCATAACAGTTAATTCATATCATTAATACCTTTCTTAGTGACTCCGACTCAGTTTGCAGATCTAACAATCAAATTGTTAGAGTCATTATTAATCATAGATGGTATCCACCTACATATGATATTAAATTAAACATTGATGCCTTTTTCTGTTATAAACTAAAAAGGAAGGATATGAACTGATATTTCATAATTTTGGGTACTCATTTAGCTTTAGCCTGTAGGAGCTACCAGGAGGCATCAGGTCCAGAACACTTGGAATGTTTAGCTGTCTTGGAATCACTAAAGCTTGCAGTACAATTGAAGTTTAAGAAGATTATCATTTATATGGATTATCAAGCTATAGCCAAAGAAATTCAAGGTGATGAATCAGATGTCCCTTGGGAGTCAAAAGGGATAGTAGAATATATATATTTTCTTTTATTTGCTCTCGAGTGTTGGTCATGTAAGCACAAAAACAGGTTAGCTAATAAATGTGCAGATAAATTAGCAAAGTACGGTCATAAAGAAGGTATCTCTGGTACTTGTATCGGAGAACCTCCTTCATTATTGTTAAACATCATTCAGCACGATAGCGCACAATTAGTTTAGATTTTGTTAGCATAAAAAAAAAGATAAAAAAAAATAGAACTAATTATTTAGGATCATAATTGATTATTTTGCTTTCCTAAAATAAAATTTACCAGGAAAGCTAAACCTAGCCCCAAAAATGAAAATTTATAAGAAAATAAACAAAATAATTGCATAACTATTATATTAATAATATAACGAATAAAAGTCGATCTTTGATCATACTATTGTTATCTAGAAGCTTCTCATTTAGCTAAAGAAATAAATCTCTCCCTATAAAATGTGAGAGTATTTAAACTAAATGGTCTTCGGAAACTTTAAGTAGTTCTTCCAGTAAACGAGCAACTTCCAAGAAATAATAGAAGTGTCTGAAAAAACTTGAAATAGTGAGGTCGTTAACTCTATCAAAACTAGTCCAGACACACTCGCGATGCGCCTGCGATTCCATAGAATTCGTACTTTTCATTTAATAATTTTCAATCAAAAATATCAATGACTTATTTCGAAGAATCTTCCAAAAAATGTATGTGAAAATCAAATATGTTATATCCACAGTCCTTTGCAAGAAAAAAATTAAAAACAAATACGTTTCCAATTATTCTACATAAAGTCTCACATCTCACTTTATCCCCAAAGTAAAAAATAAAGACGTATATGTCTGTGTGCATGGATTCCTCTACTTATATTGATGAACATGGCTTGGTAGCTTATAAATAACGCTAGGTTCGTGAACTAGTTTCCTTTTTGTGAACTACTTTGTCACCAAGCAAGCTTAACTTCTCCATATAGATTTATGATATAAGCATGTCACAACTTTTCCTTGAATCACAAAGAGAAAATGTGCAATTGTATGTTATACATCGTGCACCAACTGGATATCCAAGAACAATGGTTAAGTAGCTATGAAACCGACAAGCATAAGTAAAGTATAATATCACAAGATAGAAATCACTTCGTGAACTTTCCAAAAAAGTTTGTGAACAAATAATCGTCTCATAATAACCTTTTGTATTTGATAAGTTCGCAAATTGTCCAAAAAAAAGTTTGTATACTCATATATAAAAAGTATCCAGGAACCTTTCAAAATCAACCAATTCGTGAACTTCATAAATCAGTTCGTGTACTAATGAAATAAAAAGTGTCCAGGAATTTATAAATATCGACCAGTTCGCGAACTGAAAAGATTAGTTCGTGTACGCAAGTTAATTGAGATTTAGTTCATTAAGTCTTTATTTTTATAAGTTCAAGTTCGCGAACTGAGCAAAACAGTTTGTGAACATAAGAACTAACTTGACTACTCCTTATTGCTTGATTTCTTCTTTCCAATGTTCATCATAATACTAAACTCTAACAACATGTCTCACTAGATACAATGGAAGATAATATGAGTAAATTACATAGTCAGTCTTCACATACATACATTGATTAAGTTTCCATTGACGTCGTTGTTTTTCCGCCATAGGTCTTCAAGGTTGATTGGTGAATTTTGATACTCAAAATACCATTTTATCCCTAGTCTGAGACTGATTGTAGTAGACTATAATCAAGATGCAGTTTTGATCATCTAATTTTTACAACAACCTTGACACACCAAAAATTGTGAGTTTGACCGAACGAAGACAATCTCCCACTTTGTCAATTTTGTTAACAAAATTATCAATTACATATGGAAGAAGCTTAAAGGTTGGAAGAAACCTTTGTTAGCCATAGTAGGAAAAATTACTTTCATCAATAACGTTCTCTCTAGATTACAAGTGTACTGCATGTCTCCCTTTGATATGCCTTGTTCTGTTGCTAACGATCTCAAAAAGCTTATGAGATTTTTTTTTGTGGAATGAGAATTAAAGTTGAAAAAAATTGCATTTGGTTGAATGGAATATTATATGCAGAAAGAAGAAACATGGAGATCTTGGTATTAAGAATTTAAAATCTATGAATGATGCTCTTGTTACTAAGTGGATGTGGAAATATGCTAAAGAAGACAATGAGTTATGGAAATCCACAATAAAAGAGAAATACGACCAAGATTTTGTTGGTTGGTACTCTAAGGTCCCAACTGTTCCTTACAAAAAATCTTTATGGGCGAAAATAATGAAGAGAAAATTTATCTTCGTGCGATACACCAGGTTCAAAGTGAACAACGGCTTGGTTTTTCGTTTCTGGGAAGATGATTGGGTTCTAAACGAACCGATTTGCTCCCTTTTTCGGGCATTGTATGTTGTTTGCAGGTCCAATATATCACTAGCGGGTGATTTTCTTAATGACAACATGGATATTTTACTTGACAACTTGGCTTTAGCATGTCGTTTGTCTCCTTTAAATCAAAGAGAATTAAAAATTGTTAAAGAATGTTTACAAAACGTTCAACTGAACGGGAAGAGATCGACGTACAGTATTATTTGCACATCATCCAATAAAGGTCAGTTTACTGTTCGAACTTGCTATAATAAGATTACCATTATGTTTAATATCGATGTTTATCATGAAAATTTTACCTTTATATGGAAGTTTAAAATCCCTCCCAAGATCATTTTCTTCCTAAGGTGTATTTGTCATAATAGGCTTTCTACAAGGGATAACTTACTGAACTATTTTATTGATGTTTGTAGCACTTGTCTATTTTGTCATGAGAGCGAAAGTACTTTTTGTTTCTTCATTGTTGCGCTTTCAAGGAATTATGGTCTTATTTCATTATCGAACAAAAATGCTTTTATGCTATGCTTTCAATGTCGAGTCTACTATCTTGTCGTGGCAGCATCTCTCTGGTACTAGTCAGTTTAGAAATCTTTATAATTCCTCCTGGTATCATGTGGTGTATGCTTGTGGAGCGCAATTCTCGTATCTTTAATGGAAAAAATCATATGACAGCTCATCTTATTGATAAGGTTAAATTCAATATTTACTCATGGTCTTGGTGTTTGAAGACTTTGCGAACATTTCTTACCAAAGTTTGATGGTTAATTGGAAAGAGATTTATTTAAACCACCTACAAAATCTTTGTTTATATCTTCTTCATTTTTTTTTTGCTCCGCATTTTCTTTTTAAAGAATAATAAAATTATTCAATATATAATGAGTTGGTTGGTAATCTAGCCACAAGCTGGTCACCAAAACCCACCCCCACCCCACCCCTTTTTATACAGTTGTTTTCTTTTTTTGCACATTCCACCGTGGGTGGTACTTTTTTTGTACCCCTATTTTTTGATATAATATATTCTTCTTTGCCGATCAAAAATAAAGAAATAAACTTTTAGCTCAATCTTTATTGAATCTTAAACACTTCTTGAATTCTTCGTTCTTTGAGTACTTCTATGGTTATGCGCGTGTTCGTTCAACACCTTCTCATTGAAGATTCATAGCTTAATAACAATTTATGAGAATATTCAAGTTAGAGCATTTAGAATGAATAATCAATCTACTCAATTGTTGTTATTGCTAGCGCATAGTATTTTTACCTACTTCAAAGTCCATTATACCAAAACTTCAAACCAATACCATGGTGACATGTTCTCCCCTTAGTATTTACTTGTCTCTGTTTTCTATATTTAAAGTTTATATAAGTCTATATAATTCACTCCCCCTTAGACAATGTTTAGAAAAACCTTATGTCTTAGTAGATTTCTACTAAATAATTCTCCTTTTTTGGTCATAAATTAACAAAGATTTCGAATAGGGATCGTAATGAACTACGCTTTAAGAGATTATCAAGACTAAAGATTCATACCAACTTTCTTCGATGATACCACAAGGTTTCGCAACTTAGTACATCACCTAGGAAAGGTTTTTTGAAAGTATTGTCCTGACCTAAATATTCCACCGTTGTACTCTCCACAAAGAGACATAGGTTTGTTTTTGGTTCCGCAATGGCTTTATATGCTATAAAAGGAAAATATATTATGTTTTCCAAATAAACGAAAATCACCTAACTGTAAATATATGGGAAAGTAACGGGTGCCACAAGTCGGCGTCTTATTGGGAGAACATGAGGGCACACGAAAGATTGGATAGATGATACTAAGAGAAAAGAAGTGTTATGTGAACACCACATATATCGTTGGCCCAACATTTCAGGTGTCGACCACTGTATATAAATTAAATATACCAATACCTATCTGCTTGAGTTAGTTAGTAGCTGGAATTATACTAAAATGAGAACAAACATAAATTCTTTTATAACAAAAACTTGATTTGGCTTACATTTTAATTGATTGCACAGGCAACTAATTCTTCCTGATACTTTTGTAAGCAAGTGAAAGTGTCAGTGCAACTACCCTCTGATATAAAATGGTGGTCCCTAGCAATATCGACAGTAGAAGAAGGCCGGTATCAAAATGTTATTGTACATAATGGACTATGAAAATTGAAGGTGTATTATAATATTACTTGTGAGGAAATATATATATATATATATATATTAATCCACGCATTTCAGTTTGTATCCCACACCACTTATTTCGGGATTTTGAAATTTTAATTTTCATACAACAATTGTAGAGGTTTTGTTTGTCTTATGCTAAGTTATACAACTCATACATACAATGTCAAGTCTTAATTGGTTACTTACATGAGTGTTCCAGATCTCATTCTCTTGTCTATATGTAATAGTACTTTGTTTCAAAAACCATATCTTAGTTATAAATCTACATCAATCGATAATCTTCATCAAGAAAATCTTGTTCTTTTGAGTTCATAAAAATAATGAATCAATTAAAAATATCTCCTAGCCGCTACATGCCATATGAAATTATTTCTCAGATACTTGATAAACTTTTGTGAGAATATTATATGTAGAGAATGGTTGAGATAATCAGCCAAGACCTTGAATACATCAACAATTACTTTGTGAAATTAGAGAAAAGGCCTTATCTCGTTTTCAATTCTTGGTGAAATCAATCGTAAGAAAAAGAAGTACGAGATCAAACTTTGACCCAGCTACTTAGCAGTTAGCTCCCAACACCAATTTGTTCTGCTTGAATGAAAAACATGTTTTTTATGAACAAATAAATATTTTCAAGAAGTTAGCAGTGGTTGAAAATTTTTATACTAGTATTGGTAGAAGGAATATTGGATATTCAAGAGGACTGATTTGTTTGGAAGTTGGAAAGTCTTATTAGGTAAATGGTTTTTTCCATTTCTTAAAAGAAGTAATCAATCCTAGTACTCTATAAAAATTAAATATTTTGTCTTCCATTCCATTGGATGTACTAACAACACGACTCTCGAAGGTTTAAGATTTGATTTCGGGAAAGAGTTCATAATCATGTGTATATTGAAATTGGGACAAGAAAACTTCAAATACATGATATACAAGATGGGTACCAAAAAATGGAGAGGAATTGGAAAACCAGATGTGCTAATTTCTGGTCATAGATTGCTAAATTGTGAATGTCCAATCCATACCACTGGTGGATTTCTTATTTGGAATGTTTACAGATCTAAATTTTAGTTTAATTCAATATTCCATACCCCCGTTTTGTAATATCTAATATGTATAACTTCACCACACAATGGATTCCCTTTTTATGATTGTTGCCAAACATAAATTTCTTCTTTTTATTAACTGAAAATATTTTCTAGCTTTAAAATCGAGCCGCAGATCTATAGGAATCTCGTGCAGTGAAAATATTTCCTTCACCATCGCATAAGAAACATGTTTAATTATCTCGTCTCACCATATATATCATTTTCTTTAACGAAAAATCTTTAATCATGAAAACAACAACATCTTTGATATGTTTCCACCACCATCATTATCATCATAAATTAGCAATATGTTTGATTTGTTGTTGCCATCATCATCAGAATCATTATTGTCGCGACCATCGTTATTATTATTAGCAGATCAACATCCTACATCATTTCAACTAACCTAATATATTATGCAAATATTTGTATCTTCATCATCATAACATAACACCATTAACAATTTTCTTTCAGGCAAAATAATCAACACATGTAAGCCAAAATATCAAAGAAATGACCTATAACAAACAAAATATTTGAAATACTCTACCTGTTTTGAACAAAAAATCTTCATCAACTTTCTTCATAATAATTTTCTCCACCTAAAACATTTTTTCATTTTACGGAAAAATATCTTTATGATAATAATTCTCCTTTTCAAATTTTTCTTCAATCATAAACATTAAATAACTCAAAAAGAAAATATATTTTTTAATCATAAAAGTTTTCTTCTTTTTCCCTCACAAAATAAATTGAAAACGTATCTTTTCAAAAACAGTTATCTTCTGTAAATCCCCTTCAACTCAACTCTTTGCATTGACTCTGATACCATGTGGGATTCCCGAC
The DNA here is from genome assembly GCF_003573695.1 of Papaver somniferum. Taxonomy (NCBI): domain Eukaryota; kingdom Viridiplantae; phylum Streptophyta; class Magnoliopsida; order Ranunculales; family Papaveraceae; genus Papaver; species Papaver somniferum. Next base: position 115,484,193 of record NC_039358.1, read on the forward strand.
ATGATAGAGATAGAGCACAATAAAAATTAGGATTACATTGATAAAACTTTTGGATATTATAACTAATACAAATATGCGTTATATAGGAGTAACAAAAACTCTAAAACGCTAGACCCACTCACATTAATTCTCTAACTTTTAGCCACTCTATCACTAACTAACATTAAACTCCTAATTAAGAGAAAATAATCCCACTTTCCAGAAACACGTTTAACTCTTCAGGATTAGGATTATTCACCACATTTTTGTAAAGATCGGATCAATAATCAAATAACATAAATATATGCTAAATAAACATTAGTTTGTGTTTGGATTACTAATTCCTACACGTCCAAACCTTGCAGCCTCTAAAGGAATGGGATTTTGATGAAGTTTATAGAGATGGGATAATTAGAGCTTCTTGGGGAACCTATATGGGACCAAGATTTGAAGATTTTTTCCTGAAAAAATATAATAAAGTCATGTGCTGGTATTATCCAGTGACATACTATAAAAACAAGTTGCAGTTAGAGTTTTGATGGAGGAAATTTTTGGATGTGAATTTAAGACTTTTGAATCTATTACAGTTGGGTATGGTTTTCTTATTTCATATTTCAATTTTGGTTTGTACATGTAACCCCATATAACTTCATGTTGATGGTGTTCAAATTGTTGGCAAATAACTTGTTTTAGTTAAATGTCTATATCTGTGCTTCTGTGTTTACTGCATTTAGTTATTATGTTATTTTGTTAAATTTACTTTTCACACAGTCCCCCATGGAATTCAAGTTAAGAATAAGTAACTTTCTTCCACCATTTTTCTCCAACCCAATTTTATTAGGATTTCTAAGAGAACAACTCTGAATTAGGTTTTGATTAAGTTTCAAAGTTCAATTCGCTTAGACTGTTCTCCGGAGCACTAAAGACCTGCTTGGGTACCAATCTTTTAAGGTTAGTTCATTAGATATATCTATTTTTCTATGATATTTCGATTGCTTTTTCTTTTCTTTTTTCTTATTTGAGGAATTAATTTGTTGAACATGGGTTTTGATTCATTTTTAGATATCTGGGTTTTGTTGTTCATGTTTAGTTTTCGTAGTAAGAAGTTGAGTTGGTATTGATTGTGATGAAATTGAACGAAATTTTTTATTATTTAGTTTTGAGTTACATTTCTGCAAATGAGGGAGACAATGAGTGAATTATAATTGATGGTGATGCACTTTATCTTTTAACAAATTGAAAACCAACTATTGTTTTTAGAACTTTCTCATATCCCACTCTTTATATTTTTCACATAAAAATGGCGGCGGTTAACAAATGGAATTATGATTATAGAGATGTATGGAGTTTTAAGTTGATTTGTGAATCATTTTAAATTTAGAAAAAAAGTTGATGTCATCAAGTGAAACTTTAAAGTAAGAAGAGGTAGATAAAGAGGTCATAAAAACATGTAGCATTTAACATGCGGTTGTGGCTCGTAAGTTACTTACCAGTTCTAACTTTGCAGAACTCAGTACATTAATTGTCTTACTGCAGTTGTACTTTTAAACAATTTATACTTTATAGAAAACCTCAAGTTGAAATCACTCTTTGACCTCATGTCATGTGCCTTTTATTCCCCTTGGTTAGAAAGTTAGCATACCCATTTGTAATATTTACCTAGGTTTATTCTCCACTCATCTTTAGGTGTGGTCAGAGTCAGACATGAATAGATATCTTCACACAGAAAATAGTTATTGAGCACCGATATTCTTATGGTTCATCTGAATATTTTCATGAATCAGTTTCAACGTTTAGAGCTGTTCTATACAAGGTAATACATGTTTTATTTTATTTAACAACCTTTTTTAATGGAAACCATACACAATTCTCATCTGATGTCAATTGTATCTGCTATTGGAATGACGAGGGTACCAAGTACACGACAATCTTTTCGATATCAACCTATAAGTATGATACCTTGTGGGATCTAATACAGACATAAACTATCAAGAACATAGCAAACCACAAGGTATACACTTGGTATATAGTTACTAGTTCGAAACCTAACCTAATTATAGAGATCAACCCAAGTGTTTGGGATTAACATACAAGTGCAATTACTTTAATTATAACTTAAATAAATTATAATGTGGAAAGTAAAGTAAAGGAACACAACTATATTTTGTTAACAAGGAACTGCAAGTGCAGAAAAACCCAGGGACATAGTCCAGTTCTGAATACTCTCAGAATTAAGCCGTTATACAAAGACCACTACCAACTAATTGTGGCACTTGAGATTGCTTGTGGGAGGAAGCCGGTCGAAGTATATGGAGGACTCTTATTAGTAGAGCGGGTTTGGGAACTCTATGGAAGTGGTCGGATTACTGAAGCAGCCGATGAGAGACTAAATAAAAATTTCAACGAACGACAAATCCAACGGTTGATGGTTTTAGGATTATGGTGTGCACATCCTGATTATCGGTCAAGACCTTCAGCAAATTTAGTAAAAATATTTATTGATTTTATTATCATGGTCCCAATCTAAAAAAAAAGGGAAAAATACGTTTCAGTCCAAAAATCAATTCAAAGGTTCAGTTTAGTCCAGTCCTAGTCAACTAGGTACAAATTAGTCCAAAAAAATACACTAATAACCCTCATTATTTACTATTTAGTCTAAATATTTGCAATTTAGTCCACACTGATTCATGATGATCTTAACAATTTTAACTAATATAAAAAATAATCAAAAACAATTTATCTTTTGAACCACTCGTCCAAAATCGACAAACTTTATATATTTGGAAAGCATTTTCCGAGAGCTACAAAAAGAATACACATATGACTATATAATTTTAATTTTAGAAAATTTTTAAATTACATTTGTGTGTACAATTATGTATACCGCTACAAAGATCCAAAAAAATCCAAACTCCATGATAGCCAGACTGCCACCCTAGTCCGCACAGACTGAGAAAAAATATCAACCATGCCTATCCAACTGGAAAAAACAATGAACATAAGAAATCACAGTTTGAAAAGAAAGTGATTATCCTTTCACCAACATCCACATAAGAAATAAAGCAAAAAAACGATCAAAATAAAAAGTTAGTCGGTTTATGGTCAGAGATACAATCCATGTGGGCATTACTACACAAACTTAATATTGCTTCGAAATATCCCAGTACAGTGATTCATTGCACTTTACTGAAAAGGAGATTACTAACATGCACAACATCAATCATACTCACACCCATACCTACTTTTTCATGAGAAGTATATTGGTGCATCAATATATTCATCCATGTGAAACATTCCTAAAACCAATCCTTCGTAGCCACAAATAAACCTACTTTTTCATTGAAAATACACTGGTGCACCAATGTGTACACCCCTGCAAAACATGCATAAAATCGATCATTCATATTCACACTCGGGCACACTTTTTCATGGGAATTATACATGTGCAGCAATTGTACACACCTGTAAAACATGCAGAAAAACGATCATTCATAACCACACACAAACCTACTTTTACATGGGAATGACAGAGGTGCACCAATACGTACACCGCTTCAAAACATTCATAAAGATGATCATTCACAACCACACACAAACCTATTTTTTCATGGGAATTACTTCTCACAGGTGCACCAATATGTACACCGTTGTAAAACAAGGGAAACCTACTTTTTCATAAGATTTACACAGGTGCACCAATATGTACACCCCTGAACTATTTTTTTACTCGTCCATTTGAACCGTGATTTAAAAATATTTGGACAAATGACCCATTTTTCGTAATGAAAACTTGTAAATCTGAAATTAATCAAAGAAAACATGAATAAAGAAAAGGTTTTTGGTTGTGTTGCGCCTGCCTCAAACACTAGAAAATATGAACACGAATACGAAATCTCCAAATTAACGGATGCTAAAGCATCCTCTAACTATCTTGGTTGTTTCATAGGATATGCCAAAAAAAAATATCTTCAAGTCTGTAGTATTTTTCTTTTCTTTTATTTTTTGTTGTAACCTAGGCACTGATACGAAGAAATGTTCTTCTTTATTCACCGTCTAAGCAACTCCTCTTGGTATATATAGTTAAAATTCACTAAACCCTAACATTTTTATTAACCAATGATAAAAAGACATGTGGCTACATTAAAAATATTATTAAATTCAAAAGGATTAACACAAATACTGTTTTCCATATATTTTGCTTGCCTAATCAATTAACTCACGTGACAACTAAGGGAGAAGATTTCTTTCCTAATTGTTTGTTTACAAATTATATAGCAACTATTAATCACCCATAAATTAAATCTTTGACTAATCCGTCCATCCCCATTTATTTCACAAAAATGCTAGCTAAGGCAACATCTGTCCACATGTAACAAAATGAAAATTAATGACTTTAATTGAAAAACGAATATCCTATTAAATGATGACACGTGGCATTAAATTTTATTTTAAGCTCATCAATTAGCTAATCAATCCACTTTTCTCACGTTTCTCATCCTACTTACAAGGTAAATTCATTAATTGATAAGTATTTTAAAGTCCAACAACCAATGGTAAGAAACAAGTGTCAAGATTTGGTAATTAATATTAACTTTTTTACCATAACTAATCAAAACCTATTTGTTTTTTTTTTCTTTCTTTTTTTATTGGCAGGAAAGAAATGAGCGTGACTTATAACTAGATTTAAGCCGCGGTTACCAACATGAAGTAAATTACCAAAATACCCTTTTAAGTAAAATTACAAAATTGTCCTTTAGTAAAAGACGAAAATGCCCTTAAAATTAGAACAGATATTACATAACGGTTGAAAGATATTAGCTTGAATCTAATCAGGTTTTCATCTAGCGGTGAATATCGAATGCTTTGTTATCAAGGTAACTTGGATTGCAAACCCTGATTTGAAAACTATATAAAGGAGAACTCTAACAACTGGGAAACCTAATCCCCACACCTCCTGTGTGATACTAATTGCATAAGCTAGAGTCGATTCTCCTTTAACCTTAGGTTTTCAATGAAACCCTGTAGGTTAGCGACTTGAAGACTTCATTGGGATTGTGAAGTCAGACCCAACTATTTTCTCTGTAGTTGCGTGATCTGATCTTGCTGTTTCTATCGTGTTTGAGTACGATCGTCTTTAAGATTGGATCGAGATTTAATCTCCGATAGGCAAGATAAAAACTAATCACAAACATCTTCGTCTCATCGTTTGTGATTCCACAATATCTTGTTTCGCTACCATACGATTAAGATTATTTTGAGGTGATTGATATTTTTCTAGGTTGTTCTTCGGGAATATAAGTCCGGTATATCAATTGGTTCATGTTCACCTTGATTTATCAAAAACAAAACTCGTAGGTATTTTTGTGGGAGACAGATTTATCTATTCCTATAGATTTTTCTGTGTGAGATAGATTTGTTTATCTATTCTTCGACTTTGGGTCATGGCAACTCTTGGTTGTGGGTGAGATCAACTAAGGGAATCAAGTGCGTAGTATCCTGCTAGGATCATAGACGTAAGGAACGCAACTGTACCTTGAATCAGTGTGAGATTGATTAGGGTTCAACTACAGTCCAATTCGAAGTTCATTGGTAGTAGGCTAGTGTCTGTAGGGGCTTAATACAATGTGGTTTTCTAATCTGGACTAGGTCCCGGGGTTTTTCTGCATTTATGATTTCCTCGTTAACAAAACTCCTGGTATCTGTGTTATTTCTTTTCCGCATTATATTTTGTTATATAATTGAAATATCGCAGGTTGTGCGTTGAATCGATCAATTGGGAAACCCAACCTTTGGTTGCTGATTAAAATTGATTGATCCTTGAACATTGGTCTTTGGTACCGTTCAAGTTAATTCTCTTAAATTCAATCGGGATCCAAAATTCCTATTTGCTGATTGCAGATTGAATTGATAAAGAGAGATACAAAACTCTTTGATATACTTTTTTCTAGATTGAGTCTGATTGTCTAGATGATTCTCTTGAAAGTATATTGGAGTTTGTCTATTCAGATTGCCAAACAAATTTTTGGGTGTGGTTGTTAGGCCCCCGCTTTTTCATCAAGAAGTTAATCAGAGATATTATAGTTGAACTTGGAAAAGGATTTACTATTTAATAAATAAACTTCTTTGTCGGGTTAGATCTTCCAAGATCTGGATTAACAAGTTAACCAGATCAAGTCAAACAGAACTACTAGATTCAGATATTGAAGAGTAATCACCAAATGATATCTTGTCGATTTAAATACGAATAGCAATAACAAGTCTATCAAAAGATAAACCAGTTCTAGTCGGATCCTAAACGATCAAGTTTGTACACGAAGCAGATCACAAAGATATGAAACTAATAATAAATCAAAAGATAAACCCGCACAATGAAACTTGATTCCAACTTATGATCGATCACACACAAAACAAAGTCGGTTAACAATGGATGATTATAAGTCAATGTTAGATTTAAAAGACATATATGAACTATTGCTAGTCTCCTGATCTAGTTTGAGTGACCTTATGTCAGAAGAACAAGCTCTCCATATTAATCAAACAAGGTGCAATCAAGAGTTAACAACCGTCAGTAAATCGAATAAATAATCGAAAACTAAAATAACAATGTAATTATAGTTTCCCACCTACGGTACTAGTATACGCTTCTTTATCCCAAAGAAGTATTTAAACTAGCGACGTAAGAGATGTCACCTAATTTACATGTGAAAAAGCGGGGTTCTAACAACCACACCCAATATTTTACTTAGCAATTTGTATGGACTAACTCCAATATACTTTCAAGATAATCAACTAGATAGTCAGACTCAATCTTAAGAAAAGTATATCAAAGAGTTATATCTCAATTTCTCAGTTCAATCTGCAATAAAACAAATAGGAATTTGCGAGCCCGATTTAATATAAGAAATAACTTGGACGGTATCAAAAACCAATATCCAAGTGTCAATCAATTTAATCAACAACCAAAGGTTGGATTCACAATTGATTGAACTTACGCACAACCTATGGTATTTCAATTATATAAATAAATATAATGCGAAAAAGAAATAACATAGACACCGGAAGTTTTGTTAACAAGGAAACTTAAAATGCAGAAAAACCCCGAGACCTAATCCAGATTTGAACACCATACTGTATTAAGCCGCTACAGGCACTAGCCTACTCCAAGTTAACTTCGGACTGGAATGTAGTTGACCCCTAACCAATCTCACACTGATCAAGGTACAGTCGCGTTACTTACGCCTTTAGAACCACGCCGGATTTTGTGCACTTGATTCCCTTAGTTGATCTCACCCACAACCAAGAGTTTCTACGACCCAAAGTCGAAGACTTGGTAAACAAATATATCTCACACAGAAAAGTCTATAGGAATAGATAAATCTGTCTCCCACAGAAATACCTACGAGTTTTGTTCCGTCTTTTGATAAATCAAGGTGAACATGAACCAATTGATATACCAGACTTATATTCCCGAAGAACAACTTAAAAATATCAATCACCTCACAATAATCTTAATTTTATGGTAGCAAAACAAGATATTGTGGAACCACAAACGATGAGACGAAGATGTTTGTGACTACTTTTTATCTTGCCTATCGGAGATTAAATATCGAGCAAATCTTAGAGAAGATAGTACTCAATCACGATAGAAAACAGCAAGATCAGAACATGCAACTACAGAGAAAATAGTTGGGTCTGGCTTCACAATCCCAATGAAGTCTTCAAGTCGTTAACCTACAAGGACTCTAGTCGCAACTAGTATCACATAGGAGGTGTAGGGATTAGGTTTCCTAGTTGCTAGAGTTCTCCTTTATATAGTCTTGAAATCAGGGTTTGCAATCAATGTTACCTTGGTAACAAAGCATTCAATATTCACCGTTAGATGAAAACCTGATTAGACTCAAGCTAATATCTTTCAACCGTTAGATCGAACTTAGCTTGTTGCACACAAATGAAAAGTGACTTCATTTAGATATGAGTAACCGTACCTAAAAGTGTACACCTTTGTTGGCTCAAAATAGTTAACCGAAGTTATCCATATGAACACTTTCATATCAACCCCATTCATCTTAACCATAACTAGTTCAAATGACACAAATGAAACTAGTTCTAGAGTTGTTCAATTGTTTATATTCTCATAGAAGTATACAAGACACAATTGAAGCAAAATCGATTTTGATTCACTCGAATCAAGTCATGAACATTATATCCACGGTTCGCGAAAGATTGCATTCCTTATTATATAAATGTATTAGTTCATGAACAAACCGATTTTAGAACTTAACTTACTCAGGTATGCATACGGGTACGCATACCTAAGTAGCCGGACTAAGTTTGGGTTCGCCAGTATGCGAACGGGTACGCACACCACCAAACTCAGTAGAAATTCCCAGACCTGAACCTCACGCCAGTACGCGTACCGGTATGTGTACAAGGTTCTCGGACTTTCATTTAACCAACCAGTACGCATACGGGTATGCATACTATGGTTCCCGGACTTGGATCACATATATGCAAGTACGCATACTATGCTTGTATCCAATTATTCTAAACTCTCATTTCAACCATTTAAATATTCTCAGAAGACGAAAATAGTTGTCTCACACAAACTATTAGCTTCAAAGCAATTTTCAAGTGATCGAATGATCAATACGAAACATTCTGAGTCTACATCAAATGACTGTCTCACACAAATCATGTAAGATGTGACAAGGAAATTTTCACATGATCATCTTTTGACTTTCATCAAGAATATAAGATGAACTTGGTTAAAGCGAAATCTTACCAACACATATTTCGAGAAATATGTAAGCGAGTTAAACTCAGCTCTAAATATCAAATGTGCATAATTGAAATGTATATAGCTATCCGACTTTTGTCTCAAATGGGAGATAGAGTAGATAGAGTTTTGAGTGGTAGATGAGTTCAAGTATCCACATACCTTTTGTTAATGAAGTTCCACAAGCTCCCCTTAGTAGTTCTTCGTCTTCAATTGATGCACACCGTGAAGTCTAATGCTCAACTACACTTTTTATCCTAATCCTAGACTTAGCTATAAGTAGATTAAAAATCAAGACTTATAGTTTTGGCAACTAAACTTGACAAACAAACTTGAGATAGCAACAAATGCTCTAACAACATGAAGGGTATAAGGGAAATCTTCCATGTTGACCTAACTATATCTTCGGAAGGAGTTTTAAGCAACCAAGGTTCTACAAGAGCCGCATAAAGGTGAAGCAGAAAAGTAAGGAAAGTCCGAGATTTGAGGGAAAGGAAAAGAGAGATAAAAAAGGATATAATCGAGTTATTTTAGACCTTGTCGTGTATATAAAGGTGGCTGGGTGTCATATAATGATACAAGGAGTTTGGGGAGCTATAAAGGCATAGAAGAGAAGAATTCACGACCTACAGAGAAGTTTTTGTTGCTGCGGTTACTCAAGAACACCAAGAACATTGAGTTGCTAAAGTATGTCGCATAAACCTTGGTTTACTCAACATCAGAAGGGATTTATCGTTTTCGAGCAATGCTTGCAATAGATCTTTAGTAACTGTTTACTTCTTTCTGCAAATGTTTCTTGTAATAATGAGTCTGTAACGACAATACATCATTGCAAACTCGTTATTTTCATTATTTTCTCCCTTTTCACCTTTGCAAACACTTTTTGAGCCATGAATAAATCTTTTGAAAGTGTTTCTGACATGAGGATCTAAACCCCAACACTGGGATGAAGGAGGAAGCCATATTTCATGCTTATGGTAATTGTATTTAATTCTTTTATGACTTTTTGCATTGATTATTAATCTATTTCTGGTTTTTATTGAATGATTATGATTTCAATTGATGGGTCATGCTTAGTTTAAGACTTTTGATGTTTTATGATTTCGATCTGTAGTCATTATTTTCAAAATCTATCTTTGGCAAAGAGTCAGAGTCAATATTTGAGATATTATTGTTTAAGAACTAATATATGAATCACATGAATGAGTTGTATGGTGGAATCCTGACTCTCAGTCTCCCGTAATACCGTTATCATCTTTCACATATTTTGTAGTTTAATTTTGAATTAGGTCTAGAATCGAATCTTCACAAGTCTGAGTTGAACAAATCTTATTACCATTTTTTTCTACAATTATATTAAAATCACAACGATTTTTGGCGCTGCACAAACGAACTTGTTTTTAGGTTTAGTTTTTCTTTTAGTCTAGTTTAATTTAGGGTTTAAATTTTTTATTTTATTTTACGCCTTTTGATATTTCTTCGATTCTTTTCAGATTTGGACCGAAGCTAAAAAAAGGAAAGAAAAAGTGTTATAAAAGGAAAGCAAAGCCAAAGGAGGAAAGAAAAGAGGAACCCAAAAGGAGTGAAGAAGATTTTAATTTTAGATCTATTATATTTTTCATTAGTTTATTTTTGGAAAATTATATTAGGGTTTTCTATTATTTTTTGTACTCTTTCTTTTTCTTTTTGGACTTTTTGGATTTTATTTTTGAGACTTTTGGACATTATTATTTTTAAACCCTAAGGAAGGGTTAAAGGTAAATATAAACTTATACACGGAAGGAAGATGATTACGATGTTGTCTATGCACCTTGCGTTTGTACATTGATATAGGAGTTGGTGGCCCGAGTCGACTTCAACCGTTCATCGCCCGTCTGGTACGGGAGGTAAAACTCTAACCACCTATCAATCATCGTTCTCTTCTTTCCCTATTTAGGAAAATGATACCAAACGCGAACCTAAGATTAAAATATTGACTAGAACGAGACTGATAAGGTAAAGAGCTTGTTGAAAAGTAGTTCAAAAGGAATTTAAGTATTGGTTACTTTGTCATCCTAACTCAAAGTTCAGGATGATTACTGTAAGTTGAATCGCGTCGCCTTGTAACCAGAGGAAATGTTTCCACATAGGTAGGGGCATGCAAGCTCCTTTGAGTTTATCCAGTGTCTCTTTGACTTATTTTAATTCAAATCGTTCTAAGAGGTTCGCTAAAATTGTAACTTGTTGCCTTTCAGAATATCATAAGTTGTTTAGAAACAATCTAAGTGGAGTCATCATGCTTTTTGGTTGCTATATTCAATAGATTTGCTTGGCCGAGTTAGCCTTGTTTGTTCTTGTGTAAAATTCCCTTGCAGTTAGGAAGTCGGACTGGTAGTACAATATCCAATACAATGAATATCCGACTAAGTTTCAAAGTGGATGGTATTCGTATTATGGCCATAGTGTGAATAGTGGTTGGGAACACCAACCATTTGAAGGTTATGGCTCATACCATTGTTAGCCAAATTACTACTCGCATGTGTACTGGTCATATGAGCAAGAAAATCCTTCTATTTCTCTATAAGAACCTCTCAAGAGGTTAACTGAGTCAACACATAGAGGAGTAAACACATGCAACAATGAGTATTCCTCCTCTAGAGGAGTCCCTCAAGCAGTTAACAGAGATGTCATACATGGATGACTTAGTTATGAATGAAAGAACTGCAATAATGAGTGAACCTTCTTTAGAAGATACCCTCAAGTAGATAACTGAGAATACACTTAGGTTTGAGTTACGGATGAAGGAAACAATTGCTCAAAATAATCTTAATTACCAATACAATGTTTCCAGTATCAACCTTCAAAATGAGGATAATTATTCACATAATCAAGATAACGAGGTTAGATTTGGTAACACTACTTGTTTAAATGAGGCTCAACCATTTTTATGTTATTATAATGATGATTATGATGAGGATAGTGCTGATGAAGAATCTGAAATATGTAGGCATAGTGATCAGGAATTTGTTACTCCAAATGAGTTTCATGAAAATAATATTATTTCTGGTTCAGACTCTAATAATTTTAATGATTATTCACCTATTCAAAAGGACGAGGACTTGACTAGAGATAATACTATTTTAGACGATGTAGTATTTCCTTGTTACGAAGTCGATGATGGTTTAGAGGAACAGGTTTATCCTGAGAATATTATTTTAGAATCTAACGATTTATAAACAACAGTCTTATAAAAAGAAGATAAACTCGTAGAGATTTTAAATATGAGTGAGGATGCATCACCTGGTTATAACCTAGAAGAAGCAATTGACCATTTTCAAGATTCTAACAATCTAGAAATTAGGGAAATTGTGACTGGTCTATCTAGAGATACCCACAATTCTAAGTTTGGGGGTGATTGTCATTCTCATTCTCATTGTGTTTTTTTTTTTTTGAGTCTCAGAAAGATCCCTCACTTGGGACTTGACATATGTGCCTTCATCATTTTACAAGAGTATCTTCATACACATTTTCCCGAACCTAACGATGTTCAAAAAGAAGTTCAGTTATTAGAAACCCATCTTCTGGTTGATGTGGTTTAACCATGTGATAATACCAAGATTGACTTTGTTTTCCCACCAAAAACTTTTCTTCCAATTGTGAGAATGTATGAGTTTCAATGTGTCAGTTATTAAGTTTTGGGACTAAGCCTAAGTACTTTAGGAGATTATAATCGACACATCTGCTTAAGAATGACCACCACTTTCATTATGGTCAACTATGTGAGTCAAATGTGATTGAGTTGATCCCCAATTATTCAGGTTTTTATTATGTGCTTCTAATTTCTTATTTGAGTTTTTCCGGACTCCAAAGCCTAAACCTTTGGATCCCGCCAGTGAGGAAATCCACTCTGAAGAGATTTATCTAGACCCATCTATAGAACCCAGTTGATGGTAGTTTTTAGTTCAGGGCTAAAATTGTGAAACCCTGTATTTAATGTGCTGTCATTCTTCAAAGAGACAAAGCCATTTTGAAAGTGATGAGCGCATAGGCCTCTTTATTTACATATGTATTGAGAAATTCAATATACTTATATATGAAATTTATCCAGAATGGTGCATGTAGCAACAATCCCAAATATTCTGTAAATTTTATCTTTCACCTGCATTACTCACTAATGCATGGCCTGTCGAGTATTTATTTTATGCCATATTCCCCAGCTGAACTCTTGATATTGACATGACATGACGACTAATGTTCGGTCGCATATGAGTAGCATGAATCTCCCAAAATGTCAGGATTAAGACGTGCATGGAAATACTTAATCAGAGGCACGCAAAGTTATGCTTCCCTTTGAGATAAAATTAGTGATATTGTATTAATTCGCAAAATTCACCAAAATTGATTGATTTTGTGACATCTCACAGAATTCAATTTTCCTAACCTAATTTGCAAAGATTAAGTCTTTTTTGCGGCCTGCACAATATCTCGAACCCTATTGGTCGAGACCAAACCTAGGCAAGCTAGGAAATCGACCCGCCATGGACTAGTGGGAGCAAAATCCTACCAAAAGTGGAAAACGAGAAACAAAGAGAAACCGCGAAAAATATAGGCATCAGCAAAAGAGGCACGACCATATCACTTGGCCGGCCAGTTTGCCCTAACAGGCGCTGCCCGTGGCCGACCGGCCACTCCCCGTATTACTGCTTGCTGGCCCCTCTTTCTCATCGACCAATCAGATCGCTCTAAATACGTCGCACACATTTTTGATTAAAAGTGGAATCTGGCTGGTCGACACGCTTAATCCCTTAAGGAATCGAATGTAGACCGCCTATGTCAGTCTCAAAACGACCACAGCCGCACAATTTGGCCGGCTGATTTATCAAGCTTAGCTGCCTCCTGATGCGTCCGGACAAGCTCCATGGTGTACGCCGGCAGGCCTACTCATACTCCAGTCAATCGAAACCCTTACATCTTGCAAGAGGATCCTCAAACCGATTGCCCAAAGTAGGTTGACTGCGCGACTACAAAACCCTAATTTATGTTAGTAGCAATGCATTGCTGTCGCAAAACGATCTCGGCCGTCTAACTTTGCTAGCCGAATCGACTGTCCTAGATCTGACTTTAAGCAACCAGCAAGATGCGACTATGCTCGAAGACGGGCCCACTTTCATTCCTCCCAATCGGGATTTCCATAGCCTGCTAGAAACAACCAAAAATGCTAGCCCAAAAACAGGCCAGCCGCGCGGATGAAAAAGGGTTCCAAAGGAATTAAGACCACATATGGAAGTCTTAAATCAATCATGTCCGTCCAACTTCGCCGGCCGAATCGACTTGCCTAGATTTAATTCTAATCAATGGGCAAGGTACGGGCATACTCACCGGTGGCCTGGCTATAGCCCTGGCTGATCGAATTGCTCCCATCCCGCAGCTAACACCTAAAGTCTTTATCTCAAAACAGGTTGGCTACATGGACATAACAGCCTCATTACGGCCAGCGGAAACACATTATTGTCGCAAAACGATCTCGGCTGTCCAACTTCGCTAGCCGAATCGACCGACCTAGATCTGACTTTAGGAGACCAATAAGATGTCGTCGTGATCACCGTCCGTCCCTTTTCCATGAGGAACGATCGTCCAAACCATGGCCTACCCGTACGGCTCCTGAACGGCTGCCCAAAGGTGGCTAGTGGCGCTGCCTACAAAGGTCTCAAATGAATTCAACGGCATCCAACAACTGATGAAAATTATCTCAGCCACTCAATTTGTCTAGTAAATTCAAGCAGTCTAGATCTAATTTGAGCCGACCAATAGGATGTCAAAATGGCTACCAGCCATCACTCTCCATAAGGACCGACCAACTCATCTTTGGTGTACACGAATCGCTCCTGGAAGCATCCTGAAGATGGCCGGTCATGCTCCTTTTAATACATTAAGCTCCGCGACTACTGATAAGTGCATAATTCATATGATTTTAGTGTCCATTCCATACTTGTTTTAGCTATTATTCTTGCATATTTTCGTATTATTACTCTTGTTTTCTCTTGTTTGCCTCTAATAGGTGAATAATCCACAAAGGAGCTATAAAGTGCTGAAAAGAGTTAGGAAGAGAAGTATTCCAAGTATCCAAGTGCCAAAATCCAAGAGAAGTGTAAGAAGTGCGACGAAAAGGAGCAAAACGCTCAAAATCAAGAGAAGGGACAAATACCGATCTTAACTCATTCAAATTAAGTATTTCTCATTATCATGTTGAAGAGAATTGAAAGATAAAAATAAAGCAAAAAGAATGAGGTCATTCCGAGTTCGGATGAAGAAGTTGTGGCCAAAACAGTTTTTATCGAATACCGAAGATAGTGCAGTCCGCGAACTAGGTTCGCAGACTTAATTCCGAAAATTTCTGCTGGATTTTGAAGTTTGCAGGACTGGGTTCGCGAACTTAGGTAGTAGTAAACGTGTATTTACACTTTGGAAGGCCTAAGGGCACGTTTGGAGTCGTTAGGTCATATTTTTGGGTCGGGTTCCTGTACCAAACTAAATACGTGAAGGCCAAGCAATGTAAACCTATAAAAAGGTATTAGGTTATGTGAAATGATATCACTTCATTATTTCACGAAATTGTAAGTCTTGGAGAGGAGAAATATCAAAGCTAGGGTTTCGGAGCGATTCTCAATCGTAACGTTATCTCTTAACTTTTCTATCATGTATATCATGGATGTTTCTACATCCATGAGTAGCTAAACACCTATTGATTGAGGATGAATTCTAAGTTGTAAACAAGATTTGAGTTATTATATTAATCTACTTTGAAGTTCTTCATATGATTATCGTTTGTTTATACTAATTAATATTTATGATTGATTGATAGATTGTTTAGGTGGCCAACTAAATTGATTTGTTGATTCAATCTATTGATAGTATTGAGTTAGGAGATAAGTAATCGTCTAATAACTTGTACGCAAGTAGAGAACACAAAACCTTGCAGAGGGATTCTGTGGAGCGATTGTGTGTATAAACAACACTAAAAAGTGGATCTTGATCTAAGAGTCTAACTAGTAGGATCAACCTATAAATTCACAAAAGATAAAGCATTCGATTGGATTACACCTTGAGTGATCTACTACTTGGTGGTTCGTTGAATATAATCTGGTAAGCGAGAACTTCCGTATCCAGTGATATAAGGAGTTTAGGGGATAGCACTGATCTAGCTGTTATTCTACGGTTGGTGATAATCTGTGATTAACGACAAGTAGGCAATTATAATAACTAATTGACGGTTTATATTATCTCTCTCTATTGATTACAATACCACTTTATTTGCTTTGATTATTTATTTTGTTCACAATCTAAAACAAAACCCCCTTTGTGACACTTTGACAACTAAAACTCACTGCTCTTCGTTGGAAAGATCCTTATTTCAATTATATTACCAGTTAATTGTGTGGAAATAAGATTATTAATTTGATTGCACTTACGACACGCATTAAATTTTGGCGCCGCTGCCGGGAAGCAGTCGGTAGCTTTAGTTGTTATTTTTTAGTTTTATTATTGTTCTTAGAATTTCTTGTTAGTTTTTAATTTCGTTTTGCTAGATTTTCCGGGTACTTAATCTCTGACACTTAAAGACTGGGAATACCAGAGGTGCGGAATCCAAACTCGTAGAGGAACGGTGTTACAAGCACATCCACAGTTGCAAGAAGAACCTTTTTTATTTCAACAATGGTAGGCAGTACAAGTAATCCACCACCTCCACCTGCGGAGAGGAAGTTAGGAGAGTTGACATCTCCATGCTTAGATTCGCAACCACTGTGCATTACAATCACTAACCCAGTGGAGCTGAAGTTGAGCTTACTTCATCATCTGCCAAAGTTCAAGGGACTTCCAGATGAAGATCTGAATCGTCATCTTCGAAAATTTCAACAAAAGATGACGAGTCTTAGGCATAGTACTGAAGACAGTGATACAACATTGTTGCAAGCTTTTCAATTCTCTTTAATAGACTCAGCAGAAAAATGGTTGTATTACCTTCCTCCGGGGAGTATTACAAAATGGAATGAGATGAAAAAGCTATTTTTAGAGAAATATTTTCCTGCTTCAAAAGAAGCCTCTGTTCGTAAGGAGATTAGTGGTGTTCTTCAGATTAATGGGGAGTCTCTTTATGAATATTGAGATAGGTACAAAAATTTGGTGGCGAGCTGCCCTCACCACAACATATCACCAACACTCATCATTCAATATTTCTACGAAGGATTACTTCCAGAGTAACGAAATATGATTGATGCGGCTGCTGGTGGTTCACTTACTGAAAAGACAATCTCACAGGAAACCAGTTTGATTGAGAGCATGGCTTCGAATGCTCAACAATTTTATACCAGAAATGACTCAAATGTCAGAAGAGTTAGCAATATGGAGGAAAGTTCACAATCAGAGCAGAGGATAAACAATATAGAGAAGGTAGTACAAAGGATGGCGGAAGTAATCATTCCATCATACGAAGACAAAGTCGGGGTAAATGTTGTATTTCCTAATTAGAGGACAAGGTATGATCCATACTCCAATACTTACAATCCTGGTTGGAAAGATCACCCAAATTTTAGTTATGCTAACAAGCAAGCTGCAACTTCTAATCCATATGCAAGACATGGTGGTTTTCAACAACAGTTTCAGCAACCAGATAATTTTTTTGATGGGGGGATTTTGGATGGGGTGATGGGGGACCAATAAAAAACTTCCATTTGTCATTAATTTTGTTAACTAATTAGTCTTTTAATTCGTACAAAAAGGGTGTTTAGGTAATATAGTTGGTCGTCGGTTTCCTTTGTTTTTCTACTGAATTTGAAGGAAGAAAAACTTTCTTCATATTCATGGAGTTATACATAACAGACAACATGCGAAGAAGTTCAAAGATGTCAATTATTTTAGGTCATGTTCGGATTTTGTTTATTGATTTTTCCTTACTGATTTTGGATCTTTGTTTGATTTGGGGAAATATATATAATGTAAAATTAAAAGATTAAACTTTTATGTTCATGATTTTGGATCTTGATTGTAAATATCAAAAACATAAATTCCTAAGGTTTCAACGCAGTCAAAAACAATTACTTAAGAACAAACTTGGAAATTCATGAATCAAGATTTCAGATCAATTTCTGGAAGAGGTGGAAGAAAAATAGTACCGTAAGTTTTCTTCTTTATATAAAGATTTTGAGATGGCAGATTTTAGATGACAGTGAGTTTTGGTTATCTTCGTAGTTTCATACGGACGACGATTTACTTATGGACAAAATCGACATGAAAGATGCAGGTGGCGATGTTAGTCCAGAAAATCAAAAATCAAAAACTAAGAAGTGGGTTATCTTTCCCTCTGAGTTTTCATACGGATTTGATTCTTCATCATCTGCTTTTGAGAAGGTATTCTTGTCGGGTTAACTCACCGAACATATTATTAAATTCCATAAAAAACCCTTGCTTAAAAAATTAAGTAACTAAAATCAGTTAATTAAGAGAGACAAATGGCAGTTTTTTATTGGTCCCCCATCAACCCATCCAAAATCGCCCCCATCAAAAATTTTCTCCAACAACCACAACAAGAAAAAGAACAGGGTTCCTCCATTGATGATAAGCTTAACGCTATGATGCAAGGTATTACCTCTTTGTTTCAACAAAATCAGCAGAAAACCGACTCCGCCATTAAAGAATTACAGACTCAAGTGGGAAATTGGCAACTGCTATGAATCTTATGAATGCTCATGCGTCAACAACACTCCCATCACAACCTTTTGTGAACCCAAGAGAGCACGTTAATGCAGTAACTCTAAGAATTTGGAGACAAACTGAGGAGCCAAATCAACAAAAAGAGGTTAGTAACGACATCGAAAAGGAAGTAGAGGAGAAAACCCAAAGGAAAAGCCAACCTCTAACGGCCAACCTAAGGACACAGTTCCACTTTTACCATACCACCTCCTTTCCCTAGTCGTTTTGCCAAGTCGAAGAAGCAAGCTCAAGACAAGGAGATCATGGATATTTTCGGCAAGATACACATCAACATTCCATTTATTGAGGCCATCAAAACCGTACCCAGGTATGCCAAGGTTTTGAAGGATTTGTATACAAGGAAATATAGGTTGATTGCTAATGATATTACTCAAGTGGGCGAAAGTGCTACAACTATGTTATTAAAGAAGATGCCTACAAAGTGTGAAGATCCCGGCAGCTTCACAGTTCCCGTTACTATTGGTAACCGACGATTTGAGCGTGCTTTGCTTGATCTGGGAGCATCCATAAGTCTTATGTCAGCCGATGTTTATGATTCTTTGAATCTTGGATCTTTAAAATAGGCAAAGATCACTATTCAATTGGCTAACAAGTCCAATATATATCCTAAGGGAGTCGTGGAGGACGTGTTAGTTCAAGTGAATCAGTTAATCTTTCCGGTTGATTTTTACATTGGTGATATGCACAATGGAGATAATTGTTCATCTACTTCGTTACTTCTTGGGAGACCGTTTATGAAGACTGCAAAGACGAAGATTGATGTTGATAGTGGTGCACTCACTATGGAATTTTATAAGGAGATCATACGGTTCAATATTTTTGAAACCATGCGATATCCTAGTGATGTTCACTCAGCTTTCTCCATTGATTTTATTGGTTCGTTAGCACAACAAATGCTTGAATTGAATGTTGAAGACGAACTTGGAGTTGTGTTACGCAACATCATTGATTTGGACGTTCATGGACATCCGAACCTGGAAGTTGACTTAGCCAAAGAGCTAGTGGAGATGTGTGGTGCTTTAACAACACTACAAGAAGCAAAAACAGGTAATATTTCTTATATTTCTTTACCCATAACTAATGAGGTTCCATTACCTTCTATTGTGCAGGCACCGAAACTTGAATTGAAGCAACTTCCGGACCACCTAAAGTACGTGTACTTGGGTGACAAAGAAGAACTTCCGGTGATTATTGCAAAGAACCTCATACCAATACAAGAAGAACGTCTACTTAGGGTTCTGAAAGAACACAAAACGTCTATTGGTTGGACAATTGCCGACGTCAAAGGTATTAGTCCATCCATGTGCATGCATAGAATCCTAATGGAAGATGATTTTAAGCCTGTACGTGATGCTCAGCGTAGGCTTAACCCCCCAATGATGGAGGTGTGAAGAAAGAGATCCTCAAATTGCTAAGTGTGGGGGTGATTTACCCAATCTCTGACAGCAAATGGGTTAGCCCGGTACCGGTGGTGCCTAAGAAAGCAAGTGTCACTATTGTTAGAAATCAAGATGATGAACTCGTTCCTACAAGAGTTCAAACAGGATAAAGAGTGTGCATAGACTACATAAAACTTAATGCCGCAACCCGAAAGGATCACTTTTCTTTGTCTTTTATTGATCAGATGCTAGAGAGGTTAGCGGGACACTGCCATTATTGCTTTTTGGATGGCTATTCGGGGTACAATCAGATTTTTATTGCACCGGAGGATCAAGAGAAGACTACTTTCACTTGTCCCTTTGGTACGTTTGCCTATAGACGAATACCGTTTGGTCTTTGCATTGCGCCTGCCACTTTTCAGAGGTGTATGGTTAGTATATTTTCTGACTACGTGGAACGCATAATTGAGGTATTTATGGATGATTTTAGTGTTTATGGTGATTCATTTGATATTTGTTTACAAAATCTTGAACTTGTGCTTAAAAGATGCATAGACACTAATCTTGTTTTAAATTGGGAGAAATGTCACATTATGGTAAACCATGGAATAGTGCTCGGTCATATTGTGCCCTCTCGAGGGATTGAAGTTGACAAGGCAAAGATAGACTTAATAAGAAACTTACAATATCTCACTTCGGTGAGGGAATTCGTTCTTTTCTTGGTCATGCAGGTTTTTACAGGCGGTTTATCAAGGATTTATCCAAAATATCAATGTCGATGTGTAAATTATTGCAAAAAGAGGTTATTTTTGACTTCGACAAGGAGTGCAAGGATGCCTTTAATAAATTGAAAGAATTGTTGACAACTGTACCAATTATCAAGTCACCAGACTGGAGTTTGCCATTCGAATTAATGTGTGATGCAAGTGATTATGCAGTTGGAGCCGTTTTGGGTAAAAGAGTAGACAAGCTGTCTCATGTGATTTATTATGCATCTAGGATCCTAAACGATGCACAAATCAACTATTCTACCACCGAGAAGTAATTTTTGGCTATAATGTTTGCACTTGAAAAATTTAGATCCTATTTGGTTGGTTCAAAAGTGGTTGTGTATTCCGATCACGCAGCACTTAGGTACCTACTAAAGAAGAAAAAAGCTAAGCCAACACTTATATGGTGGATACTACTGTTGCAAGAATTTTATTATGAAATTAAAGATAAAAGAGGTGTTGAAAATACTGTTGCGGATCATCTCAGCAGACTTGTTGTTTCCGAAGAAGAACTTCCTTTACAAGATCGTTTTCCAGATGAACAACTTTTCTCAATTGAAGATTCAACACCTTGGTACGCGGATATAGTGAATTACTTGGTTACAAGACAAGTACCTAGTACAATGTCTAATTTTTAAAAGCTTAAGCTTAAGAAAATAGCCAAGCAGTATGTGTGGTATGAGCCCTACTTGTAGAAATACGGTTCTGATCAAATCATCTGCAGGTGCGTACCTAATTCTGAATTTCAATCTATTCTTACTTTTTGTCATACTTATGCATGTGGTGGCCATTTTGGTTCTAAACGTACCGCTTTCAAAGTACTTGAAAGTGGATTTTATTGGCCTACCCTATTTGAGGATGCATATATTTTTTGCAAATCTTGTGATAGATGTCAAAGAACGGGCAATCTAGGTGCTCGAAATCAAATGCCACTCACACCAATTCTTGTTGTCGAAATATTTGATGTGTGGGGAATTAATTTTATGGGTCCTTTTGTCAATTCTAATGGAAAATTTTATATACTTCTTGTTGTGGATTATGTTTCTAAATGGGTGGAAGCTAAATCCACCCCTACTAATGATTCTCAAGTTGTTTGTGAGTTTGTGAAGGAATATATTTTCTCTAGGCATGGTACACCAGTAGTGGTTATCGGTGATGGAGGCTCATATTTTCAGAAATCCTTCCATGCTCTACTCAAGAAGTACAACATAACACACAAGGTTGGTACGCCGTATCACCCACAAACTAGTGTGCAAGCCGAAATCTCAAACCGTGAGATTAAATCCATTCTTTAGAAAACCGTAAACATTACACGGAAAGATTGGAGTTATAGGCTTAATGATGCATTATGAGAATATAGAACGACGTACAAAATACCGATTGGTATGTCTCCATATCCGGTTGGTTTATGGCAAAGCTTGTCATCTTCCGGTTGAACTTGAACAAAAGGCACATTGGGCGATAAAGATGTGCAACATGGATTATGACAATGCGGGGAAACAAAGGAAGTTACAACTCAATGATCTAGAGGAGATACGTAATGATACTTACGAGAGTTCTCGTATTTACAAGGAAAAGACGAAAATTTTCCATGACAAGATGATTTCTCGAAAGAATTTTGTTGTGGGGCAAAAAGTTCTTTTATTTTATTCTCGTCTTAAACTATTTCCTGGTAAGCTAAGGTCCAGATGGATTGGACCATATGTTGTTACTAATGTTTATTCTCATGGCGCTGTTGAAATTTCTAATCTTAGATATGGAACAAATTTAAAGGTGAACGACCATAGATTGAAGCCATATTATGAAAGCATTGCTTATGTGGATATGGATGTGCAAGAATTTCATGATTATCTCCCTCTGTAGGAGCAATAAAAAGAATGACCAAGTCGGGCTGAGGACATTAAACTAAGCGCTAAATGGGAGGCAACCCATAGGTTTTGTATCTCTATCCATTTTGTTTTTAATTTTCTTAGTTTTTCATATCATATCTTGCATTCCCATCTTATATTTTACAAGTCCTATATCTATAATGAAAGTTTTGACGAATTCTCGTCAGAAAATTCTGACCGTGCAGTTGTCACAAAAATAGCTTTCGAGACTTCATACGAAGTCCGATTTGAGTGGTTGACCCAAACTTTCAAAGACGACAGACTGAACTTTCTTTTCCAAAAAGAAAATCTGAATTCGGAGTCTGTTAAGTTGGACCAATTGGCCTGGACATTTGAGTTTCGGTATTTTTTCAGAACTTTTTCAGATTGCATGTCAGTTAGTCCGGAGGCTATAAAAGTCAGACCAATTATTGAAACATTGTGCCCTTTTGACACGTCATATAAAATACGTAGGCGAAAAACTTTCGTTTAGGATGTTTTTCCTAGTTCCCTACTCATTTGTATAATTTTTGAGTTTTTCAGGGATGTTATGTCAGAAATCAAAATTTTCGGTTTTGAACATTGAGGACAATGTTGAGTTTAAGTGTGGGGGAGCATTTAGTATCTACTATTTTCATATACACATAATAATAATACTCTTTGATTTCTTGCATTCTTGAGACTTCATCTTTTGGAGTTAATTATGAGCTATTTAGGATGACACTCTAAACCTTTTTAAGGTTGAATAGTTCTTACGGTTATAGATTGAGTTCCACTTTATCAATTCCACAATCCTTAAATATATAGGTTCATAATTGAATGCGAAACTAAGCTATGATAGTCGTTTGAAAGAGTCATCCTCGCAATTAATCATTACTGAAACACTTTCTTTTTATTTTTGCAGTTTTATGTTTCTCTAAAGTGATTTGGTGGGATCCTGATACTGCCATGAATGTTGTAGCAAGGTAATCATTGGTTGAGTTTATATAAAATCCCCATAAGACAATTGTCTTACACTCGTAAATAGTAAAGAGTGAGCCGGAAAAAAAAATTATAAGGCTCCTCTTCATTTATCGATACTAATAAATGATAGGTCTGGAATCGCGGATAATCATAGTCGATGAAAACAAAAACCATATCATCATTATATAGAAAGTCAAAGAGACTATTGATGAGGTTCTTGACACTTTGATAGCAGTATGTGTGAAACGTTGTCCCTTTCTCCGTCGCCTAAGAAAGCGTGGAATGCAGGATCCAAGGCAACTATCATGTACTTGCTGAAAAGGAACATGCGCTTAGAGTATCTAATCATGTGGTCGAGTTAACTGGGTGCTTCTCTCAACTAGTGATCTATAAATATATATCCTTTGACGACATTTATACAAGTATTGTCGGTAACATCTTTCACTTTAGTCAACATTTGCACACTTCACTTTTCTATTTCCATTCTCTTATCTATCCATGTGATTTCAGTATGTGAGTGTTGTGAAAAACGTTGCAACAAGTACGATGACTATCTTAGTAGATTTTTTCAATCAGGTTGAATGACACACACAAGTAATTACTTATGTGTGATGATTGGAATGTATGTGGGATGTTTGTAGCTAAAGAACATATGCAGGCTAATTATTTGGCTTTCTACTTTGTGTCTATCCTTAGCGGTTCTTCCAAGGCGAGAAATTGGAGTAGGTTTTGTGGGTATACCTCTTGTAAACCCTCACGAGACTATAACTCGTCCACTATGGACACCTAGGGGTTTAAAGGCCTGTTATTCATGCTAAGAGTAACCGTATCCTCTACGAGATGGATTTGTTGTATTTAGGATTAGTTTTATTTATTTTGCTCGAGGACTAGCAAAAGCTAAGTGTGGGGAATTTGATAAGTGCATAATTCATATGATTTTAGTGTCCATTCCATACTTATTTTAGCTATTATTCTTGCATATTTTCGTATTATTACTCTTGTTTTCTCTTGTTTGCCTCTAATAGGTGAATCATCCACAAAGGAGCTATAAAGTGCTGAAAAGAGCTAGGAATAGAAGTATTCCAAGTATCCAAGTGCCAAAATCCAAGAGAAGTGGAAGAAGTGCGACGAAAAGGAGCAAAACGCTCAAAATCAAGAGAAGGGACAAAGACCAATCTCAACTCATTCAAATTAAGGATTTATCATCATCATATTGAATATAATTGAAAGATAAAAAGAATTCAAAAAGAATGAGGTCATTCCGAGTTCGGATGAAGAAGTTTTGGCCAATACAGTTTTTATCGAATACCGAAGACAGTGCAGTCAGCGAACTAGGTTCGCAGACCGGGTTCGCAGACTTAATTCCGAAAATTTCTGCTGGATTTTGAAGTTTGCGGACTGGGTTCGCGAACTTAGGTTGTAGGGAACGTGTATTTACACTTTGGAAGGCCTAAGGGCACGTTTGGAGTCGTTAGGTCATATTTTTGGGTCGAGTTCCTAAACCAAACTAAATACGTGAAGGCCAAGCAATGTAAACCTATAAAAGGTATTAGATTATATGAAATGATATCACTTCATTAGGTCACGAAATTGTAAGTCTTGGAGAGGATAAATAACAAAGCTAGGGTTTCAGAGCGATTCTCAATCGTAACGTTATCTCTTAACTTTTCTATCATGTATATCATGGATGTTTCTACATCCATGAGTAGCTAAACACATATTGATTGAGGATGAATTCTAAGATTTAAACAAGATTCGAGTTATTATATTAATCTACTTTGAAGTTCTTCATATGATTATCGTTTGTTTATACTAATTAATATTTCTGATTGATTGATAGATTGTTTAGGTGGCCAACTAAATTGATTTGTTGATTCAATCTATTGCTAGTATTGAGTTAAGAGATAAGTAATCGTCGAATAACTTGTACACAAGTAGAGAACACAAAACCTTGCAGAGGGATTCTGTGGAGCGATTGTGTGTATAAACAACACTAAAAAGTGGACCTTGATCTAAGAGTCTAACTAGTAGGATCAACCTATAAATTCACAAAAGATAAAGCATTTGATTGGATTACACCTTGAGTGATCTACTACTTGGTGGTTCGTTGAATAGAATCTGGTAGGCGAGAACTTCCGTATCCAGTGATATAAGGAGTTTAGGGGATAACACTGATCTAGTTGTTATTCTACGGTTGGTGATAATCTGTGATTAACGAAAAGTAGACAATTATAATAACTCATTTATGGTTTATATACGAAGAAGGATTCCTCGATCATATCTCTCTCTATTGATTACAATACAACTTTATTTGCTTTGATTATTTATTTTGTTCACAATCTAAAACAAAACCCCCCTTTGTGACACTTTGACAACTAAAACTCACTGCTCTTCATGAGAACGATCCTTACTTCCATTATATTACCAGTTAATTGTGTGGAAATAAGATTATTAATTTGATTGCACTTACGACACGCATCAACTACTAATTTAAACAAGCTTTATACAACGATGCTTTATGAGCATCGATTGTTTGAGCTGTTTTCTTAAAAGAGATGCTTTATATGCATCGATTACAAATGATGTCTTATAAATATTGATTTCACGAATAATTTAATTATTTGACCTAAGAAGCATTACATGCTATTTCTTGCGGCAAGTCTCATGGCTTGACTTGTAACATATGATCGCTCGCCGCGCGTGATTGGTCAAAATAGCTAGGTCTTGCAAGCAAGACCCACTCAACAACTTGCTACATATTTCCCACGAAAATACTCGAGACATCAAACATGTCACAAACTGGGGGATGTTCATCAGGGTATTGGTCTGGAGGTTTACAGCGTGCGGCATGCAACACGTGCATTATGAGAAAGTGTCAGGAAAGGCGGACGATTAGTGGCAGCAGAGAAGTAGTGGGTGTAAACTGACCCCTCTTCCCTCATAGCAAGACGTGGTTTTCAACATTTTTACACGATCCCCGCTTATCCATCACTCAACTACTTCTACTTCCTATGAGATCAGGGTGCGTTCAACTATGACTTGTATAAATAGGTTTTCAACCCATTTCAACCAACAACGATTATCAACACAAGTATTTAGAAAACACCAAGAACTTATAGCTTACATTCCGCAAGCAAGTTCCACATTCTGATACAAGTCATAGAACAACCACACCTTCAGAGTTAACTATTCTGATCTCAACACCTTCTTCGCTTTCCTCCCTAAGATCAACCCTTCTCCTTCATTTTGTGACCGAAGCAAGGCTGGAATGACCATTTCTTGGCTTAGGCCAGAATTGTACAGATTGATCTCTCGAATCTAAAGTACTCTTGTGCAGTACATTTTTTTAGGGTTTAGATTCGTTTCTCGGCGGCACACCAAATTTACCATTTCCAGCAGAATCAGTTTTTACCCCAAAACAAACCTGAACCCGAAACATATATAGATACAGTTGTCTTAAACCAAAAAACGAGATAAGGTTGTGCTCGGTTTGTTCATTCTCTTGGCATGTTGTCGTTTCCTATTATTTGTGATTGTGTTACAGCACTGCTCGGTTGAACTCGCAAGCGTTGCTATCTCAAGCTTGTTTGTATAGTTTAGTTGTCAAAACTATAAGTCTTGATTTGCGTTCATCGATTGAAGACGAAGAACTACTAAGAGGAGCTTGTGGAACTTCATCAACAAAAGGTATGTGGAGACTTGAACTCATCTATCACTCAGAAGTCTATTCAATTTTATCTCCTATTGAAACAAAATTCGTATAGCTATATAGAGTTTACATTATATACATTTGATATTTCGAGATGAGTTTATCTCGCTTATATCTTTCTCGAAATATGTGTTGGTAAGCTTTTTTATTTAACCACGTTCATCATTATTCTTGACGAAAGTCAAAAGATGATCATGTGAAAATCACCTGGTAACATCTTACATGATTTGTGTGACACAGTCATTTGATGTAGGCTGTGAATGTTTCGTATTAATCATTCCATCATTTAAAAATTGCTTATAAGCTAATAGTTTGGGTGAGACAGCTATTGTCGTCTTCTAAGAATGTTTCAATGATTAAAATGGGAGTTAAGAGATAAAACCCATATCTGGATACATTACGGTTTGTGTACTTAGTGTACGAACTGTTTTGACGGAATTCAGGACCGGAAGTTTGCATACCCGTTCGAAAACTTATTCAACTGTTTAAGTCAGAGTTCTTAAGTTTGCATGCCCGTTCGCAAGCTGATTTAACTACTGAAGTCCGGGAACCAAGTTTGCGTACCCGTTCGCAAACGGTTTCAACTGAGTTCGCAAACGGTTTCAACCACTTAAGTTTGCGTACCCATTTGCAAACTGTCGGCTTGTGACCAAATGTCTGAAACTTAAGTTCGTGCACCCATTTGTAAACTTAAGTGGTTCAAGCTCTTAAATCGGTTAAGTATAATTTCATACTTATGAACAAATACATTTATAAATTAACGAATGAAATCTTTGCAAACCGTGGCTAAAATGTTAATGAACCGATTCTTTTGAATCAATCCGATTTTGCTTCAATTGTGTCTTGTATACTTCTATGAAAATATAAAAAATTGAACAACTCTATGAGTAACACAATTAGATTCATTTGATTATCAATTGATCTAGAAGTGTTAAGATGAACAAGGTTAAGAGAAAAATGTTCATATGGCTAACTTCGGTTAACTGCTATTGAGCCAACTCAATATACACGTTTAGGTACGGTTACCCATATCCAAATGAAGGTATATTTCATTTGCGTGTAACAAGCTAGAGACAATCTAACGGTGGAAATATATTAGCTTGAATCATGAATCAGGTTTCATCTAATGGTGGATATTGATTGCTTTGTTCCAAAGTTATCAAATCTTGATTTGAAGACTATATAAGGGAGAACTCTAGCAACTGGGAAACCTAATCCCACACCTCATGTGTGATACTAGTTGCGACTAGAGTTGATTCTCCTTTAACCTAGGTTTTTCTTAAAACCATTATAGGTTAACGACTTAAAGACTTCATTGGGATATTGAAGCCAGACCCAACTATTTTCTCTCTAGTTGCGTTTTTTGATCTTACTTTGTTCTATCGTATTGAGTACTATCTTCTCTAAGATTTGCTCGAGATTTATCTTCGATAGGTAAGATATAAAAAGTAATCACAAAGCTCTTCACCTCATTCTTTGTGATTCCATAATAACTTGTTCTACTACCATATATTTAAGTTATTGTGAGGTGATTGATATTTCTAGGATGTTCTTCGGGAATATAAAACTGGATTATTATTTGGTTCCTGTTCACCTTGATTTATCAAAAGATGGAACAAAAACTTCATAGGTATTTATGTGGGAGACGTATTTATCTATTCTAATAGACTTTTCTGTGGGATACAAATTTGTTTATCAAGTCTTCGACTTTGGTTCGTAGCAACTCTTAGTTTTGGGTGAGATCAGCTAAGGTAATCAAGTGCGTAGAGTCCTGCTGGGATTCAGAGGCGTAAAGAATGCGACTATACCTTAATCAGTGTGAGATTGGTTAGGGCTCAACTACATTCCAGTCCGAAGTTAACTTGTAGTAGGCTAGAGTCTGTAGCGGCTTAATACAATGTGGTGTTCAAATCTGGACTAGGTCCCGTGGTTTTTATGCATTTGCGGTTTCTGGTGTCTGTGTTATTTCTTTTCCGCATTATATTTTCTATATATTTGAAATATCACAGGTTGTGCGTAGTTCAATCAATTGGTAAATCCAACCTTTGGTTGTTGATTGAAATTGATTGACACTTGGATATTGGTCTTTGGTACCATCCAAGTTATTTCTCATATTGATCCGGCTCATAGAATTCCATCTGTTCGATTGCAGATTGATTTGAGAAATTGAGATATAACTCTTGGATATGTTTTCCTTGATTGAGTATGACTGTCTAATTGATTCTCTTGAAATTATATTGGAGTTAGTCGATACAGATTTCCTAAACGAAATATTGGGTGTGGTTGTTAGACCCCCACTTTTTCAGATTGCACTATTTGATCCAGATGACCCACAATTGTTCCGTCTATCGCTATATGATTCTACGAGGTGACTAACTTTCTTAGTATGTCTAAAGATTTTTAACATAACACTTCTTTGGAGGTAACGCATGCTCATGCGATACGGTAATATCCTTCCTTATTTTGTTTTCTTCAAGTGGTAACTGTTTCTCGTTGTTCATTTTTAGTTTCATCTTTAAAACATAGAGGACAATGTTAGATTTAAGTTTGAGGGTGTGAGAGAAACTTTTAGTTACATTATGAAACTACAAAGCCTAGGAATTTGTGCTAATTCAAGATAACAGTTGTTGATGGTGGATTTTCGACGAAGATCATATTCGTAAAATCACATTGGATATTATGTATATTTGATCATGTCAGAATGCATAAGAGGTTATGTCTTATTTTTCCGCAAGTGAAATGAATTGCAGTACCATGACCTCCATACATGACGGCAGTGTCAGAGCCTCTTTCTTAAGAGCTCTCGATATTCCATGTATCTCATACTGCGCAATTCAGTATCCTTTCAACATGTGCAATGTATTTGAAAGATGTCCGATGTCCGAACTTTCCTAGAATAATATATGATGCTGATCACATCATATCTAAATGCTCCTATACATATTCCATGCTAGTATAGAGCCACAAATTAATTAAATCCAATCGCCACATTCGCCGGTTGAATTCCTGGATAATAATTAAAATCTAGTCGCAGTAATTCCTAGATAAACCCTAATATTTACTTACTTCGATCCTTGGCTTTCCCAGCTGAATTCCATTGAATAGTAATAAATATTCACCTTCCGGGCATTTGGGGCAACCCCGAGTAAGCCCCGAGCAAAAAGCGCGGGTGCCTTTAATAATAATGCTCAAAAGAGCGTCCAGAAACATGGAAGAATTATGATTGGAAGTTTGATCAAATAAGGAAAAGGAAGAGAGAAAAAATATTAATAAAAAAATAAAAAATAGGGAAACCGTGGGGGTGGGGTCCACGCGGCCGGTCAGAAGCCGTTTGCCGGTTTTGGTCGGTCCCCCACTCATTTTCTTTATTTTTTTATTGTTACTAAGGTTTCCTCTTTCAAGGACTTCATTTTTCAATCAAAACTCCTGAAACTTCCATACTTCCCCATGAACTGTGTGGTTAGCAAAACAAGTGGTTTTGCAACCATCATGATTTGTCTTTCTACCACCATGGGAAATATTAAAATGATATTGTTGTAATATTTTTAATAGTGGTCCTTCCACCACTATTAAGAGTTTCAGTCAAACTCAAATTCTTCATAAAAGAATGAAATAATGCTCGATGAACCATCAGAAAATACCAAAATTCACAGGATTGGTCCGCGAAAAATATGGTGACACGGGCATGCCACCATGATCAATCATGGTCGGCTCTTTGGCTTGCAAAATCCGGTCCCACCTCTTTTAATGATTTTTAACCTAATTAATCATCCAGAGTCCATATTTGATTCAAAATCCTTCTTGCAACTGAGAATGGTTGTCCACTCACCGTATATATGGTCCCACGACCACCAAGGGCCGGTTCCACACCCCTTGGTCGGTCCCTCCTCTTTCCATAATTAGGTTTTACTACCTATTGCTCAGTCAAGCACTATTTTAATAATGATTAAATAGTAATTAATCATCCTTTTGCCATCTGCTCTGCAAAGGAGTTTGGTAAATGCTCAGTCTAGCATCTGGATACTATATGGTAGGTTCATCACCCATGTAGCCGGTCCCTCTCTCGTCCACTGGTTGATTCTCAGTTGATCATCCATCGATCATTTAATGATCATAGTTAGGGTTTTGAACTGAATGCTCTATCTAGCATAATTCTGAATAGGTTCAAACACCGTTAATTAAATAAGAGGCTTAAGAATTGTCTTGTTAGTAATGATGTTAGTAAGGGGGTAGGTAAATTTTTTTCATAGACTAGGAGTTGCTATTCAAAAGGGTGTTGGCGCCCAGCTTGTTGCTAGGCTGCCACCTAAAGTATTGTACGAATGATTTTTTTTAATATATTAAAAATTATTATTAAAATAAATAAATAAATAAATAAATAATATTCGGTTAATATTTTTAATTAGTTTTTTTTGGGTTTTGCTACCAATTATTCATGGATCTAACAGTATTTGCTCTGACTAGCAATATGTGCTCAAATCATTAATGCTCTATCTGTCAATGCCCTAATTGCTTCAGCTAGCAGCGGATCACGGCCAACAAGGTTCAGAACCACCATTTCTGGCAATATTGATTCAACTATACATATTTAATTGCATAGAGCAATGTTTCTCTTACTGACCCAACTATCAGTATTTATTGGTTCATCAACCAACATTTGGTTCGTCAGTCGACCATTATTATAATCTCACCTCGTCAGTCGACTGACTCATGACACCTGGATCGAGAAAGACTTATGATCATTCATAAATGACTATTTCATAAGTGCTCAATGCACGGTTTATGATTGATTTAGCAATCTCATAAAACCATCATTAAGTCATTCGACTATCATTATTGCTTCAACTAAAATAGTGACATGTCGCGGTCATCAGTGAACTAATTCAAACATCCATGGTATGTAGAGAATGTTGTTGTTCCAACATTCCATACTTCATCCATCATAACCATTGAACTTCGTACAGTTCATAAGACTCATAGTCTTAGGTCAAAGGTTGACCACTCATGTCTGCAAAGCAGACTCACATGTGAGACATCAATTCATGTCACATGGGGGTATATCACTAAGGTTTTGGTCTGGAAGCCTCCAACACGTGCAATGTGAGGTACATCCACGATGAGAGTTATGGTAAGTCGTGCTGGCAGTTAAAGGACAAAATGGAAAGTGGATGGTAGATCAACTAAGTCTCCCATGCAATATGGAAGTGGTTTCTGCATGATCTCCCACTTCCCAATTATTCCATTACCTTCAATTGTCACCACTTACAGGAGATCGATGTGCTGCTATAAATATGTTTATGAAACCTATGATTTGATAAGAACGATTAACCGAACTTAATCTCGACATACGAGTCAAACTCATCAATGTCAATTATCAAACACCTTCAAAAGATTTCTCTCGTTTATACAGATAATATTTTTCACAATAGTTCAACATATTACTTCACCAACAGATTAATATCCAATAATCTCTACACAATCCCCCGCAGGTCGTTTTTCCCCGAAAACAACAGTAACCAATCTAAGTGGATGGAAACATCTTTGTTATAGGAGTTGAGGGACCCAAACTAAAGAGTATAATCATAAAAGGAAAAAGCTCATGTGTTAGAAATAACATGGTAGTTGCCACTGTATCTCGAATTCGTCATATCACGTTATATTATTTATTTTTCAAACTTTATGGGTTGATGTCGCCGCTGTGATGAAGTAGAGTGATCGACATACTACAAAAAAAAATCAGACCAAATAGAAAAAAAAAGAGTTATTATTATTGTTCAATAAAGTCGACCGTTGGGGCCCTTGTATATATCAGATTAGTTGATCTAGAATTAGGATTATCGGCCGCTGGGGCCCTTGTATATACCAGCTGTGTTGATACTAGAGTTCAGACCAGTATCTCGATCTATTAGGATTCGTAGTATTCATCTTGTCATTGGCGTTCATTCGCAAACCATCTATCTCTATATCCATCTTCTTAGTCTATTAATGTGATTTGTTCGATTTCGGATATTGATGTCCATAGTACGACTATCTGAGTAGAGCTGTGTCACTTATATATGAATATTAGTATGCTTCAGCACAAACTCGTGTACAATAATTGGATTCACATTAGGGTAATTCCTCCCATAGTCAATAAGAGTATGCCATCTAAGGAGATTGTTTAGTGATGTTTCTAGATTCTTCATAGGTATCTAGGGTTTGGAGTAAAGGTTTTGTGGGTACACCTCTTGTAAACCCTCCCGAGAGTATAACTCGACCATTAGGGCCCCGTAGGGGTTCAAAGGCTTGTTGCACACGCTAAGTACAATCGCGATGCCTGTGACAGTGAGTTAGGATTTTATTTTCTAGATTAGATTTGCTCGAAGAATATCAAATAATAAGTATGGGGTATACATATTAATTGTAAAAGAGAAAGAGAAAAACTATATATACAATATGATATGATTTAAGAATATTTACTTTTGACTTACTTATGATTATGTTAGGTTTTGTCCATACAAGTTGCCAGACGAAAAAGTTGGTGGTGTACTTGGTACCCGCTCCTTTCCCTAGGGATTTGGTTTATTTTTTTTTTCCTTTTCAGACCCCAGGAGTGACTCAACAATGTTTTGCTCTCCATGTATGGTGCATTTTGTGTGGTAGTCTTCGAAGAATTTATATTGCATTCACACAAGAAATGTGGTCGGGAAACATATTCGAATTTATAATCCTTGGAGGATTTAAATTATATTAAGGCAACCACCTGATTCTATTATGTTAGTAACAACCCTTTAAGTTTTTTTAGAAATTCGGTACAAAACCAAAAATCTCGATTAATTATTTGATGATATCAACTTTATACGTCTTTTTCAGGAGTCCTTAAAAACACAAAAATTCACCCATTAGCAGCATAATATTACTTTTTCTTAATCTGCAGTTTAGTATCATGCTTGCATAAAACTTATCTACATGATATATATACTAAAGTTAAGATTTTGATGCTTGTTTTCTGTAATACTCATATATTGAGTTGGCGTCCATAAATGTCAAAAGTTGTAGTTTTTTTTCCTTCGTTTCGGTTTTATCCCATGTGACTTTTCCATCAAGGTTTTAACGAGGCAAAATCTTGGTTAAATTTTTATTCAAATGTGATGCTGTGCTCTTTTTCCTTCGTCTAGATTTTGTCCTCTTGGGTTTTACCGGCGATGATATTATGGCGAAAGAACAACTTTCAATAATGAGAGAAGAGAAGATGAATCCATCACAGAGAATGCACAAGCTGTTATTTCTTCTAAAGCATCTTTAATGGGTTGAGTAGTAGAAGTAGTAGAAGAAAAATCAACTGAATTGGCCGTGTAACGACGAGGAGACATGGAAAAGTGAGAAAGGAAATGAAGAGGCAGAAAATGTCCATGAAAAAAAAATCTCATCAGTTGGAGAAAGATCAATTGCGTAGGGAGATGATGATGATAACTTATTAGCGGGCTGAACAAATATTGCAAATGAGAATTCATGAGTAGGAGATGAAGATGGTGATGATTAAGTAGTTGTTGTGGTATTTGGTTCTGTAAGCTTTGTTGGTTCTTGTTGTTCTGAACATATATGCTGGAGAATAATACGCAATAATGAGAATATATGATGGAGCATTGCATTCGCTACCATGTGAACTTTGCAAGTTCAGTCATGAAGGATTGGGATTCTTTGCTCATGTAATTTTTCTTTTCTCCTCCTTTTTCTACCTATGGTAGAGCATATTCTCTTCTTTTTAATTCAATCTCTTTTGTGGTAAAAAAATTTAGGAAAATGTACAAAACAGTCCTAGTATTAGGACCCCATTCACAAAAGCATCCTATTGTTACAAACTATTAACAAAATGATCATACTTCCGTTAAAAAGAGAATTAAGTGGTGACTCACAATTAAATATGTTAATGAAATTACCCATGTGTTCTTCATATTTATCCTTCCATACACAATTTTAACTTTTGATTTCATTATGATTTTTTGACGGTGGTGCTATTTGTAGGTGGTGCCGCTTACATATCGTTACACCGCATTCAGGATCGTAAAATCGTATTCAGGTTCGTTACACCACATTCAGAATCGTTACACCGCATTCACACAAAGGGTTCACCTCTTCCCCTGCGGGGTTTAATAGAGATTCTTAAGCTTTCACCACCACCACCACCGCCACCGCTTCATCATCACCACTTCAACCAATTAGTTAATTAGGAAGGGTATTTTAAGGGAGGGTATTTTCGGAAAAAATAACACCGTTTTATTCAAAAGTGTTCAATCGGATGGAAAAAGACCATTTTGTAAATGAATTACAAAAATACGATCATTTTGTGACCGAATTATAAAAAGTATGACCATACAGTAACTGACCCAAAAATTTATACCCATCAGCTTTATATCTCAGGTCTTTTTGTTTTCAAAGTTTGGAGTTCATACGGTTCAGTTTGTCACTAATCTCTACTTTAATTGTAAATCGTATTTGCGTGCACTTATAATTTTGCTCTCGTTTTGTCTCAGGGAAGAAACGTCGTTGTAACTTGTAACCCCCATTAATAATAAAGTTTTGCACCTACTCCTTTAAATTCTAGGTATGCTCTTCACCTCGAGAGTGTCCTTCACGCGTATACATAGTGGGTATCATCTAGGTTTGGCTGTGGTGGGTTTGACGTGGTCCACACTATTACCCTCCGAGGAGGCGATCTCATAAACGTAAGAAACTGAAAAAAGCCAATACACTTTTCTCTAACATGTGCCTGTCGAGAACAAATCCAACCAAACGGGGCCATTACAAAAAAGACAAACATACTTCTTCACTATTTAATTTGCACATCAAATAGTACTTGATGCTTCAAAAAATAAAAAAATAAAAAATAGTACTTGATCCTAAGGCTGATAGATGAGATAGAAAGATAAGTTCGACCCCACACGTTATTCGGGCGGGTGTTATAATTTTGGCGCGCCTAATAGGACACAGAACCTTGTGGCGCGTTTTTTAATAAAGAAAATAAAATATAAGGCCCACATGTGTAGGCTAAAAATCCGGCTGAGTTCGGCTGTAGGTTGTTTACACGTCATCACTTGAAAAACGTAGAGAGGAAGGAGAGAGAAGAAAACAGAAGAAGAACCAAACTCCCCCATTTCTCTTTCTCTTTCTCCCACCCCCCACCCCTCTCTATGGAAAATTTGCAGAGGGTCCGTTGATGCGCTTACATCGATCTTAACCAGAAATATTATCATTATTGCTTTCTGATCATCTTGATTTCACGTGTAAGAATTCTTTATTCACTATGTGATTTCTCTGATCTTTTTTTTTACATTTTAATTTCGTATGAAAATTGTGGATGATGAATCTTGTTGATTTTGGGAAAAAAATTTGTGTACGTTGGCTTTGCTTACAATTTTCTTACCACTTATTTTATTTTGTGTTTTTTCTTAAACGGAATTTGTGTTTTTTTTTTTTTTTTTTTTGCGTGTTTGATGATCATGATGAAATAATCGCTGTAACATTCTTGTTTGTGCGATTTATTTTCGTGTTTTATGTGCCTGCAATTGTTCCATGTTGTTATGTTGTACGTGTTTTGAAGATCTTAAAATTTCTGATTCAGTTACTTCTAGAAAATGTCTTGTCATAATTTTGAATATTTGTTTTGTCCCTTAATTTTGTATGATGGTTTGATGAAATGCTGATAATTAGAAGTTAATTTTGGGCATACAAGAGGTTTGAATGAGGAACTTTGTTCGGTGTATGCAGATTGTTCAGGAATTTGCATTGATTGAATTGTTATGGTCCATGGTCGAAGACTAGAGGAATTGAGATGTTTCCTAGGTGGTAGAGAAGTTTTTATTTGGAATTGAAGGGGTTGTAAAAAGATAAGAATGTCCACGAAGAATGACCACCACCAGATGGTCCCGTTGGGGGTTTTGCTCAAGCGCGAATTAGACAATGAGAAGATTGAGAATCCAGATATCATACATGGGGAGTTTAACCAAAGCAAGAAAGGGGAGGATTTCACATTTATGAAGACGGAATGCGAAAGGATTCCTGGAGATGGGTGTACGGTGTTTTCAGTATTTGCAGTGAGTGAGACCTTTTTTGTTCGTCTCATGTTTTGTTTCCACATGATTTTGCTGACTTCTCTTATCGAGTCAAGAGGAAACTGTGCATTATGGAGTTAAGAGGAAAGTCTGCATTATTCAGTCCCATTCTCTCGAGTTATAATCAAACTTCTCTTTATGCATATAATTACTAATTTAAGAAGCACAAATGCTTCATTAAGGCCAACATGGCATTTCATTAGCTTCCTTAGTTTAAAATTCAAGGGTTTTCTTTCTTCAAACTGACGTGTCTACTTGCCTGGTCATCCTTAGTTATAATGACCGGAATTGAGATGAACATTGAAAACTGCTTTGTTAACAACAGATTTTTTACTATCCTCCACTCGCATTGTATATAAGAAGTTTAAAGAGTCTTCGGCTTTGAATAAAATCGTTTACTCTCTTTTGTTCGCAGAATTGTGGCGCTGGTCGTATTTTGTAGTTTAAAGATGCATTTCTTATTAATTTGTCTCTGTTGGTTGGTGTGTCTCGTTTCATGCAGCTCTTTGATGGACATAATGGATCTGGAGCCGCGATATACTCTAAGGAGAATCTTCTGAACAATATCGTGGGTGCTATTCCTTCAGATCTTAGCAGAGAAGAGTGGGTTGCAGCATTGCCAAGGGCGATGGTTGCAGGGTTTGTGAAAACTGATAAAGACTTTCAAGAGAGAGGTAAGAGGGGAGAGCATTATGAGTGACATGCTGGTATTGCCGTGCTGCTTGTTGATTTTTGCACCGCATTAGGAACACAATTCTAGAATGGATTAATATTTATGATATATTACTGACCACCTCGTTATTTTTTCAGCAAAAACGTCAGGAACAACTTGCACTTTTGTGATAATAGATGGATGGATCGTAACTGTAGCATCGGTGGGTGATTCCTGTTGTGTATTTGAATCGGCTGAAGGTGACGTATATAATTTGTCAGCTGACCATCGGCTTGAAACCAATGAAGAGGAGTAAGTTCTTTCATACTTATGCCGTTTACTTGGGAAAAGCATGTTTTTATTCATCAAGGTCTGACTCCTTATACTTCTACAGAAGGAATCGCATAACGGCTAGTGGAGGTGAGGTTGGTCGTCTTAATGCTGGTGGTGGTGCAGAGGTATGTTTCCCTTTACACACCTAAAGCAGATCTAGTTATTTTTATGTAATTGATTAAAGATTCCCCCCTCCTCTGAAGTAACTGATCACGAGGAGGATTATCTGACCTCGAGCTGTAAATATTTTAGAGTTTTTACCTCCAAAATGTAAACACTCATTTTCTATGTCCAAAATAAAGAGTCCCAGTAAGTGGGGTGTTGGTGTAGAACCTAGCTTAAAAAGCTCAAGTGTTCCGGAAACAGGAAGCAGGAAATCCTTTTAAAGCATTTCTTAACATTTTGTTGATATGATGTTTTTTTAACGTATTGATGTACTTGAGTAAGAGAGATGTTGATATGCGTGTTTAACTTGACTTTTCAGATTGGTCCTCTACGATGCTGGCCTGGTGGATTGTGCCTTTCAAGATCAATTGGAGATATGGACGTAGGGGAGTTCATTGTTCCTGTCCCGCATGTAAAACAAATTAAGGTTTTCTTTCTTCCCTGGTTATATACACATATAGCATGAATAGCAAGAATGGTTTCAACCCCTTTAGTTCGTTAGAGATGAGAAACACTTACATGTTACACTATCACATTTGGGGTAATAACGGGTTATAATTTACAGTGGCTATCATCAAATTTGTCCGTTTATTTCATTTTAATGTGTAAGGTTCTTGATAGTATCTGACTTAATATTATCACTCGTGCAGCTTTCTAGCGCTGGAGGTAGACTGGTAATCTCAAGTGATGGTGTTTGGGATGCTTTGTCCACTGAAGTGGTTCTGAACTGTTGTCGTGGGATGACACCAGAGGCTGCAGCTGCTCAAATTGTTAAAGTAACATTGCAATCCATATGAGCTTTTATCTTGTTTTCTGATCTTTATGTATTTTTCCAATCCCTCCTACACTTTGCAGGAGGCTGTAGGGTTAAAGGGGCTCAGAGATGATACAACGTGCATTGTGGTCGACCTATTACCACCAGAGAAGTCAACTCCTCCACAGCCACAACCAAAAAAGCAAACAAAAGGAGTTTTTAAGTCCATGTTTCGCAAAAAGGCGTGCGACTCATCTTCTTATTTGGATAAAGATTATGCCGAGCCAGATGTTGTCGAGGAATTATTTGAGGAAGGGTCTGCGTATCTCTCGGAAAGGTCACCTATTTTCTCTTGAGAACACCCTTTGTTCTACTTGCTTCATCTTAGCATGATAATTCCACAATTCTAAGGTCATATAGTAGGTACATCAGTGTTTCTGACTCATTTTTTTTTTGTGGCTTGCAGATTAGAGACTGAATATCCCCTTTGCAACTTGTTCAAATTGTTTCGTTGCGCAATTTGTCAGGTCGAGTTGAATCCTGGAGAGGGAATCTCTATACATTCTGGTTCAGAAAATCCAGGAACTTCTCGTCCGTGGGATGGCCCATTCCTTTGCCCCACCTGCCAAATAAAGAAAGAAGCAATGGAGGGAAAGAGAGCATCAGGAAGTATGGCAGAGTAACAACTTCTTTTTGTTTTGATTATTACAAACTTCGACTGAGTAACCTAATATTGATTTATTATTTGTTCATTTCAGACCGACGTAGAGATGATTCAGATAGTGACTAGTCGATCCTTTTTTCTTAGCAGTCAGCAACATTGTACTGTTTCTGCACTTGGCACTGACGATTATTTTATAACTGGGAGAATCAGATATCAGGATAATTTCAGAATATTAATTCTATTGTTTGGAAGAGCTTGGATATGAACATTTGATTGGTTCAAGATTTAGAACTTCTAGTTCAGTCACCATGAAGTCAAGATACCATCACCTTGCACTTCTGGAGTGTGATGAATACTAGCTTGCTTCTTCCCTAATCAGGGTAGTTTTATTCCAAAGGTATTAATGAATTCAACAGCGCCTTCACGTCGAACTACCCCAGATAACTAACTTTTTTTTTCCCTTTCCTTTTTCTTTTTCCTTCTGGTTCACGTACATCATTGTATACGAGTTTCATTTTATATAGAGCTATAAAAGTAAATGAAAGCTGACTCACTGTAATATTGTGGAAGAGTTTAATTTTATACAAGTTTTTAGTCTAACTCGGCCTTGTGAACATATATTCTGCGTGTTATCCGGAGACATCAAGACGTAAACCTGATAAATCATTCGGTACTGATTAGAGTTGTTAAGATGTGTTGTTTCTTGTGTTTCAAAAGCGTGCAGGGTACCATATGCAAAGAAATGTCCGTCATTTTTTTTTTCTTCATTTCATTGGACTGCGAGACTGAGAAATGTAAATGTTATCTAACTTGCATGCAATAGCTGAATTCCAGAACCATTGAAAACTCAACTTAGAAACAGGAAAGTTATGGATGGTGGAGATTCCCGACCTAAAAATAAACCAAACTTCCAACAGGAAGAAATCAAGAGTCAAACAGCCAACCCGAATTACTTGCGAACTACAACAAGTAAACCAAATTGACAAAATTTGTCAAGGGTTAAAGTTTTTGTGATCCAGACTTTTCTCATATCCTTTAAGCCAAATTCTTCATCAACCATTTAGAACCACTCATAGGTGACATTGTCCTCTTTGGAGAAGGGAAAGAAATTCTTCTGCATCCCAAGATGCCACTTGTCCGGTTTCGTTTTCCAGCTAAATTATATGAATCAAGTGGTCCATTCTGGGTGAACCCAGACACATAACCTGAAACCTATTGGTGATTCAAAAGAAAAAAATATAAAAGTTTAGTTTGAAAGCAAATCATAGATTTTAGTATTAGTGGATCTCAAAAATGTAATTTCAAAAGTTGCTTAATACAAACTCGTTAATTCCTTTGATGCATTATGTGGTCCTCTAATCATATCCTAAGCCAATACAC
Source organism: Papaver somniferum (assembly GCF_003573695.1). Taxonomy (NCBI): domain Eukaryota; kingdom Viridiplantae; phylum Streptophyta; class Magnoliopsida; order Ranunculales; family Papaveraceae; genus Papaver; species Papaver somniferum. The sequence continues at coordinate 115,525,423 of NC_039358.1, forward strand.
CCTTTTTTAGCCTTTTCCCTTTATAGAACCTAATATAAAATTAATCTCCTTTTTTTTCTTTTCTTTTTACTGTATCACTATTGCTCCAGTTATAACTTTCAACTGCTTACAGTGATAAGAGAAGTGAAAGAAGTTGCATTCACCAGACTATCCGCGGGTGAAAATTGCATATGCCCCTTGCCCTGTGCACTTGTTTTATACAAAACGTTTATTTTTTATTCTGATGCAAGTGAAATTTAAACCGAAGTCTGCAACAGCCACTTGGTGCCTAAATTTACCCGCTCTAACCCAAAAACAAATGTAAAAAAATGTCAATGTCTCTCTCTTTCTTTCTAAAAGGCAGACCATCCACAACCACTTTATTCTAGTTTGCTTATTCCTTATCTATCTCTATCCTACAACTAAACCAAAGGACAGATAAACAAGAGAGAATTCCAACGTTTCACACAAAAATATGGATACTCAACAAGGAAAAACGAAAGAAGAAGAAGAACAACAATCAACAAAGCTTATAGAACCAAATTCCACAACAACAACAACTACTACTACTTCATCGCCATCTTCATCTCCTACTCATGAATTCTCATTTACAATATCTGTTCAACCCACTAATAAGTTATCATCATCATCTCCTTCTTACGCAATTGATCTTTCTCCAGCTGATGAGATTTTTTTTCATGGACATCTTCTGCCTCTTCATTTCCTTTCTCACTTTCCCATGTCTCCTCGCCGTTCCACGGCCAATTCAGTTGATTGTTCTACTACTACTACTGCTCAACCCATTAAAGATGCTTTAGAAGATAAGAAAACCATAAACATCAAACAGTTTAATCGTAGCAATAGTTTTAGAACAAAGAGAAGAGTCAAGGTAAAGTCTTTTTCTTTATTCAGGCCTATGAAATGGCGAAAGCCATGTGAAGCCGATGAAGGAGAAGAAGGTGGAGAAGAAAATGAGGAAACTGCAATGAAAAAGAAGGTGAGATTTGATGCTGGTATAATATTAAAAAGTTACTTGAGAATGGTTAGGCCTCTCTTGTTTTTTAGAGGACTGAGTAGCAAGAATTGCAAACTGCAAACGAGACCGCATTCGTTTTCATCGAGTTATCCGAATCCAAAAGCCAGGAAAGAAGACAGAGATGGACGGAATTCAGCACCTGCATCCTTTCAAACATCAAATACTAGTCCTTTGCAGGCAAGAGATAGATTTCCAACCTTAGTGAAAGATGGTAGCATGGATGAGTTACAAAGTGCAATTGAAGCGGCAATTGCTCATTGCAAGAATTCTAGCACAACACAAGAAGGGAAATTCAAATTCCAGTGTTGAGATTTACCACTTCATATTTTCTTAATTACTTTTTTTTTTATCTTGTTATAGGGGGGTTTATATATTTCATGGTGATCAAATGGATCCTAAACATGGATTGGGTTTACAGAGTTCTGATGATATCTAGTCAATTTTAAGAAATAGCGAAATATGTGTGTTTATTTTTCTGTTTTGCATGAAAAAAAAGAAGGTGATTTTTGGTTCTTGGTCTGTTTGCTAAATTTTCCAAAAATAAAAAATACAATGGTGAAAGTTTAACTAAAATCTTAATCTGGTCCTGCTGATAAAAGTTTTTATCCGCACACATAGATATAGAGTAGCTGATGGAGCTGCCGGAATTCAATTGTGGAAGGTGTGTCTCATTCGTCTGTGTCGCCAACGCTGGGATTGCAGTATGCCAATAACCAGCATAGTCAAGTCCCAGACCCAACATCGTGCCTTTGAATTCAAAGTTGCGGATGGCTTTCGGGAGAAATGACGATTCACTTGATCGAATACTTCAAAATGTAATTCCATTTGCTGCGGTTGATCTTTTTGGCAAGTAACATGTTTTATTTTGGCCCTCTTTAGCGGTTAATTGTACTGTAGACAGGTTTCAATCTCGGGTCGTGGCATCTGAATACTATTAAATTGCATGCACTGAAATAAGCTTTGATATAAATCATAACATTGGATAACAACTGAAAGGCAGGGAGGGAGATTCACACCTTTGTGTATTATGAAGGATTAACGCAAACTACAGTCTACAGATTTAGACATCCTATCAAAGTTTCAACTGTATCGTACAGCGTACCGGCCTTTCGGCCATAGTGTTAAAATTCTTGGATGATTGTAACTCTGTAGGTTTGTAGGGGTCGGTGACAGGGTTGTTAAAAAAACTTAAAAGGCTGTAAGAAAATTATTGGGATTGTATAATTTGGTGGGTTTAATTATTTCATAATGTTACAGAATTCAAAAGGGTCACTCATCAAAGGTAGGCGCTGCTTTTTTTTTTCTTTTTTTTTGATTGAGCACTAAAAGAGCTAGAACATGACAGTGATGATTTGTTTAAACGATTCCGTCAATTAACAGTTAGTAGTAGTAGCTTCAGATAGATATTCATTAACTTTCTCTCTTTACTTTCAAGTGCATGTCTATCATTGTTTATCCTATTAAATCGAAACTCATCTCTTCATGCAACAAAGGTGCTTTCATCCTTTTGCGACACTTAACAAAACTTTAAAGAGAAAGGCGGTATGAATGACAGTGTGTTTTTTATGATTTAAGTGCCAATTACAGAATGTTCCTATTTTTTGTAATTCGGTCACAAAATGATCATACTTTTATAATTCATTTACAAAATGGTCTTTTTCCATCCGATTTAACACTTTTGAATAAAATGTTATTATCTTTTCCAAATATACCCTCCCTCCAAATACCCTTCCTAGTTAACTAATTGGTTGAAGTGGTGGTGGTGAAGCGCTGGTGGTGGTGGTGGTGGTAGAAGCTTAAGAATACCTGCTAAACCCCGGAGGGGAAGCGGTGAACCCTTTGGGTGAATGCGGTGTAATGATCCTGAATGCGGTGTACCGAACCTGAATGTGGTTTTACGATTCTAAATGCGGTGTAACGATATGTAAGCGGTACTACCACCACCTACAAATAACACCACCGTCAAAAAATTATTAATGAAGGCAAAAGTTAAAATTGTGTGTGGAAGGATAATATGAAGGATATATAGGTAATTTCATTAACATATTTAACTATGAGTCACCACTTAACTCCCTTTTTAACGGAAGTATGATCATTTTGTTAATAGTTTGTAACAGTAGGATGCTTTTGTGAATCATGTCCTAATACTAGGACTGTTTTGTACATTTTCCATGATTTAAACTAGGAAACCTCCGAGTGACCTTGTGAGGAGCCGAAGAGGTAGGTGATCTATCGGATAGCAAATTTGGTGCCGGCCGGACTAACTTTTTTTATTTGGTAATGCTACATTCTTGATACCGTGAATGAAAGATGTCGGCCGGGCCCTGATTGCATTTTTATTAGGCCTTCTTTTTTTAAGGAAGGAAGCCATACAACAAGGAAAAAAAAAGAAAAAAAAAAGAACCCTGATTTTGGGCATACCTAAATCTTTTTAGGCATACAAAGAACTAGTCGAGAAAAAAAAGAGTTTGTATCCCTCCACCGATCAATAATATTACAATGTTCTGTTGCACTTGATGTTGGTTCTTTTTTGATTTATTTATACATTGAATCTGTTTTAAGTTTAATGTTACACGTTTTTTTGATCTTAGATTAACTTGTAGAAGGAATCTGAGTTTTTAATTTTATTACTTTCTTTTATCCCTGAAAGTTTTCTTTTTCCATAATATCTTTGTTGATTTATATGCTAATGGGTTGTTAACTTTTTTGGCAGATCTCCTGGTTGATTTTGTGTAATTTTCAGTCGTGAACACTAGAAGTGGTGAAATCTTCAGTGATTCTATCTCTCATTATCGCAGTAATGCTTGCTCTCCGATAGTCGTATTGTTCATATTCATCATTGTGTTACAAAAAATGTCGTTTTTGGTCTCAGCATTAAAGTTTTCACCGATTCATTGTACGCTTCTCTGTTCATCAAGATTAACCGTGAAGATTAATCATCATCATCATCTCTATTGTTTTCCATGGGTTGGTTTATTCAAAAAATTAGTCAACAGTCAGTTTAATTTCAGTTACCACAATTGGAATTATTCCCCCTCTTGTGATATTCAAAAAATAGTCAAGCCTTTAATCCCACTAATCAAACAATACAGTTGTCAAAGCCAATATCTTAAGGAACAAAAATATTTTGTTTATTCTCAGTCCTTGTATAATCCAATAAGATATCCTACATTTACTCAAAACCCTAATCTTCCAAAGCCTTATATACATCAACATCTTAGGTTTAGGAAAACTCATTACCTTCATAGAAAAATTCCTAACAATAATATGGAAGGATTATCTCAGAGTATGCAAGCAGCTGATATTGGTGTGGGTCCTTCAAGAAGAATTCGTCGAGCTATCACCTCAGCTAAGGTGGTGAAAGATGCAGCAGATGAATGAATGTATAATTTACTTGGTAAAATGATCTCTAAAGATGCTTAAAATCATGAAAAGGTCAAGGAGGAAGTTAATTTGAGATGGAAGTGTTATCGCCGTTTTGAGATTATCTTTAAGGAAACTAATCTCTTTGTTTTCAGATTTGAGAGAAAGACAGCTTATGATAGTGTTGTTGCCAATGCTCCATGGTCAATGTTAGGATTTCTGGTGAGTCTCCAAAAGTATGACTCTAATCTACCATTAGAAGACTATAAATTTATTAGCCAAGTATGGTGTGTAAAGCTTCGAAATCTTAAGCAGGTAATATTAAATGAAAGACTTCTCCAGGATATATGTTTGGATATTGGCTAGAGAGTGACTCCGGAAGGAAGAAGAAGAATGCCAAGAGGACATGTTACCAATACGGTATACATTGAAGTCAACCTGAAAAAACCGCTCTGAAGAGGTGGTTGGCTGGTAGCTCCTAATGGTGAAAAAGTCTGGGTAATTTATCACTTTGATATGAAACCATATGAAATTTGTAAAAAATGCTGGGTAGTGGAACATGTTGAAGACAACTGCAAGCGTTTACAACAAGAACACAAGGTTGAAGCTATGATTGAGTCAGAACTTGCTGAATATAGTCAAACAGAAGAGGGCAGACAATTTTTAGGTGCCTATATCCTATACACAGAAGCAACCAGTATTGTGAACTCTGCAACAGGGTCATCGACTAGCATGTCTAATACACACTCAGAAATAGAGGCTAACGGAGATGGAGAATCTAGGAAGAACAAGAGAGTTAGGGATGAGGAAAACCCTCAATCTGATAATACCCATCAATCAAAAACCACTACTCATACCAACCCAATCTTCCAGAGTGATGAAACTATGAGCGAGAACGCGACATCTGACGAAAACAGATCTATGATGGATCTACATATGGAGTATCAACACAATGATGAAGTTCTGAGAGCAATTGATAACAAAGATTTTCAGAATGGAGGTTTGGTTACACAAAATCATTAGGGGGGAGCTTCCAATTACCAGGTTTTTTCCTGAACCCTAATTTTTTTGCCCAATTTCATTTTTAGGTTTATTACTGTATACCTGATTTTAGTTCTTTCTGTTTCCAGCGATTTATTTTTGCGATTTGATTTTGGTCCTACTTTAGGTATTATTCCTTGCATTGATAAGCATCTATACTTGCACTGGGGTATACTTGTATCTGATTTGTCTTTGAATATGAAGTTTATTTCATGGAATGTGCAAGGCTTTGGAAACAAAGACACTAGAAAGCACTTAATAGACCTTGTGAAACTTAATGATCCTGATGTCATCTTTTTATCTGAAACAAAAACTTGTTTCAAAAAGATGTCATCTTTTATCAAACCCCTAAAGTACCCAAATTTCTTTGTTGTTAATTCCATTGGTCTATCTGGTGGTCTTTGTCTTTTGTGGAAAGATGGTCTGAATCTAGAGATTATTAGTTTTAATTTAAATGTGATCAATTGTGTATTTCAGTTTGATGGTATAACTAAGGTTGCTTTTTCTTGTATGTATGGTGCCTTAGCTAATGGAAATAGAGCTGCTCAGTGGGATTTTATTATGCAATCCAGATTATCTACTTCTCTCCCTTGGATCCTTCTAGGGGATATGAATTTCATTTTGAGCAATAGAGAAAAATCTGGTGGGAATCCTCATTCCCAATCTTCTTTGGATACCGCTAGAGACTTTGTTAATGCCTTAGGTGTGCATGATATGAGTTTTTCAGGCAACCCTTTTACCTGGACTAATAGAAGAAATTGGACTGAATTAATCCAAGAGAGGTTAGACAGATTTCTAGGTGATGAATCTTGGTTTAGTTTCTTCCCTGATTCCCATGTTTATCATCTAGCTCCGATAGCTAGTGACCATAGTCCTATTGTCCTCACTAGCTCTAGAAGCTCAAGTGCTATTAAGAGACCTAATAGTTTTAACAAATGTTGGCTTAGAGACTCTTCTTGTAAATCGGTTGTTTCTGAAAACTGGAAATCTCTAAATAATGGTTCTGCGGCCTTCAAGCACAAAAGATCTCTTAAACAAGTTAGGTTTGCTCTTAGGGATTGGAATCTTAATAGTTTTGGGAATATCCAATATAACTTACAGGATACTAAAGCTCAAATTGAAACTTTGTATTCTCAAGGGATAGTTGATACTAGTAACTCAAGACTAGCAGACCTTAATAAGCAACTGATATATTGGCAGCAGGTAGAACATGATTACTGGAATCAGAGAGGTAAAGATGACTTAATCAAATTTGATGACAGAAATACAAATTATTTTCATTCTAGAGATAATTTTAGAAGGAAAAAACTAATATTGAGTCTCTTAGGGATAATTCTGGGATCTGGTTAACTAATAAAAATGATATAGCTACCCATCTAAGAAGTCATTTTTCTACTATCAGTAGAACTAGTAATCCCAGTCATATTAACCATATCTTTGATTGTGTGAGTAATTGTGTTACTGAGGCTGATAATGCTTGTCTTATGAGACTTCCTACTAGTGAGGAAATTAAAAAGGTAGTCTTTGATATGAAACCCTGGACTTCTCCAGGCCCTGGTGGGTTTCCTCCAGATTTCTATCAACATATGTGGGACGTTGTAGGTGAAGATACTGTGAAGATGGTCATTGGTTTTTTCCAAGGTAAATATCTTCTTAAAGAAAATAACCATAACTTTATATCTCTGATTCCTAAGGTTGACTGCCCTAATACTGCTAGTGAATTCAGACCCATTAGTTTGTGTAATACATCTTATAAAATAATTTCTAAATTATTAGCTAATAGGCTGAAACCTTTGCTAGACAAGATAATTACCCCTTACCAAGCTGCTTTTGTGCAAGGACGATTAATGACTGATAACATCATTATTGCTTATGAATTGGTTGATACCATGAAAAACACAAATCCAAAAAAGGTTTAATGGCTGTGAAATTAGACATGTTAAAAGCCTTTGATAAGATTGAATGGAAATTTTTACATGAATGCCTTAAAACTTTAGGGTTCTGTGACGATTGGTGTCATTTAATTAACCAATGTGTCTATACTGTTTCCTCTTCAATTTTGCTTAATGGTGTTCCAGGTGAGCAGTATTGGCCTACCAGAGGGCTGAGACAGGGGGATCCCCTGTCTCCATACCTTTTTATACTGTGTATGGATGTTCTTTCTAAAAATCTTTTAGATGCTGAAGCTAAAAACCATATTAAAGGTATTAAAGTGACTCCTTCTGACCCTGGAATTACTCACCTCTTTTTTGCAGATGACTGCTTAATCTTAATGAAAGCCAACGCCAAAGAGGTAAGATATTTGAACAATATCCTAGATAACTTTAGTAAGGCCTCTGGCCAAGCTATTAATTTTTGATAAATCTTCAATGTCTTTTAGTAAAAAAACAGACAGTCATGAGAAGCAGAAAATTACACAGATTCTAAACATTAAGAATATGGCTCTGCAAGATAAGTATCTAGGAGTTCCTCTCTTGTTGCAGCAAGATAAGAGTCAATCCTTCTCAGGTATGTTATCTAAATTTGATGGTAGATTATCTATGTGGAAATCTAAGCATTTTAATCAACCAGGTAGAACTGTTCTAGGTTCCATAGCCACTCATCAGATGACTGTGTTTCCTATGCCTAAAAAAGTGACAGATAAAATAGATAGCATTCAAAGGAATTTTTTTTGGAATAAAGACAATAATGGTAGAGAATGGTTTCCTAAATCTTGGGATGTTGTGGCTAGTCCTAAACATTTAGGTGGTTTGAACATTAGGAAAACAGCTGAATTCAATAGAGCTCTTCTTACTAAGCTTGCTTGGAGATTAATGAATGAACATGATGCTTTGTGGGTCAAAATTATGGCACATAAATACTTCCCTGACTTCAATACTCTATCTGATTCTATGAGTACTAGTGGCTCTTGGATTTGGAGGGGAATCTGTGAAGGCCTAGAAATAGTCAAAAAACATTCTTGTTGGGAAGTAGCTGATGGTAAGAATATTAACATTTGGAAGGATGTGTGGGTTCCTAGCTTAGCAAAGCATGTTCCTAGTGATATGTCTTCTAGTCTAGTTTATAAAGTTTCTCAACTGATAGATATTGATACTAGAAATTGGGATATTAACATGTTAAAGGCTTTGTTCACTAATGATATTATTGATCAGATCATGAGAATTAAAATTCGCATGCAAGGCAGAGATAAAATCAGATGGTTAGGCACTAGAAATGGTAGTTTTACTGTTAAATCTGCTTACAATCTGTTATTGAATGAATCTCAATATATTCATGATATTCAAAATTCAGGTGTTCCTCTATTTCCTTGGAAGAAACTATGGAAAGTTCAGCTGCCTCCTAAAATCCTTCACTTTATCTGGAGAATATTGCATAATTGTGTTGCTACAAGAGATAAACTTCATAAAGTAGTTGATAACATTGATCCCCTCTGTCCCCTGTGTAAATCTAATGATGAAACTTGTCAGCATTTTTTATTGGATTGTCCTATATCTAAAAGGTTATGGTTTGCTCTTGATCACATTTTAATAGGTTAAAGTGCAAACACTAATCTTATTGAGTGGCTTTCTGACTTACTCAATGCTAATAATTTTTGGGACAATGCAATGCAGGTAAGAATAAGGTATATTTGTTGTGTTCTTTGGTGGATTTGGAAACATAGATGTGCAATTGTCTTTGACAAAATGCAGCTTAATCCAACTAATTTCATTCATACTGTTAAAGAGTTCATTAGTGATTGTGAAAATGTTATTTTACCAGTTCACAGGGCTGCTATAGAACAGGATACTGTTAAGTGGCAACCACCAGCAGAATCATTTTTAAAACTAAACTTTGATGCTTCTTTCATTTCTGTGGAACAACCAATGGGTTTTGGTCTAATCATCCGTGATGCCACAGGTGCCTTCATTGAAGCCAAGGGAGGGATTAGTAAAGCCATAGATGAGAAACATGCGGAGGCTGTTGAAGTTCTAGAGGCACTGACATGGGCTAAAGGAAAGAACATAGAAAATCTGGTGCTTGAAGGAGACAGCCTTAATGTAGTGAATGTCATTAATGGTGTTGTTGGTAAAATAAATTGGACCATAAATAGTGTGGTTCAAGATTGCACTTCTATTCTCAGAACTTTTTCAAGTTGGTCTTGTTGTTATGTTAAGAGAGAAGCTAACCAGGTAGTTGATTCTCTAGCAAAAAAGTCAAGAACAAACAATATGTCTTTATATTATGATTATCCTCCGGAATTTTATTAAGAAATCTGGAAAAGGATACAATCATGTAATGCTTTTTCCAAGCTTAATAAAGTTTTATTTCCAATCAAAAAATAAAATAAAATACAAAGTACTAGTCCTAACTTGGGTGGCCTTATAAGGGGTACCCTATGGGGTAGTTCATTTACCTATATGCCCTTAAATCCTTTAAATTACTAATCTATCCCTAATCCTAATACAAAAACCTATAATCAATAAACCTAAAATCAGTTTCGTAACCCCTTCTTCTTCCTCCTAACCCTTCTTCTTCTTCCTTTTTTTCATCGTATCATCGCGGAAATTTAATCGTCGATTCGCGAAAATTTAGCCGACGATTAAACTCATCTATATAATGGGTCGTCGTAAGCCAGTATCTCGTTCAAATCTATCGATTGAACAACCTATTGACGAAGAAGAAGATTTAGAGAGTGAAGAACAAACTCAAAATCAACCGGAAGAAGAAGATTTAGAGAGTGAAGAACAAACTCAAAATCAACTGGAAGAAGAAGATTTAGAGAGTGAAGAACAAACTCAAAATCAACCGGAAGAAGAGATTGAAGAAGAACCAAATCCGGAAATGAGAATAAGAAGGTTAGTTCTACAAACCCATCTCGTATTTGATGTTTTTGATTGGTTTGGTCGATTTAATTCGTCCAAATCATGTTTCTGCAGCGGTGACAGTGTATAGTTCGGCGCAAAACAAATCTTTGATGTGCGCCGAGCTGTTCTTGAAACTGAACCCTGAAAGTGCATATGAACGGCTCGACGTAAATCTGAAATCCGTTTTGAGCCGAACTTAATGACGTGAAGACTTATATTTAGGGTCGGCTTATTCGATGGTGTTAGTTTTGTGCCGAATATGTTTTGTGAATTTCAGAAATTTTGCATGTGCGTAGGATCGGCTTGTATGGTAGTATTAGTTTTGTGCCGAATAAATGTTGTTTGAATTTCAGAATTTTTGCATGTGCTTAGGATCGGCTTGTATGGTTGTATTAGTTTTGCGCCGATTAATATTGTTTGAAATTCATGAATTCTTCATGTGTAGGATCGACTTATTTGTATGACACCAACAATTCATAAGTCTAGATTCCCTTATTCGATAGTATTAGGGTTGCGCCGAATATCATTGTTAAAATTCAATAAATTTTACAAGTGTATAGGATCGGCTTATTTATATGATATCATGTTGCGCCGAATACATGTTTGAGTTCATAATCATAGGTTCGGCTTATTCGAAAGTATCGGTTGTGAGCCGAATATATAGGATCGGCTTATAATTGTTTTCTGGTATAAGCCGATCCATTCTCTGTGTAAGCTAATAAAAATTTCAAGACATGATTCAGCTCATATGTGTTATTTCGGGTAAGCCGAGCCTTCTTATTTGTTGACAAGTTTTTGGCTTTTCAAATCCATATTTCATATAGTTTGTATCCCTTTGTTGTTCAAAGCATACTTCTAACTTTCATACTTCTGTCAGGCCTAATGTAGCTAATAAGAGGAAGAAGATGGAGGTAACACCTTCTACTTCTAAAACTCCCGATCCTCGAGGAGGAGGTAAGAAAATATTAGGAGCGGGAGGTAGAGGAGACATTTTAGAAGAAGAAGCTGAACAAGGAAGAGTTGGAAGACAAGAAGAAGTTGATGATAATCAAGAAGAACATGAAGAAGTTCATCAAGAAACACAACCCCAAGGAAAACCCAAGAAAGACAAGAAAGGTAAGAAGGTGGCAGAACCCGAGAAAGAGAAGGACGATGATGATAGACGGATCACTGGTTTACACATTCCTGATGAAGATGACGTAATTACACCTCGATCAGATGGTTTGCCTCATGGTCTTCGAAAGATGGAGGAAATGTGTTGATTTGTTATGCCGATTCTTGGGCGAAGAAAATTTATGAGACTCCTGATCACAACCGTGCAGTCCGAGTATTGAGACACCAGAGGGCAGCGTAATGGAGTCTTGATGAAGAGGTTCCTGAGGTGATTGCTTACGTACAACGCAGTTCTTTATGGCCTACCATCAATTATGGACATAAGGAATATGATAGTGTGTCGGCCTCTGCCTTTACCATGCGCTTTTGTCCAGAAACTTACACATTTCAATTACCTTTTGGAGAGATGACAATCACTCCTGATGAGGCTAGTAAGATTACAGGCCTTAAAGCAAGGGGTGTAAGTGTGGATGTTGGTTTTTATGACATGAGTTGGGATGAGCTCTACAATTTGTACCAGGAAAGTCTTGGTTGGGGTAATTACAAAACTGAGTTGGAGTTTTGTCGATCCGTTAAAGATATCGAATCCGTATGCACTCCCAATGACAGAAATAAGAAGAATAAGAAGATCAAGCTGACTAACTTGAAAAAGAAATTTGATAACACAAAGGAGAGAGTAAAGAAATGTTTGTTGGTAATGGATCCCGTCAAAGTGAAGCAAACCGGAACTGCCTACTTGCTTTGTACTCTTGGTAGAGACATCTTTCCCGACACTACCGGAAACAAGGTAAATGCTAATTATCTCCAATTGGTAAAGAATCTTGAAACTTGTAACAAGTTTGCTTGGGGAACGGCTACGCTCGCTTACCTGCTGGACCAACTTGCCACCGCGTCTAGGTTGACAAGTACAAACATCAGAGGGAACTTCACTTTGCTCCAGGTAACTTTTGGGAGTTCAGAGTATGGTTCGGCTTATAACCATAAAATCTTTTAAGTCGAACTTTTTACTTACTTGGTTCGGCTTATAATACTTGATCCATATAAGCCGAACATTTCTCTGAGTTTGCAAACTTTATTCTTACTTTGATGTTTCCAAGTAAAACTTGCTTCTATCAATTCAATTCCTTTGATTCTTTTAATGTGGTTCTTTGGATGTAGGTGTGGATATATGACCATTTCCCAATTTTGAACTTGGCCAAAGTATTTGAGAAAGATGTCCATTATGTTGATAAAGAGCCAACTGCAGCATGGTACGTGTAGAGGACTCCAAGAAAAGGAACAAAAAGAAGTTGGTGGCAAGTTTGAGAGAGACGTTAGACCGTCTTGGTGTTGATGATGTCACTTTTCAACCATATGAGAAGGAAGATAAAAAAGATGGAGTTGTTGAAGATGAGGATATTCCGGTAGGTATGTATCATGGGCCATTGTGGTATCCCGATGGTTATGTTATATACGATCCTAGGCGAGTACTCCGTCAATTAGGATGCGTCCAAAAGGTTCCTTTGTTTGACAAGAAATTCAGGTTGTTACCAAAGAGTGGTAAGGGAATTTCTCCGGTTCCAAAATATTACCGGGTCACTCTTCTCCGGTTCCAAAATATTTTCTTGGGTGAAAGGATACATGACCGGCATCATGTTGTCCCATAGGAATTTCTTTTGAGGTCGGGACATATTCCTATACATCTCCGCCAATTTTTTCCCATTTGTCGTGTCCCATATCTCTAGATCATCCTCGTCGTCTTCGGTTGGGAGAGGATCGAAGCTTAATTGTTTCCAAAAATGATCAATATCCTCAAATGGTATGATACCATCCTTGTACCGAAGTAGGTCGTGGCGGCATGGAAGTCCCATATATGTCTTCATTGTACAAACACACTCTTCCTCCAAGGTGGCTCCTAATGTCTTAATCAAATCCACTTCTTTCATCAACAAGTCGATGCATAGATGAGAGACTCTATAAGTTAATTCCCTTAGCCAATTAGTACCATAATTCTTGTGTCTAAACATAAGGTCATGCTCGAACGCGGCTTTAATTCTCACAACATCACTTTTGAAATATTCATCAATTGCGTCAAAAACCGTGACAAAAGTGTCAACACAACCAAAAAGTTTCTTCTTCAACCGATAATGAGCCGACTCTACCATACTTGTGTCTTGGTTTTCGAAGTGTTTTGCCGATTTGTGAAACAACTCATGAACCTTTCTTTATTAGGTTCCAACACATCTTTGACCAAGTAAGTAATGACATCGGGGTAGGCGGTCTTCCAATGCTTAATAAGCATTTTAAAATTTTCTTCATAGACATCCTCGGTGATTGACCATATCAAAGCTTCCCATTCGCCTTGGAAAGAAGCCCACAACATCTCATTATGTTCATATGCTTTCAAGAATTCCTTCTTTTTCTTCACTCGTGTCTCCAACGGTAGCTTAGCAATATTCTCTAATTCTTTCAACTTAAGTGGTTGAATTATTGGTTGGCATTTTTTCCTCACATTGCACCATATGTGAAACGTACAAAGAAAATTGAATGCATCCGGAAAGACCTTCTTAATAGCATACATCAACGGTGAATCTTGATCGGAAACGAACACTTTAGGAAGAGCACCCTCCCAGAAGATTTACTTCAATTGTTCTAACCCCCAAACATAACTCTCTTTCTTCTCGTTTTTCATGAAACAAAAAGCCACAGTGAACGGTGCCTTTGTCGAAGTATGCCCCACAATGTTCATCAACGACATCTCATATTTATTAGTCTTGTACATGCAATCCAATATAATAACTTGTGGGAAGCATAGAGCCAATTGGGCGCATTCCGGGTGGGCAAGGAAAAGGTGTTTGACTTGACCGAAGTCATCCAACTTCTTTTGGCAAGCGTAGTTATTCTTCACCCCTAAACACATTACTTGTTGCATCACCATCCTACCTTGCAAATTGAGTCTTCTAATCTTTTGTCTTGCATTGTAGATAGTTTGCATATTCGACTTGTTATTATTGTTGTCCGCCTTCAATTTGCTAAGAATCCAAGAAGGTGGCAAACGTGCTCGTGTCATTTTATCCACTTCTAGCATCTCGTCGGGTTTGACTCGCGCTAATTTCGCATGTCCATGAAGGTCTTTGGGACGTGGGTGGTTATGACGACAATCCATATCTTTATTTATTATCCAATATTGATCTTCTTTCTTCATGGTCTTATTCTTGAGGTTGAAAACGATCTTGAAAGGAAAATTTATTTTCTTCGTCTTCGTCCTATTCTTTCTCCCGGTCTTCCCAACATATACGGTACCCTTTTTAACCTTGCTAGCGCCGGTTCCACTACGCTCACAAATCATTTCAAACCGATCCCATCGGCTTTGTTGTCCTTTAACTAGTACACAATTTACCTTCATCGCATGTTCCTCAAGCCAATCAAGAACTTCGGGTTTAGTTTTCCATGTCTACGTTCATTCCAAAACAAATAATTTGTAAGAAAAACTTTGGAATATTCCGACAACATTAAGGTGCTCAAAAAGTTCTTACATACCAAATCATTTTGGAAGTGATCCTTGGTATCCTCGTGAATCATGTCTACTGGATCAGGTTGATTTTCCATGGGTCCAACCACGATCTACAAAGAATATCACAAGGTTAAATACTAGACAAGAATTATAATAGAAAGGTTCGGCTCATTCGACAATCATATTATGTGTCGATTCATGAACATTTACAGGTTTCGGCTTATACGATATTCTAAATATGTGCCGAACCACACTCAATATTTTAACCCAAAAATTAACAAATTTATGTTCGGCTCATACGATAATGAAATTATGTGCCGAACCTTAAACATTTAGAGGTTTCGGCTTATACGCTATTATCAATATAAGCCGAACCATTAATTTTCTTATTCCGGGCTATGCAGGATGTTGTTCGGATTACTATGAAACTTTCATAAGCCGAACTAGTGTGTAGAAAAAGGGTGAGAATTGAAAATTATAGGCTCGGCGCATGCTGTAAACAGATTCAGTGAGCCGAACCGTTCATCATTTGGTTGATTCGGCTCGTAGATGTGAGCCGAACCTCAACCTGGTTCGCCGAACCATGAAGCAAAAATCCAAACTTTTGATAATTTGTAGCTATAGAAGTGGGATTGAGCATAAGATAAAAGTGTACCTATGTATTAGAAGCATTGGGTTCCTCATATATGTGCTAATCATCTGGATTTGGCTCATAAAAATCATCATCTTGAGTTTGTGTTTGAGTTTGAGCTTGAGTTTGAGTTTGTGCTGTCTTTCAGCCATCCTCTGTACTCTATCATACTCGTCATTGATATTACCGTTATTCCAGTTTTGTGTACGCCTTCTTTCTCGATTGTCGTGATTGTTCTGGCGAATTATCTCCTGAAGCTCTTGTTCTTCCATTTCCGCTCTCAATCTTTCACGTTCGCAAATTAAACGTGCTTGATCAGCATAATGTCTTTCAATTTCTTCTTCAATCGTTTGTTGATTTCTTTGAGATTCTCTCTCATGTAAAATTCTCTTTCCTTCCTCTCGATTCCCTTCGCCATCTTGATTATTTCATCCATGACGTTGTCCATTCTCTTGATTTCTATCATTTTGCCTATCATCAAAAGTTTTATTTTGTGGAACATAACGATCATCAGTCCTTTCACAGGAAGTGAAATTAGTCAACTGAAGGAAAAAGATAGTGAGAAACTCTCTTCTTAGACTCTTGTTAAATCAAGAGAGATTGTAAATGTTGTTACATTTAGAAGTATACACCTATTGTGCAACTAGAAGATGCTGAGAAAATTAAAGACCTTTAGGGGCCGGTTTTAGAGGAAAATATTGTTGACTCCCCCCAAACCGATGAGGTACCTAAAACGAACTCTAAACCTCGTTTTTCTACTTATGTTCCTCCTCTACCTTTTCCTGGAAGTTCTTCATTAGGATTTGATATTTCTTCTTGAATATTATTTCCAGCATTAATTGTGGGTGAGTTTCGCCTCATCTCTCTTCTAGTCGATCTTGAATATGACTTTGTAATACTTCTCGATCTTCTACTTTGTGGTCTCATATTTTCCATCCTCAATTCGTGATTTTTCCTTGTTAGATTTGCACGTTCTTCTGCCTCAGCTCTTCTTTCTTCATGTATTCTTCGTCTCAACGTTTCTAACGCTCCAATTTCCTCATCTCCATGAATTATTCCTTCATATTCTTCTTGATTTCTCTCTACATGTCTATGGTTTCTGGTTTGCTGCTCTTCTTCTACTTCTTCTGCTGAATTTGATTGCCAAGTGTGTATACTCACCCTATCATAATCTGTATTCCTTCCTTGTATTAGTGTTTGTTGAACTGATGGTTGAATTTGATTTTCTCCATTATTTCTCATTCTAGTAGATTCTCCCATTTCACTTCTTTCCCTTACAACAATTCTCTTGCTTCTTCTAACAGTAGTTGGTTGTCCTGATGCATTTCTTCTTCTAGCCATTTCTTCAATGTTAACGAATTGCAAGAGATTATGTAAAATTCTTAACCATTTACTCCAAATCTTCACAAATCTCAATATTGATCTTCAATTTTTTCTAGAATAATCTTCAATCTCTTCCTGTTTCTAGCGCCATTATGTAGTTGCAGGAAATCCTACACTACACCCCTCACAAGATTTCATTAACATTCAACTCATTTTAGATTAACAATCTTAATTTTATTGATCAATCTTTGAACAATCTTACAAGAAAGGATAAAGGAATCAAGAATAACCACTGCTCTAGATTTTCTCTCTCCTATTTACTTGCTTCTCAATCAGAAAAGATCTCTCCCTTCATTTACAACTGAGCGTTTATGTATAGCGAATTACATAGTGGATGACAGCTAATCTGTCCTTTATTTTCGGATATGACTTGCGACATTCTCGCATCCTTACAAATGTTAATCTCGCAAATTCTCTAATTTTCGCAGGACCATCACATTTTTCTCATGATTTAGCTGACGTCGTTTATGATTTCGTTTCTGAAGTTGTTCTGCGACACTGCTGTGTTGTGTTGTTAATAATTTCGCTGAGGCATTATCTTGCGAGATTCTGATCCTACATGAGAATCATTGTTGTAGTTGATATGTATTTTCCTAGGTTTTTTATATGAATTATGACCCTCCTCATCCTCCATTGAATCAAGAATTTAAATTTTCTCACTTTCTCCTTCTCTTTCTCTCCTTCTTAACCAAAACTCTGATTTCCCCCCCCCCCCCCCCCCCCCAATTTTATTCATCTAAACAACCTTTATAATTCTGAAAATTATCTTAATCACTAACAAAGTATTTAATCACTAATCCAGATTATTAACACTAATACGTAAAGGGTAGATTTGTCATCAAAAAAATCTGGGTTAAGGGGATATCTGATTTTATTATTTCACAACCTTTTTTATCTTCATTCAATATGCATAGAAAGATTTCAGTATGCCCAAAATCAGGGTTAAAAAAAAAAACAAACAGTTTTGGACTCAATTGATTTTGTTCGTAGGTTCACATTAAAAAATCTAATTCCCCTTGTAGGAGTTTACGTGGTGGGCATCAGATACAAGTAACAACCCATTTGTATTTATCAAAATCCACTCTTGCTGTTGTTGGTTATCCTATTCTGAAATCCAATTCCTCAACTTTTATTCATATCAAATCAGTTTCCTTACATGGCTAAACAAAACAAAAATTTATAATAAGATAATGAAAATGAAACTTCCTCAACTTCACTGATTGAATTATACAGAGGTTTTATTCATTGAATGAATTATACGAAGCACAGAAGTTTCCGTATGGTGAAAAGATGCCTTAGACCGTCCACTTTTTTTTTTTTTTTTGAACTGCAAGAATTTATACTCCCTCCGTCCACTTTACTGACCTAAATTGTGCTTTTTTTTAATAAATTTGTACCAAAAAATTGGTATATATTTCCTATTAAAATTTTCTAATTATCAAGAAAGAAACAAAAACTATGATATGAAAACTAGTATATTGAACAAACAATTTGAAAGATCGATGGTGTATGTGGAAGTAATTTGAATTTCTTTCAAGTTTTTGCAAAATCCAAATTAAGCAAGTAAACTTGGACGGAGGGAGTATAACTTAACTCAAGAGTTTACATAGTTAACTTCCTTTTCCAACAAAGATTTTATGTTGTCAGGAGGCTCAGATGACCAAACTCTATTTTGTTTTCCTATCCTAGCAGACTTAGACAAAACATCTGCTATTTTATTCTTCTCTTTTTGCACATAGTAACAGTGCCAAGAGCTAAAAGATTGAAAAAAATTCTTAATATCTTTAACGAGATTATGAAGTCTCCAGTCTATGTTGTAGTCTTCTTTAGTGACAGCATCCACGACGAGCTTTGAGTCCAGTTCGAAAAATACCTCCTGCAAATTCAGTTCCTTTGCCCACTTAACAGCCTCCCATAGTCCATTGCACTCTGCATGCTCCGCACTGGAAGAATCAGCTAAGTAGAGACATTTGGATCCTGCATGTTTACCTGCAAAATTACGAAGTATAAAACCAATGCCACCAGATTTATTATAATAAGAACCATCAACATTAAGAGTAAATGCTCCATAAGGAGGTGGAAACCAATGCAGGTTAATTCTAAGTTGCTTATGTATGTTGACTGGTTTCTTGCGAGCCATTTCAACATAATCAGATATATACTTCCTGCATTTTTGAATTATAATTTCTGGAGTTGTAGTCGAGTCTTTGAATATTTTGTCACATCTCTGTGACCAAATACACCAAGCAACTATCGCAATCTTGCAAATATTTTCCTCTTTAATGTGTCCAGCTTCAAGGCTTTCGAACCAAGAGAAAATCCAGGCCACCAGGTTAACATTAGAAGAAGTATGAATACCCGAAGCAGCAAACCAAACAGGTTTCAACAGAGAGCACTCAAGGATACAGAGTGTAGCTGTTTCATTCACTTGTGAGCAGAAAGGGCAGCTGAAGTCACCATTCTGAATTGCATAAGTAAGCTTGTCTCTGGTAAGGAGAACATCTTTAACACATTTCCATAAGAATTGATTAATTCTTGGTAGAAGTGGTAATCTCCAAAGCCTCTTGAAAATTTTCTTCATTCTATCGGAGATTGCAGGTGAAGAATTTTGAAGTTCAAACATCTTCTTATAGGCTGATTTTACTGTAAACTTCCCATTTTTCTCCAGTGTCCAAACCATCTTATCTTCTTGTTGTGAGAAAATACTCATGGAGAGAATAAGTCTTGCAGTAGAATCCTCAAAGAGAGTTAGAATAAGATCAGCATCCCAACTTGTGTTATCTGGAGTGAATAATTGATAAACAAAGTTATATTGCTCAGCATTTATTGCACCATTTCTTGGTGTTTGAGGAGTATCAAGACCCTGAATCAATTTATGCTTCCAGATGAGAATAAGATGACCATTACCAAGACTCCAAAAGCTATGTTGCTGGATAAAACTTAGCTCTGAGCTAATACTGGTCCATGACCAAGTGGTGGAAGAGCATTTCTTGAGATTGAACATATCACCATCAGGAAAATACTTTGCCTGAAGAGATCTAGAACAAATATAAGTTTGATCTGTGCATATCCTCCATACAGACTTATCTAGTAGAGCTCTATTAAAGATATGAAGATCTCTAAAGCCTAATCCTCCTTCTTCTTTTGGAGCATTAACACTCTTCCAAGTAACAAGTTTCCTTCCTTTTGTTTGTTTTATTCTTCCTCCAAAACTTCTGCTGAGAAGAATTCATCTTTTTTATTGTTGTATCTGGAAATTTTAAACTTGTCATGTGGTGCACAGGAATAACATTAGTTACGTTTCTCACCATTACTGATCTGTCAGCTTCTGACATGTTAATGCATCTCCAATTTGAAAGCCATTTATCCATCTTGTCTCCAAGAATAGATAAGGGAATTCTCTTGTTTCTTCCTATGAAGAAAGGCAGTCCCAGATACTTTTCATCATTCAGATTTAATTGTCTTACTTGTAAAGTACCACTAATTATCTGACATTGAGAGGGACTCATATTTTTGCTGAAATAAACAACAAATTTGCTGAAATTTATTAACTGACTTGAACATGAGCTGAACTCTTCAATTACTTGAAGCAGTTTTGTTGTTTAATCCAAATTAGCCTTGCAGAATAATAAGCAGCCATCTGCAAATAAAAGATGGTTTATTTTTGGTGCAGACCTTGAGATTTTCATACCCGTTAATTGCTTGGTAACTTCACAGTGATATAACTTCCTTGAAAATGCTTTCATTGCTAAGATGAAAACATAAAGGGATAAAGGATCCCCTTGTCTAATGCCTCTTGTATGTTTGAAGGAGATTGAGGGAGAACCATTAATCATTATCTCTATCTCGGTTGTAGAGATACATTCATATATCAGTTGACATAATTTATCACAGAATCCAAATTTCTTTAGAACTTCAGTAAGAAAACCCCATTCTAGCCTGTCAAAGGCTTTACTCATATCCATTTTAAGTGCAAGGTGACCAGATCTCCCTTTTTCCCTCTTCATTGCTTGAACAAGTTCTTGAACCATGCATATATTCTCTGAGATTAGTCTGTCTGGGACATAAGTTGATTCCATTGGTGAGATGATATTAACCATATGCTTCTTTAATCTTAGAGCTAGTACTTTAGAGATAATCTTGTAGATTGTGTTGCAGAGAGCAATGGGCCTATAATCTTCTGGTTTTTGAGGAGAAGAAACTTTGGGAATTAAAGTGATTCTAGTATTATTAATCTTCTTCAAGAGATGACCAGAATGAAAAAAAAGCTTGAACCATTTTGCAGATATCATCTTTTACTACCTTCCATTTAGTTTGATAAAAACCTGAAGGGAAACCATCTGGACCTGGAAATGTCCATGGTTTCATAGACATTAAAGCTTTGTGAATTTCTTGTTTATCTGGGGGAGAAATAAGTGCATTATTGTCTTGCTGGTTGATGATTGATGGGATATGCTCTAAAAAGTAATAGTTGTCACTGGGATTAGTTTTTTGGTACATCATACTGGACGAGCTAGAAGTAGAGAAATCTTAGGAGAAAAAGAAGAGATGGAAGATTTAAAACCGAAGACTTGATGGGCTCCGCGAATCGGCGATTAATGAGCTGACTCAGTAACAAATATTTTGTTTTGATTCTATGTTTTTTCGCTGGTAGTATTTTCTAATGATTTCAAAGATTTTAATCGTCTAAGTTTTCTCTTTTCTCTCTTATTTTCAATTCTGAAGATGCTCATTTTATAACATAGGTTCAAATCTTAAGTTTACTTCTATCCTGTTTTTTTAGTTCTCTTTTGGTTTTCTTCTTGTTACACTCTTTTCTTAGATTCATCTCTAATATCCATTTAAATGTATCTCTAATTTTTCAGGGCCTCATCAATCACCATTATCATGGAAATCATTCAGTATTGGACCTTTATGGTTCAACAACTCCTTCTCCTAACACTAGTATTACAACTTTCAGTGATTATAATGTCTCCTTCTGTTATAGTATTGCGGGCCATCAAAACCAGTATGTATCAACACTGTATGTCACAGTATGTCTCTCTTTATCATGTATATGATTTAAATGATATCTCTTTGTTCTCCCGATTCAACTCAGTGGATAAAGTTCAGCAAGTTGAGAAGATGGATACAATTTTGAATTTTGAATTTTGAATTTTCAAGACTTCCCCCTTTCAACGATCGAAATTTATGCAAATCTTTACTTCTGTCGTATCCCAAGCAATCAACATACATCTTGAGTCAAAAGTTGGAGTATTTTTTTCCACCTTTATTTCTGGAAACAAATAATTCTCTCTTAGCTGATTTTAGTTATATGAGGCATATTGATAAGCTTTATAAGAATATCTCTTGGCATTATCTTTACCTTCATCACAACAGTCTAGAAAATTCCTATTACCAAATCTGTTCGACAATGGTTTATTCTTCTTCAAACCCCCAGATCTCAGCCATAACCTCAAAGATGCAAAATGTTCAAATTCGTGACATATGTGCCAGGCAAATGCGTAGAGCTATAGGAGCTAAAGCTGCCATTTCAAAAGCCTCAAGTAACTTGAATACCACTTTAATAGGAAAACTCTTCAAATCTGAACCAGTAGAAACGACTGCTGTCAGGAAAGAGATAAAGACCAAATGGAGTATGTATAGAGTCAAAGAACTAAGACGTCTGGATAGAAATATTTTTCTATTCAAATTTAACTCAAAGGAAGTCATGAATGCAGTTCTGAAAAAGGGTCCTTGGAATATTCTCAAAGCTCATCTGAATTTAAAGAAATATGATGCATCGATTCCAGTGCAAGATTGGGTGTTTGATGAACAAGAATGGACTGTGCAATTCCAACATATCCTCCTGGAACACCACTCAGTGGTAGATGAAGCCATCGAAGAACTTGGTACAAAGATCTACACAGACCCAGAAGATTGCAAGCCTTCATATGGTAATATTATCTCTGCACGGATCAAGATAAATTTAACTAAACCTCTTCATAGAGGAGGATGGTGGAATACAACAGCAGGTGGTCAAACTTGGATACATTTTCATTGGGAAAGACAGCCTCATAATCTTTGCCCTAAGTGCTACACGATAGCTCATAATGAAGAGGAATGTGAAAAAACAGTTGATGACCTCATGATTCGGAGATACACAAATGAGCAATATATTGCTTATATTCATGAATTAGCTGAAGCTTATGGTGTTGAAATTGTAGAAGATATGGACATTCTTCTTGAAAATATTTGTGAAGCTAGTAAGAAGATGCGTGAAGCTCAAGAGAAAACAGAAGGAACTACATAGATCCAAGCTGAAGATGAAGATGCTAACAGAAGTCATAAGAGAACCAGAGTGGAGAAACAAGGATCTATCATGGATGGTGGAACTGAACAATCAATTACCCAAACTGGTTTTGATGGCATGGAGCACGACCTGATGGATAAAGGACAACACAACATAAGGGATAATTTCCATGAGGTGATCGAGGCTGCTCCTACTAATCTGGTAAACAAGTCTTCCTCTCTCAAAAATATTTTTCATTTTTCTCTTAAACATCTTGCTCAGCTAGGATCTGACCAGACTCCTCTTTTGTTGTCCCTATATAATGCTTCCAAATCCTCAGGTAAAAATTGAAAATTCTTTGAACACTGGCTTCAAAAGGATTCATGTGCAAATGAAATTTTGAATGCTTGGAAACCTAATATTTCAGGTTCTGCAACATATGTTCTATGTGATAAGCAAGTAAATACTAGGCAGGTTCTCTCAAAATGGAGTAAGTCCAACTTTGGACATATTCAAGCAAGAATCACTGAGATTCAACTTGAAATTTCCAAACTTCAAGCTTCACATGTGCAAGGAATAAATACCTCTAAAGTGTTATCTCTGGAGAAACAAGTTGAAGAGCTAAATGAAATCCAAGCTAGTTCAAACAGACAGAAGTCAAGAGACATCTTCTACAATGACATGGACAAAAACTCAAAATACTTCCACATAAGGGCTAACCAAAGAAGAGTAAGGAATAAGATTGATTCATTACAAGCTCCAGATGGAACATGGTGCCAAGATAGGAATTCAATTGATCAGATCTTAGTTGCACATTTCAAGAATATCAGTTCCTTAGACCGTCCACTTTCATGGAGCGGACTAAAATCTAAATACCAGAGTAAAGCTAATTTTTTTTTTGTATTTTCAGATGTCTAGTACCAAATTAACAGATCATAATATAGTCAGAGGCAAATAAAAATAGCGTCTGAAAACATGCGCTAATTGTAGATACAAAAAATGGTACTCACTGTGTGGCGTTATCCTAAAGTCGAAGCAAGTTAGCAAAATAGGATCGCATACATATTATCTTAGCCAAGTTTCCTTCATTTGTAAGCAAGGTTGTATTTGTAATTTCCACTTCACTACCGTAGCATATAAAGAAAGAAAGCAGGAGAGAGAAAAGGGGGACACACACATTTGTAAAGAGAGGTCAATCTTATCTTTGTATATTCATCTTCTTCCTCCCAACTTAGATCTAGAGCTCTAAAAATACTCTTTAATGGAGTTTCATGTAAAACCAAATAATTATAGTGAAGAGCCATGGATGTAGATCACATTGATCGAACCATGTAAAAAATCTTGTGTCTCCATTTACATTTTAGCACTTTCATCTTTATCATTGATTGTGAAATAGACTTAAATTTAGAAAATATCATAAGGGGTGTGTTGTAGGATTTTCCTGCAACTACACTAATTTAAGTGGCGTGTGATGGTTGGGCGCACGTATAACTTACGTCTGGATGGGGCATACATATAAATAACACTCAATACTGGGCGCACATATAAGGCACACCTGCTATAAGATGTTGATTGTATGACCATCCAGAGGACATGCGAAGTTCAAATCCATTATCTCATAGCCTCCAACCCAGACGTACGTTATAAGTAAGCAGCACTACACCAAATTTAGCGTTTAGAAACAGCTTAAATTTGTTGCTGATTGGGCTTGCAACAGATTTTTGCTGTTGCTAAACACCCTGTCGCAGTTTTTCGCAACAACTCTAGCTCTGTTGCTAAATTTGGTCAGCAACGCAGTAGCAACAAAACTAAGCTGTTGTGAAATTAAACTATAGAAACAGATTTAAGCTTTTGCTACTCTGTCGCTAATTTTAGAGTTATTCCGGGATATATTTAGTAGAACATGATAATTTTTAGCAACAATAAAAAAAAGGTCAAGTCTTCGTTGACCTAGTCAAAATCGATTTCCCACCAATTAATCCTGCAATACCTCTGTTCCATACAAAACCCTGATTCATCCTATATCCAACAATTCAATCTAATAGTTCTCATACTCAACATTCCCACAGGTTTAAACATCAAAGACATTGTACAAAGAAAAACCAAAGACAATAAAGCAGGGAACTGAACTGATCAGCTCGACGATATTCTTCAAACTCTGAAATTTATTACAAGCAGACCAATTTAGGTTTCATAATTTGACACACATAATATAAGAATCGGTAATTATAAAAGCAAACAAAACAGCTTCATTTTAAAACAACTTAAGTGTTTGCAGCTGAAACTTGTGAGGAAACTTAGTATATATAAACCCTTGGAACAATTTAAGCAGAAGATGTAGAAGATGAAGAATAAAACAACTTTCTATACCCAACTTAAGTAGCAAACAGAACAGTTTCACTGTAGTTACAATCTACATTACCGCGAATAAAATAAAATGTAGAAGATGAAGAACCACAGCTTAACCAAACCAAGTTATCATAAGGCTTTACCAACAAAGTCCCTTAAAAAATTTCTGCGCCTCTTATTTTTTAGGTGTCTTCTTTAACTATAACAATGAAAAGATTTCAAGTAAATCAGATATACCCAATTTGGTAAATAATGTAACAAAGCCAATGTTTTGATTATTGTCTGTATAAAATATTTAAAACCTAAAGAAAAGAATCGTCTAACAGCTTCAGATGATTCACAATCCAAACACTAAATATAAGTATTCAAATTGCAGAAGAATACATCCTCGATGAATGAGAAATGATGATATCCTTTTCCCAAATGATTCCACAAAATATTCTTGTAAACTGAATCCGAAGAGGAGGGTGTAATGTCATTATCTGATAAGAAGTTGTAACTCTTGGAAACTGAAATAAGAAACTGAAAGTATTTACTGATTGTCAATACCTGAGGTTTTCACCAACAACATAATTTGGTTGCCATATCATCATTACCTCAAAGAAAATATTAACTGAAGGTTAATATCTATAAATTTCAAAGTAATAATATAAGCATCGCTAATTGAAGTACTAACCAGGGATTGATACTCCCTCGGCTGGCTACTAGCGCTTCAATTTATTCTAACTATAGTCGCATGCGCAATCAAATATAACAGAAGACAAACCACAAAACATTTACATATACAAAAACCACACACATGCGCAAAAAAGTTGATTCATAGAATTCTGGTTTCTGTTCACATAGTTACATCAACTAAAGTTAAATATTTCTTATGCACAACTGCATAAGAGTCTTTCAAAGCACAACTAAAAAAGAGACAATCTTATGCACAACTGTAAAAGAACCTACATGTAAGCACATGTACAAAAGTGTGAACATAAGAAGAAAAAAGGTAAAAGACATATATGTTTGTCGTTTATAAACGCGATAGATTATGGCTGAGATATCAATGAAGAGTTTCATAACATATCTCCAAAAAATTGGATCGACTAGCTAATCATATTTGATGCACATCCTTGGATGCACCACGAATCCTTCAATTCCAACATCTCTGAAGGTTTTCACAAGCATGTTAGCTTTTATGACCTTCTTTGAAGGTTTTAACAAGCATGTCTGAGCAACAGAAGCAGCTTTAGCAGGTAAACTGTCCATGATGTTCAAGCCAACAAAGGATGGTGGAAGTGCAGATTAGATATCCTTCATAATGTGGCATAACATTCCAAAGCCTTCCAGTAGAATCCCTATTTTTCCATCTAGACCCTCCACCTGATGCTGAATACCTCCATCCTTAGACTTCATTTCTTGAACTTTGGCACGTGTAAGAGAAAAATAAATAAAATTGTGTACGAGAAACAAGACCAACAGCATGAACCCGTCCCCTAAAATCCTTTCCAAAAACTGCAGGCATTGCATCTAGTTCTCCTACAGAATCACCCGTAACTTGTTTCTCTTTGATCTCTGCTTGCGCCTTCTGAAGATCCTCCTGCAACGTCAAGCATAATTCCAAGTAAAATATAAAGATGACTGGTAGATAATTTAGAAAGACATGATATATATGAAATGCAATCTGACGCAAAGTATCATTGCGCACTAGGTAGAATTATCCCACCATCTTGAGTATGAACTTTAATCCATGCATCATAGGTAGTGACTTATACTCCTGGATTCTCGCGCTCCTAAGTTTTCAAATGCGACGAGTTCATTAACATTAATCAACCGACAGAAGTATGAGAGTAGTCACATTTTCTGTAAGCGTTGAGATTCAGAATTGAGAGAACATATGAAATAATTATACATACCAGTTCAAATATAACCAAGGAATGAGGTTTACGACCAAGGGTATGAGAGTAATCATAGTGTTTCATTTTCCTCTTGTTTTCAGCTCTTCGGTCTTTTGTTTTTTCTTCCTCTTCATTCTTGCAGAATGTATTCCATTCCTCTTTTGCTACACCTGGAGGAATATGAGCAATCCTTTCTTAGAGGGTATGATATTTATCAAGATAGTCTCTTCGTAACTCATACTCATGTATCCTCCATGGAGCATACATCCCCTTAATCATATATATCTTACAACTTTCAGCCAAGTCATATGATTTCTGAAACAACAAAGCAATGTATTACTAAATCAGATTGAAAAAGTTTTTGTACTTGGAGTTCACTCCAAACATCCTCTTTGAAAATCTCAGTCACATGCTTCCAGGTTTTGAATGAAATAGGGATATGGGTACGAATCAACGCGCCCTTCATGTGGCCGAATGATGTTGTGTTGTCTGAAATGGGAAGTCCATTTTCATCTACCACAATTGCTGCCATAATGACCTGTAAAATAACATGCAAAAAAAATTTGTGTGCCACAAACACATCAATCAAACTTCTCACATAATAAGAACCTTTCAAGATTGTGCAACTGATAAAACAAAATTTATCATACTATAAGATGGAAAGGGAAGTCAGAGACTATAAGATAGACACGATAAGTAACACATTGCGATGATGGTGGATACACTATTCTAAACCACAAACTCGACAAATATAAGGTTTTTTAAACTCTCATTGTCAGTGAGAGCCGACTGATAAATAGTAGGAACTTCAATATCATCGACACGAGTTGTTGAGAATGCAACACCACATACCAGCCAGCTTTAGAAATATCCTTTGAGTAGAACACTTGTGTCGCTTCAGATGCAAGAATAAACGGCTCATCCACAATTCTACCAATGCTTTTCATCTTCGACAAGTTCAACTTTATCACTGTGAATTTGGATCAACTTTGCATCCCTTAATTTTATCTTCAACCCTGACCCAATCACAATAGAAAACTATTTCTTCAAATTTCACATAATTCAACTTGATAATCTGTGTAATAGGTTATTTCCGCTTCCTTGAAATTGTTGTCAGGGGACTTAGCTCTATGCATTGTAATAACTTTCATTGACACACCACTGTTCTGTGATATCACCTTACCCTCGTAGTCTTGTGAACAAAAAGCGAATCCATTGACTTGGTATCTCTTATATGATAGCTCCTTGAAGAAAGGTCCCTGCACTAGTCGCCAAAGTACTGAATCCACATCATTGGCTTCTAACAACTGCAAGTTATAATGTGTGAGTCATTTACACAACCAAGACCATAATTTGTTTTATTATACACCATAATTGAAGATAGTATATTACCTCATCACGTAACCAAGTCATCCAACTCTTTAAGGTATCATTGAACGAACTATTTCTCTGATCATTAGACTTGCGCTGTCAACATAGGAATTGTACTTCCTAAAATAAAACATAATTCAAGAAATCAGTCTCTTAGTCTCCATTGTGGAAACACAAACAACTACACATTAATTGTGAAAGTAGAAATTGCACGTGTTCTATAATTAAGTTCATTCTCAGGCTTTAATAGCCAGTGATTATGTGAACCCACTATCCATGACCATATTTGGCCCAATTCAAGTAATCCAGTGCTATTCATTTGCAATACATGCTCACCTTACTATTTTTTAGGAATAAATGTTAAGATAAAAAAAATAAGACGAAGAAGAGAAGTCACTAAATTTCATTCAGAATTACAAACTACACGCTAATGACGCATAACAAACTCTAGTTGGATTCAAGAAGTATGATTATAAGTTATTTTATTTGTTTTATGATTTAGTTCATCCTCAAAACAACAACTTAGAGGTTTGAAAGTAGAAATTGTACCTTTGCCACTCATCCAATCCAACATACTTAGAGAGAATCCACTTGCGAGCTTGTTAAACTGAACTTGAGTTAAAGTAATATTCTTAGCATTACTTAAAAGCATATCATAAGCAAACTCATCGTCATCATCCAAAAAGGCTTGTCGAGTATGCTTGTGAGTACCATTACCATTTTTGGACAACTCCTCAATAAAATACAAGCTAGCTTCTCGTAGTGTATATCCCCTTGCAATGCACCCATCAATGTACCTTTTATTGCGTACTAATCCCTTGAAACCTTTCATTAACCTACAAATTTCAGTAAGAAAATATAACAATTCAGTTACAAAAACTCTCAAATCATAAATAATATAAGAAAGTCAGTTATGGTGATTACCTCTCAAAGGGATACATTCACCTGAATCTGATCGGACCACTGATCAAAGCTTCATCTTCTAGATGAACCACAGGTGAATATTGATAACGAAGAACGAAGGAGGAAATTTTTTTTCAAACACACACGTTGTTTCAACCATACTATATTTAGCTCTCAACAGATGCTCTCGTTTGACAACCTTGGCACACAGAATGTTGAAGAAGATATTGATCCATATAAGAGAAACTCGCAGCTCCTTAGGTAGTGAAGTTGTAGTATGAATGAGCAATGGTAATAGATGTTTCATAACAATATGGTAATCGTGGGACTTAAAGTTCTTTAGCTCTAGAGGATTCACGTTGACATTGTTGCGAAGATTGGAAGAGAATCTGGAAGGCACCCTTAAGTTCTTCAAAATAGTACAAAAATCAACTTTATCATTCTTAGTCAGGGCAAAAGTACCATTTTCCGTAGATGTTTTACCGGTAACATCAACTTTTTTCAGCCACAACTTCTTTTTAACCCCCATTGCTTCCAAATCTTTACGCGCAGCAGGACTATATTTAGACTTACTATTTCCCATCAAAGTGTTAAGTATATGCTCTGTGATGTTCTTCTTTGTGTGCATAACATCAGTAGTATTTCGGATCGCATTTGAACCCTAATTCGGCAAATCATGCAGAATAGACCTCCGTGAAAACAATGAGTGGTCACTGATCTCATCTTCTACATCAGGAACATCTTCGTTTTTCCCTTCAGCTTTCCTTTTACGCTTCAGACTTGCTGCAAATGGTTGTTTCCCCTTACCCTTCTTAGTTCTGATATTACCAACAATCTCTAGTATTTGCAGCCCTATTAGTGGCCACGGTGCTGGACGATGATCTACCACTCCATTGAAATTCTTTTTATCACCTCGATACTTGTGTTTTGACGGAATCCATCTAGGATGTCCCATATAACAAATTTTCTTACTGAACGACAAATACTCGACATCTGTTTCTTCTCCAAAAGTAGGACATGCATAGTAGCCATGGGTTACACATCCATACAAAGTCCCCAGTGCAGGAAAATCATGAATAACCCATAGTAATATTGCTTTCATTACAAACTCAGTTTTAGTGAAGGAGTCATATGTTAACACACCTTCATTCCATAATAAATAAACATTTATGTCCTTACCAGGTGCTCTAGGTCCATATATCAACAACACCAACAATGAATATTCACGCTTCATACACAAGGAAGGAGCAAAATTTAAAGGTTGCATAATCACCGACCAACAACTGTGAGCGGCACCAAAATATCCGTTCGGGTTGATCCCGTCAGTTGATATGGCAAGTGTGACATTCCTCGGTTCCTTAGCGAACTCATGATAGAATCTATCAGCACATCTCCAAGCCGAAGAATCGAGAGGATCACACATAATGTTTATATCTTACTTGGCTCTAGAATGCCAAGTCATTGCCTCTGCTATCCATGGTTCACTACAAAACCTTTGCAATCTTTTAATCATAGAAAAATGCCTTAATGACTTCTGAGAAACTGTGGTTAGTTTCCTCTCATCATTAAAAACCTTCTTATACCTAGGTTCTTGACAAACAAGACACTTCACTAATAATGTATGATCCTTCCAATACAATATCTAATCATTTACGCATGCATCATAAGTTACATAGTCCGTTCCTAGTTCTTGGATCATGTTTTTTGTATCTGCGTACTTAGAAGGCAGTGTGTTTTATTCAAGAGGAAACTCCTTAATCAATTCTAAGAGCGTAGTGCAACCATTGTATGAAAACCCATACTGAGTCTTAATATTATGCAGCTTTACGGTAGCATATAATGCTGTCTTACCTTTAGGACATGAAGGGTATAACGGTGCTCTAGCACATTCTTATAAAAATTTCTTTTTCTTGCTTCTGCTGGTTCCAGCATCAACATTAGTCGTACTATCTAGACCAACATTCTCATCTGTACCTACAGCAGGGTCGACATCCTCCCTACATTTGATACATTCTCAGCTACATTGTCACCTACATTATCCTTACTAGTGTCGTCCCTATGTGCATGTGCTTCTAATTCTGTGCTTTCCCCATTGAAAAATACGAGGGTACCCAAATACGCCATAATCTTTTTGTTTCGACCTATAAGTCCTCTACCGAACGTGATCGTCTATGGACAGAGTCGAGACAATACGACAACTCGGTTCACACTTTGTGTGATTGTCTATGGATACAAGATCGAGATAATACAACAACAAGATAACTTGTGTGATTGACTATGGATACAAGATCGAGATAATACTACAACAAAGTGTGATACTTGATAATAGGTTCATTAATAACCAAAATCTATAGGATCACTATCAAGTATTACAGAGTTAACATATATGTGTATTTTACTTTATTATAATAAACAATTATAATGCGGAAATCAAAGTAAAAGACACAACAAGATTTTGTTAACGAGGAAACCGAAAATGCAGAAAAACCCCGGGACATTTTGAATACTCTCAGAATTAAGCCGCTACACAAAATATAATACCAACTTCGTATAGTTGAGACCAAGCAAACTACCCATAGCTACTTAGTTCCCTTAGTACCCTCGCGCCTAAAACTTCTAGAGTCTAACACATGAGTAGAAAGACCTTTGGATCGTATTCCATACAGCAAAGGAAGAATTTTTTTGGTAACCACTCTAATCAATCTTGCTACAATATATAGATGAGTCGTTAATAAAGTCTCTTCCGTTTAAACTAATAAACTCCTTTGTATGGTTAGATCAATCTAACTTTAACTACCGAAATAGTCAGGTATAGATTCGCACTCAATCAATATAAATTTCAAAGAAAGATATAGAGAATGCCGATCTCACACAACTAATCAATCATATATATCAAAGATAAACTTATTCTAGTTGGATCTCAGGCGATCAAGGTTCGTGCACACAATTCACAAGATACGAAAACTAATAAGAAATCTTTCTCGTCTTCAAATCTTCTTTTATCTTCAATTTCTGCACAACACCACTTGAATCTCTTGTGATCAATCACGCACATAACGGAGTCTGTTAACAATGGACTATCACAAGATGTCTTTAGATCTAACAACAGTTCTAAAGATCCTGTCGATACTCTGATCTAGTTTGAGTGAATCTTATATCAGAAAAGAAGATTCTCAAGCATAAACAAACTAGGTGAAATCAAAGTTTCAAAAATCATTAGTCAATAAAATCAAATCGAAAACTAATAACACTGCAATTATCTAGTTTCCCACCAACGGTATTCGTAGAGCTTCTTGATCCCACAGGAGTCTTTAAACGAGCGGTCGTAAGAGATTTCACCTAATTATGATACTTTCCTCTCCGAATAGACGGCTCCACCGGAAACAACAAGAAATGAAGTTTTTCTGGCTCTTAGGATGGTTTGATAGAAATGCAAACTTAGGTATTTATATACTAAGGATGTTTGGAGACCAAGGAATTTCCAAAACCGAAGATATTCTCAAGATATGCAATGAATGGCAAAATTCGATTTTCCTAATTCCAATAAATGCTTGTCCAATATTTCCGAAATTTCTTAATAGAAAATCTCCAATTAGTAAATGCACATTACTAATTTTTATTTTTTAAAGCTGTGTATTAATTGTTGGTAATTAAAGCATATAAAACCAAAAACCTTAATTAACAGATTCTTAATTTATTTCGGCACAGGATCACCTTGAGTACTAAGGAATATCTTTGAACAATAAATGATAAGAGTTATTGCTCGTGTTCAAAGTATGTTTACCTCTTTTCACTGCAAATCCTTATTTCATATTTACATGGATTTGCATTCTTGGAATCTGTTATACCACACTTCCAAACAAGTTTAGAATTGGTTTTCCTGTATTCCAAGACTACTATGTGATTGATCATATCAAATCACATACATGGGTTCAATCGGTTATACCAATCACTAGGATCGGTTATACCTAAATATGGAATTACTTGTGATCGGTCACACCAGTCACTAGGATCGGTTCCATCTACACATGGTATCTACTTGTGATCGGTCACGCCAGTTGCTAGGACCGGTTACACCAGTTAATAGGAACGGTTACACCAATTACAAGGATCGGTCACACAATACTTATGATCGGTCACACCAATTACTAGGATCGGTCATACCAATTACAAGGATCGATCATACCATCACATGGAGATTACTTAGAATCGGTTGCACCAATTATCAAGACCATTCATACCAAATCATAAGTCTAGGCATTTTTATTAGTTATACCAAGATACATAACCTGGGTTAAGATCGGTTCTACTAACTCACATATATTGGTCATCCAAAGATTTGCAATGAATAGACGGACCAATAAGCCTATTGATTCCCTTTCGATTCGCAAAACAAGTTCATGAATGTACTTCCTTTAAACAAATGTAAAACATTGTTTCCTAGGATGAAATCTTCACCATAACCCATTCACATATTCATAACATTATATACAAGATTATATCGATGTCATATCTACGAAGTTCAAAAGATAAGCGTTATACTTCGTAGTGTAAATCCTTAATACTATGATCATACTATTATGATCATGTCACATCACTAGAGTATTATACAATATGTAAAATATATACAACTTTGCATTTATGTTTTCAATATAGCACGACTTGAAAGATATTTTAGGAATGAAACAGTTCAAGTCAATATTACCAACCTCAAGTGGAAGGATGATGTCATAGTTGTAGTTCGTTACTTCTTCACATTCTTCAGGTCTTCGGAGTAATACTTGTATGTCTCAATATTTCTAGACTTTCGAGTCTAACCTAAACAAAGTTGACTCTAGTATTTAATCAAGCGACTCTAGATGAGTTTTGATACTAAAATATGACAACCAAACT
The DNA here is from genome assembly GCF_003573695.1 of Papaver somniferum. Taxonomy (NCBI): domain Eukaryota; kingdom Viridiplantae; phylum Streptophyta; class Magnoliopsida; order Ranunculales; family Papaveraceae; genus Papaver; species Papaver somniferum. The sequence continues at coordinate 115,559,976 of NC_039358.1, forward strand.
TGACATACCAACCTTGGTGAGTTCAACCGAGCTATGCTCTAACACCCATGAAAACGCCATCTTGTATACGATCGAAGATTCAACAAATGATACGAAATCTCAATAAGCTTCACCAAACCTTTACTGTTCTTACAGCGACCACAAGGGGATGAGAATAACGCATTTGCACTACCTTTTTCACTAGAAAACTGTATGAATAACCTAACACCTTCTATATACTACTCTGACTTAGGGTCACATTCCATCCACTTCTTATCAGGTATCAATGACATTTCAACATCCTACAATTGTGATTCCTAAAGACAACAACTATGTTTAAATTTAGACAATATATGTATCCAACATACTCATAAAACTCAGCAATCATATCTATCAGTACATCTAAATCACATCAAATGAAAAATTACTAAATATACTTAAAGTATACCCACACAAATGTTCTGTCAAGTTACTTACAAAGTAAATCTGCAGTTTCATCTGAGTTTTAGAAAATTTATAACTCAATAACTTTTCACAAACTAAAACTCACATTAAACTGCTAATAATTTGTAGTTTTAACAGAACTAACCAAGTAAATCAAACTTTATGCAGAGAATATGAGTTTTAGGTTTAAGTTCTAGGTTACACCCAAATCAAAATCAAATCTGACCCAAATACCATTCAAAATCAAAAATAAAAAACACCCAAATCGTAAAAAAATTGAAATAAATTAATACCCAAATCTTAGACACATGATGTTGACCTAAAATTAAACCCAAAACTTAAAACCAGAATAGAAAGATAAACCATACCTAGGTTAATTATGCTTAGCAAGATCTCTCATACTGGTGCTTCCTCCTGCAACAATATAAGTGAAAGTCATTAAAAAAAAACCAAACCTAACTATGGATCTAACATAATAAACCCTAATTATTGAAACCCTGCAGTAATTAACTTACCTAACCTACAGTTGTACTTGGTCGAGTTTAATAGCAAAAGATATTAATGGCAGCATATTTTCTTCAGATCCAGATGAAGATGATAAAGGAGAGAGGGTGAAATGGAGAAGATAAAAGAGATGGTAGAGAAAAGTTTGTGGAGAAATGAAGCAGCTTTCCTGTACCGGATTTTTGGAGGGATAAATCCCGTGTCTCCAAAGTCAAGAAGTCAACTGGTCAATGAGGTGAAACATCAACGGGATTTGAAATCGTTCCAACATATAAGTGGAAAAAGAGTTAAAAGTGTTCCCTGCTAAGCATGTGACTCGCATGCGTATACTCCAGGTAGTTTCTAATCGCAACAGCTCCGGCGCAGTTGCAATTTTCGAAACAGAATTTAGTTGTTGCTGAAATTCGGCAACTAATTTTTTGTGTGTTGTGAATTCACAACTGTGTTAGAGTTGTTGCTAATCTAGGTTGTTATTCCCAAAATTTGGTGTAGTGAAGCCTCAATCAGGCTCATTTAATAACTGTTCCTGCACATGTATAATGTTCGTTTCCTTGGACGAACTTATAACATGCACCAACATCGACATTTATAATATGTGTGCCTGATACCTGGATACAAAACACAACTAATATCGATAATTACCCTCACACGCTCAGTATACTCATGCATTACTATATTTGGTTATAGTCTGGGTTGGCGACTACATTTGGTCTCAAACCATAGAAATCCTATACTATATATGGTTTGGTCCCTACGACCACGCCTACTCTCCAGACCAAATTTGGTTATAGTCTGGACGTTTAGTCGTGGTTGTGGACGCTCTTAAGCTGTTGTTTGATGGAGGCGATTCTCAAAAAGCTGAGAACCATTAGAGGTTACAATGTCGATATAATTTTCAATACAAAGATTTTTGATAATGGCTATTATGCTTTCTCATTTTCAGATGTTTTCTGTGGCATTTTCCAGTTACAAAAAGAGGAGATATTATCTACCTTTGTGTTATTATATAACACAAAATCCATAACTTTAAATTAATAGCACGACTTAGTTGGTTTTCAAAATCAGAACTAATGTTATACCCATGTTCACTATATTTAACATATCTTCGCACCAACAACTTTAAAATTTGTATAAAGTCGCTCTATAAGACAATATTATATCCACTCCACTCAATTGCCCATCGGAAGACAAATTCTGATCTTTTTTTTTTCTCAGCTGCTCTCTTATCTAACATTTAGCATAATTCCCCTTGATTCGGTTGTTGTACCTTTATAATCAATTAGAGTAAGTCCAACTCCAGAAGTAATTGTGGGGTCTTGCATTGACAGAGCAATAAGCTCATAAAAGTTATTTTCTTCGTTGGTTCGCCATCAAAGATTTGTAGAGCTTCGTCATGCATAAGGGTTATAATAGAATGTTTGCATGATATTGTATCATTAACATGCTAGGGTTTTCACTTTTCTCCGCTGCATCCGATTTCTTCCTGCTTTTCATTCCAGAGAGAGTTTTTCTTGCATCACTCCTGCTTTATTTCCATATCGCTCAAATTGCTAATGGAGCTGATCCAAAATTTTGTTTACTTTGATGGGGAAGTACATGTTTATGATGATGATGGCTCGTCCTTCCATGACGATTTGCCTGTGGATTTGAGGTTTGTGGACCCAAAGAAGTCATTTGGCAGAGAGGAGGGTCTGCCTGCCTCCATGAATGACATCTCAAAGGGAGAGACTCGTATAAATAATGCTGGTGGAATGGGTGGTCCCCCCTCCTGGACCCACACCTCCTTTTATGGAGGCTGCTGATGCAGATAACGTTGCTGGACAGCTCTTTGGTGGTTTTGGCATTTGAGAAGAAGTATGTTGAAGTGTTCCTAGTTGGTGGTTCGTAGATGTTGGTTTTTAGTTTCAAGGTTCTTTTATGTTTTTGTTACGCAAGACCCTTCAATACAGTTTTTCAGTGTTCTATATTTTGCAGCGTGAAACCCTTTCAGTACATCAGTTTATCTTTCTCGTTGTTGGGTTCATGTTATCATACTTCTGTGGGTTGTGGTGCTAAGATTGGTTTGCTTTATCGAACAGTGAGTTGTCAATGAATCATCATGTAGTTACTGATCAATATTAAAAAAAACAATAATAAAAAAAGGGTTTCATTAACATGCATAAAAAAACTAATGAACCTTACAATTTGTTTTGTTGTACTAGCACTGTTTTATTTTATTCTTGAAACGGTAACCTTACACACCTAGCCTTCCATATATCTAGGTAATTAAGTTGCCGAACATTGGTCATATTATTGTGCATTTACCTTTCTTTTCGTCACTAAACCAAGCATTAAACCATTCATTGACATAATTCTTATCAAAGTTTAAGTGATTCAATACATGAACTGTAAAGTTACATGTAAGAAAGAGGAGAGTTAAAGATTTTTCTCCTTGGCTCGCAACTTTTTAAGTTCGTTTAATTTTTTTGAAAGAATTTCGAAGGTGATTCTAGTTAAGTCGAAAGTTCTAATGCCATGAACATATTTTGTAAATTGCTTACTTCGTTGTTCGGATTTATTAGTTTGCCTCTCAAGGCTAAATGTTTTACATGACTTAAATATTATTCTGGGATAATATAAATAATGTTATAATATGATACCACTTTCACTTTCTAAGAAGATGTTCATCTTGATTTCATCATGATGACATCTTGCTTGCATCTTGATTACAGATAGTACGTGAGTTATAACTGGGAAAGTTAGTAACAACACATGAAACGTACGGTTATCATCAAAGCTAATGTAGGAAGAGATTTATATTTGAGATTGATTCTTTTGATATACTTAGCATAAGTATTTATGTGCTTACGTTTTCCAACAGATTGCATAATGTCCATATTTAGTGACATGCAATCTTTGCATCTACTTTTTTATGCTTATAATCGGATATCTCAAGTATTAACGTGATATATTCTTGATTACATTATGTGGAAACAATATCTATGTACTTATTGCAAATAAGTAACACATGTTAATATAATATAAGAATGTTAAGATAAGTATTTTGGAAATGACCATTTATGACGCTTTGATATTTTCAGAAATTACTTATTTTTTTTTGCATGATAAGCTTTGGTCTAAACACTATAAATAAAGGACTTTCATCTCTTTAAAAAATCACCCGTTATGCGTTAAATTATGTTAGAGCATCGCTCGGTCAAACTTACAAGTTCTGATATGTCAAACTTATTAATGAAAATTGCATCATGATTTATAGTCTACCAGAATCAGTCTCGGACTTGGAATAGAGCATGGTAGTTGAATACACATGGATAGGTACAACTTTATCGTGAGGTAGTATAAAAAAATAACAACATGGTAGTTAAATTCACCGATCGACCTTGAAGATTGAATAATGAAAAACAACAACGTCAATGGAAACTTCATCAAAAAGGTATTGGAAGACTGACTATCATATTTACTCATATTATCTACCATTCTATCTACCGAGACATGTCATATGTCTTTAATATTATGATGAGCATTGCAAAGAAGAATTCAAGAAATATAGAACTTATTGCATATTGGGTTGAGTGTGATTTATTTTTCAAACAACCACATTGCATATTGAGTTCATAAGGATGCATCAAGTTAGTTATTATGTAATTAAAAAACTGTTTTGCTCAGTTGGCGAACTTAAACTTGTAAATAACAAAGACTTGATGAATATTCTCAATTAACTCATGCACACAAACTTATTTCGTCAGTGCACGAGGTCAATTTTGAGACTTCTCTGGATACTTTTTTAATTCAATAGTACACAAATTGATTTGTGGAATTCTCGAACTAGTGATTTTAAGAGTTCTCTGTCGACATTTTTCAGTTTAGTACACGAAATAATTTGGAAAACTCATTAGTTCAAAAGTGTCTTGAGTTATGAGACAATGACTTATTCACGAATTGATTTCGTCTTGTGAAATATTATACTCCAATTTATGTTTGTCGGTTCCGGAACAAATTAACCATTCTTCTTTGGAAAACCACTTGGTGCATAGCATGTACGTATTTTTACTAACATCCAGTCGCATATTTCTTCTTTGTGGTTCAAGGAAAACTTCTCACATGCTTACATGAACAATCTATATGGAGAAGTTAACCTTGCTTGGATACAAAGTGATTCGTAAACATGGAATAAGTTTATGAACCTAGCTTTGTTTGTAAGCTACCGATACATGTTCATTAATATAAATAGAGGACTCTCTGCATATTAGAATCTCAATCCTGTCACTACTGCGTCCTAGTTGCGGCTAGAGTCATCCTTTAAAAACCTAGGTTCCTCTAGAGAAGCTGTATTTCGTTACGCTTTTGAAAGTCTTCAATAAGGAATTCGTGAATCCCGATCAGATTATCTTTTACTTAATAGATCTTTGTTTTCCAGATCTTGTTCTTATTGATTGTTGAAGTTCTCAAATTATAGATCAACAAGAAGACAAATATAAATAATAAAGTACTCTTCGTCTTAGAATTTGTGATTCCACAAGATAGATATCTAAAACTCTTCTCTTTTGATTTATTTAGTTTATTTTTGTGAGTTGAAATCAACTAGGCATCTCTATAACTTTTGAAGATAGTAAGCTATCTTAATTGTTGAGGTTTACTTGATATTTTCTTTAACTTGAAGATACCTCATAACTAAACGGATTTCCATTACCTTGATTGAATATATTTCTAAAAGAAAGTAGATAGCTAGGCTATCTGTTATAGGCATAATAATTAAAAAAATATTCACTTAAGTTGAAGCAGCTCCTTTGCCTGTAAAGGACTTCAACTAGGAAAATCGTGTTACATAGGGTCTTGGAAAATCTAAGAGATACAAAGGAGCACAACTAAAGCTGAATTTCTCATAGGGTAGATTCGTTCTTAATTACATTCTAGTATGAATCCTGATAGTAGTCTAGTGTCTGTGGCGGCTTAATACAACACTTTGGTGTTCAAGTCCTAGACTAAGTCTCGCGGTTTTTAAGCACATTGGATTTGTCCTCGATAATATAATTTATGGTATCTTGTATTATTTCTTTTCCGCATTATATTGTATATCCTTATAATAGAAATGTCGCAAGTGGTACTGTTAGAGCACTGCTCGGTCGAACTCGCAAGCGTTGCTATCTCAAGCTTGTTGTCAAGTTTAGTTGCCAAACTATAAGTCTTGATTTCTAGTCTACTTATAGCTATGTCCCGGATTAGGATAGAATGTGTAGTTGAGCTTTAGACTTCATGACGTTCATCGATTGAAGACGAAGAACTACTAAGGGCATCTTGTGGAACTTCATCAACAAAAGGTGTGTGGAGACTTGAACTCATATATCACTCAGAAGTCTATTTATATTTTATCTCCTATTGAGACAAAAATCATATAGTTATATAGAATTTATATTATACACATTTGATATTTCGAGCTGAGTTTAACTCGCTTACATATTTATCGAAATATGTGTTGGTAAGCTTTCGCTTTAACCAAGTACATCTTTATTCTCGACGAAAGTCAAAAGATGATCATGTGAAAATCTCCTGGTAACATCTTACATGATTTGTGTGAGACAGTCATTTGATGTAGACTCGGAATGTTTCGTATTGATCTATTGATCACTTGAAAATTGTTTTGAAGCTAATAGTTTGTGTGAGACAGGTATTCCCAACTTCCAAGAATGTTTCAATGATTAAGATGAAGTTTAGAACGATTAACCATTGATTGGATATAGCACAGTATGCGTACTTGCATGCTAACTGTTGCAAGTTGTTCCAACTCCGGGAACCATAGAATGCATACCCGTATGCGTACTGGTTGGTTAGTTGAAAGTACGGGAACTTAGTATGCATACCCGTATGCGTACCGGCGTAATAGTTCAAGTCCGGGAATTCAACTGAGTTTGGTGGTGTACGACAGTATGCGTACCCGTTCGCATACTGGCGAACCCAGACCAAGTCCGGAACTCAAAGTATGTGTACCCGTTTGCATACTTGTGTGGGTAAAATTCTACAATCGGTTTGTTCATGAACAAATACATTTATGAAAAGGCGAGGTTACCCAAATATACCTCAAGCTAAAACTTTTCCTTCCTATAAGTCCTTTCTACGAAAGTGAGTGTCTATGGACTGAGTCGAGACAATACAACAAGTCGGTTCACACTTCGTGTGATCGTCTATGGATACGAGATCGAGACAATACAACAACGAAGTATGTTTACTTGATACAAAGGTTCGGACTTAACCAAACACAATAGGATTGCTTATCAAGTAAATAGGAATTAGCGTTTGTGTGATTTACTTTAATTATAATAAAACAATTATAATGCGGAAATATAAAGTAAATGACACAGCAAGATTTTGTTAACGAGGAAAACCGCAAATGCAGAAGAACCCCGAGACCTTGTACAGAATTGAATACTCTCAGGATTAAGCCGCTATACAAAATAAACCAACTTCGTATAGTTGAGACCAAGCAACTAAACCTATAGTTCACCTAGTTCCGTCTGTATTCCCACGCCTCCGACCTGTAAACAAGTCACGTACTTGGACCAATTCCTTTGGTTCATATTCCAAACAGTAAAGGAACAACAAATCTGTTTGGTATCAACTCTCTTTAACCAAGTGATATGAGTTGGACAAAGGCTCTTCTGTTTATCTTAATATAAAATCCTTTGCCAGGTTCCAAGATATATCTTATGTTCAATCACCAAAAGGTAATCGTTAAGATTTTTCAATCAATACCTTTAATCCCAAGGAAACGTATTGATGCCGATCTACACAACTATTCTATCAAAATACCACAAGGATAGATCGATTATAGTTGGATCCTCTTTTACCGAAACAAGTATTGTGCACACCAAAGATTTATATAACCAAGTCATAAATCTTCTATCTCTTCTTTGTCTTCAAATCTTCTTAGATCTTCAATAAACACCTGCACAAAAGTACTTGAATCTCTTGTGATCAATCACGCACAGAACGGAGTCTGTTAACAATGGATTATCACAAGATCGTCTTTAGCACTAACAACAGTCTAAAGATCTCTGTCGAAACCTTGAACTAGTTTGGGTGAATCTTATATCAGAAAAGAAGATTCTCAAGTATAAACAAACCAGGTGCAATCAAAGTTCACCACCGTTAGTCAATCAAATCAATATCAAAACAAAAGATAAACCGCACTTATCTAGTTTCCCACCAACGGTACGCGCTAGAGCTTCTCAATCTCAAAGAAGACTTTAAACTGAGCGTCCGTAAGAGATTTCGCCTAATTAGGTTACTCTCCTCTCCGAATAGGAGGCTTCACCAGTAACAGTACAACAGAAGAAGTTTACTGTCACGAAGGATTAGTTTTCCCGAAATGCAAATTTCAAGTATTTACATACAAGGAAGTTTGGACACCAAGAAATTTCCAAAACCGAAAATATTCTCAAGATATTCTATAATAATTTCCATATTCGGTTTTCATAATTTATGAGAATGCTCTGTCCAAAATAGTGATCGAAAATATCCTTGGAAAATATTTAACTAGCAAATGCACATTACTAATTCTTATTTTCCATATATAATTAAAAAGCTTAACTAAAAGATTCTTAACTTATTTGATATAGATCCTGGGATTTACTTCCTTTCTTGAACAATAAAAAATATACGCATTACTGCATGTGTTCAAAGTGTGTCGACATCCTTTCTTTGTAAGTCCTCTTTCATACTTACTCACTTGAAACCGATTTACCACACTTCCAAACAAGTTTAGAATTGGTTCATCTGACTTTCAAGATCTAGGAGATTGATTAAGAACTTCTCAATCAAAAATCATGGGTTTAACGGTTCAACCAAAACAAGTTTCGGTTCTACCTCCATGTGAGTACTGTGCATAGTCACACTAGCTTCCCAAAATTCGGTTTACTAGGACTAGGATCGGTTCCCCACATATATATGGTATCTAAATCATATTTGTTGCACATGTCCATAGGATCGGTTCCCCTTTCTGCTATAAACCTTGCTACACCCCATACAAGGATCGATTCCCCTATGTGCCGTGTTGCACCTCTTACTAGGATCGGTTCCCCTTTACCCAGTGTTAGGCTTTACAAACTGCACAAACTCGATCATACCAACAGGTGATTACTTAAGATCGGTTTCACTAATAAAAGTCACACCAATACAAAAGTCAGGCCTCATGTGAATAATTTTACCAAGAACACAAACAAGTCATGAGCGGTTATACTAATCACACATATTGGTCATTCATAAGATATGCAATGAAGAACAACCCCAATAACGCCTGGCGATTTCCTTTTCGGTTCACAAACAAAGTTCATGAACTTACTTCCTTAAAACACATGTAACAACATTGTTTCCTAGGATGAAATCCTCACCTCATACCCATACATAATCACAATAGCATTCCTACGATTATGTTGATGTCTTATCTACAAAGTTTAATGGTTAAGCAATAAACCTCGTATTGAATTCCTTAATACTATGTCCATCTAGAGTGTTCATGCTTCACAGTTTTGTTTTCAATATGCACGACTTGAAAGATACGTTAGGGAATGAAACAGTTCAAGTCAAATATCAGTAACCTCAAGTGGAAGGATGATGTTGTGGTTGTAGATCCGTACTTCTTCACTTCTTCAAGTCTTCGCAGTACTTGTAATGTCTCATATCCTAATACTTTCAAGCTAACCCATACGAAGTTGACTCTAGTACATTTAATCAAGCGACTCTTAAATGAGTTTTGGTTCACTAAAATATGACAACCAAACTTGACATACTGACGCTTGGTGGGTTCAACTGAGCTATGCTCTAACAATCTCCCCCTTTGCCAATTTTAGTGACAAAACTCTTACAATCATATGGATAAACAAATTACAAGAATTCATTACATATACCCTTGATTCCCAAATTCAACAGCACATAACCTGTATATATTCAATCCTTAAAAATGCAACAGTTGTTGACATTACAATAAAAAAGCTCATACTCCCCCTAAAGGTGAGATAGGTAGATTTGCAATCCTCACGTTTTTGTTATACCAAATCATATGATATGTTACTCCCCCTTAGTATGTGCTTTTCCTCATTATTTAGATAAACGTTCAAGCATCATTGTCCTCTTCCCTAGTGACACCCATCAATATAAATTGACACCGGCATCACTTGTTTACTCCACATATTTCTCCCCCTTTTTGTCACAAAATGAGAAAAAAACGAAAAAATAAAGGACAACACGAAAAGGATCTTACAAATCTCAAAATAGACTTGTAACCTGTTGAGTCAAGCACGAGGGTTCCACATACCATTTTTGATAATCAATATCAAACCGAAACTACAAAGTAATTATGTTTTGATATGTTATCATGGAAATAATTGCCCGAAGCAATTTTCCCAACTAGTTTAGCAAACCAAAAATCAACTAATCACATTAGTTCCTTTGCTAAACCGATTGTATAAATACAACCGCTTCATTCACTAAGACCAAAACAAAGATAAACTCTATTTTTCTTATCAGGTTCTAATTATCCATATAACTTAGACCTCTAAATTTTAAACAAGCCAAATACTAGGTTAGTTAACTAGCATTTCCTTCTTTAGGCATTCGATTAGACTTGAATAACTGAAACCTCCAGTTTGATAAATCTAACTAAGATCAGAATTAACTTAGTTTATCTTATCCGGAATCGAATTGGACTAAACAACTCGTCCCGTCAACATATTATTTTGTCAAGCCATAAATAATTCATACAAACCAAAAAAAATCAACTTGCATAATTATTCACCTCAACCGGAAGCAATTGAAACAACATAAACATTAAAGCACTGCAATTGAACCGTAAAATTTTGTAAGCCTAAACGATTGATACCACACAAAAAAGTAAGATAACAATAGTTTTTCTTAACCGTAACCAATTGAATCACACACACATCCATACACATATAATGGAATAAAAGCATCAATTGTACCGAAATTTTGTTAAGCAAAAAGATATAAGCAATAACATTAGGCTTTTCTTAAACAGGAAAACAATTAACTAACAAGATTGTTACCTCAATTTCGTATCCAACTTCTCCAATATGATCGCATCTTCTTCTTCCAGGGAGAATTGATATTAAAATACCATTATGTTGTCATCCTTATGCAAATCAAAAGAATAACAACAACCAACCTTTACCAGAGAAAGGTTGAAAATCGGTTTTTAACTATTACAAGCAAAAGTTAAAAATCTGCGAAACACATGCTTTTATGCTAAAACAAAACCGATTCAAAATATTGTGACTTTTTCACATATTGTTTCTATCAGAACCCCTCATGATCCTTTGATAAAGCCTACCAACATGGGCTAGAACTTAATCCTTCTAAGTCAAAAAGTCACCCAAACCATAAGGGTTCACACCATATTATGAGATCGAATGTCAAGGTAATGAAACCGAAATCAAACATCCAATAAACATTCATAGCAATAAATTAAGCATCCAAGCATAGGCTATGAAAATCAAAAACTATCACAAGAAAAATTATAAATCAAATAACTTTATTCATAATAGACTTATTATAATCAATGAAAGAAATCAAAAATTGCAGTCTATTTTTCTAATGTTCAACTCAATCCTTCATATCACTGCTAAATGAAGGTGGACTTCTACTTTCAGTCTTCAGCTTGTGAATTTCTTCAAGTAGAAAACCTTGTTGCTTAACAAGAACTTCTTGCATGTGAGAATTTTTTGTGAAGGATTCTGCAAGAGCATGTAGTTCTATCTTTGATTGAACACAAAGAGTGTCAATGCTTCAATACACTGATCTTTCTTCAGCGTATTCTCTCTTTCCTTCTTACTAAGACAATCTCCCTTTTTGATTTTACCCCTAATATCAAGAGAAGGTCCTGACTTACTCTTAGGTTGATTATTCTGATCTATCATCTTATCATACGAAGATGTTGATCCAGACTCATGGTTCAGACAAGGAAAAACCAAAGAAGGAGGATGATCTCTTTATAATTTTCATACTTCCGAAAATATAAGATCCCTAAAGATACGAATATACCAAATATTTTGAATTACTAGATTTTATTTCCATAATCTACACAAAAAATGCCTTGATTTTCTTCTTCCTCACTCGAATTTGGCACACATGGTGAGGAAAGAATTCTAATACCGATCAGGTGGTATTAGTATGAGATTTTCTCTCATTATGGAATTTTTAACAACCAGAGTGTTCTTGATCTAGCACCGTATGAGAAATTCTCCTCTTGTGACCTCGAACTAGCGAAGTATCTTGACTTTGACTTGGGTTGCCTATGCAACTCTTACCAATTTTGTTTTTGAGACAGTTTTTGCATCTTGTCTTATTTTTTCTTTTACCATTAGATGATTTAATAACATCGGAAGACATGTCCCTTCTTAAAATGGGTAAATCACTAATGGAGGAGGAAGAAATAAGATTGACAGCTAATGCAATATTAGATGTTTCCTCTTCTTCAGAATTGTATGAATCAGAGGTCTCATCTTGAGTTACATCCAATGCCTTGCTTCCAGTGTATTTCTTAAGATTGGGACAGTCTTTAGAAATATGACCAAACCCTTTACACTTGAAGCATTGTGGCTGATATTCATCATATTCTTCATGATCCTTCTTGACAGGAACTCGATCGCATGGACGAGAAGATCGGTGAGTATCCTTTATGAATCTCTTATTCCTTTTCTTTAAGAGATCTCGAAACTGTCTAGTAATCAATGATATTGATTGTTCAATTTCATCATCAGAGTTTTATGCAATCTGTTCATTTGAATCATCCATGTGTCTACTCCTTTCCATAGAATCCTTTGGAATTTTTGTAGCTTTGAAAGCAATTCCTTTATTTAGAATAGACTGTGATTCATGATCAAAGATCTTTAACTTTCCAACGAGTGTGCTTCGTGAGAGAGTTGAGATATCATTTTCTTATATGATTGCATGCTTCTTAGAATCGTATCTTGATGGCAACGATCTGAGAATTTTGCACACTATTTTCTTTTCAGAGATAGTCTTTCCAAGAGAGAAAGAGGCATTGATTATCTCAGAGAGTTTAATATGAAACTCTTCAAAAGTGTCGTTGTCATCTATTCGAGGGCTTTCCCAATCGGACGTAAGAGTTTGAAGTCTAGCTTCTTTCTCTGAAGTGTTTCCTTCAAATACGATCTGAAGATTATCCCAAGCTTCTTTCGAAGTTTGACATGTTGATACATGATGTTGTAGATCACGGCTTACAGCATGTATTATAGGATTCAAACCATCTGAATTCTGCTTAGCAAGAGCCTTTTCTTCGTTTGAAAAATCTACTAGGCGTTTAAGCTCAACATCTGAATTTTCTATCTTTGGAAGAATATAACCATCGACGACTAATAGCCAAGTATTAAAATCTCTTGATTGAAGAAAAGATCGCATAACAGATTTCCACCACAGATAGTTTGTTCCGTCAAATCTTGGCGGTACGTTAATTGAAGTCAATTCATGAGAAATCGAGTTCATTCTTATGGGATGGATCGCACCAAACACAGCTTGTTAGATCTTTTCGTGTTTTCCTGCTCTGATACCAATTGAAAAGGCGAGGGTACCCAAATATACCTCAATCTAAAACTTTTCTTTCCTATAAGTCCTTTCTCCGAAAGTGATTGTCTATGGACTGAGTCGTGACAATACAACAAATCGGTTCACACTTCGTGTGATCGTCTATGGATACGAGATCGAGACAATACAACAACGAAGTATGTTTACTTGATACAAAGGTTCGGACTTAACCAAACCCAATAGGGCTTGCTTATCAAGTAAATAGGAATTAACGTTTGTGTGATTTACTTTAATTATAATAAAACAATTATAATGCGGAAATATAAAGTAAATGACATAGCAAGATTTTTTTAACGAGGAAAACCACAAATGCAGAAAAACCCCGGGACCTTGTCCAGAACTGAATACTCTCGGGATTAAGCTGTTATACAAAATAAACCAACTTCGTATAGTAAAGACCAAGCAACTAAACCTATAGTTCACCTAGTTCCGTACGTATTCCCACGCCTCTGACCTGTAAACAAGTCACGTACTTGGACTAATTCCTTTGGTTCGTATTCCAAACAGTAAAGGAACAACAAATCTGTTTGGTATCAACTCTCTTCAACCAAGTGATATGAGTTGGACAAAGGCTCTTCTGTTTATCTTAACATAAAATCCTTTGCCAGGTTCCAAGATCTATCTTATGTTCAATCACCAAAAGGTAATCGTTAAGATTTTTCAATCAATACCTTTAATCCCAAGGAAACGTATTGATGCCGATCTACACAACTATTCTATCAAAATACCACAAGGATAGATCGATTATAGTTGGATCCTCTTTTACCGAAACAAGTATTGTGCACACCAAAGATTTATATAACCAAGTCAGAAATCTTCTATCTCTTCTTTATCTTCAAATCTTCTTAGATCTTCAATAAACACCTGCACACAAGTACTTGAATCTCTTGTGATCAATCACGCACAGAACGGAGTCTGTTAGCAATGGATTATCACAAGATCGTCTTTAGCACTAACAACAGTCTAAAGATCTCTGTCGAAACCTTGAACTAGTTTGGGTGAATCTTATATCAGAAAATAAGATTCTCAAGTATAAATAAACCAGGTGCAATCAAAGTTCAATCATCGTTAGTCAATCAAATCAATATGAAAACAAGAGATAAGCCGCAATTATCTAGTTTACCACCAACGGTACGCGCTAGAGCTTCTCAATCCCAAAGAAGACTTTAAACTGAGCGGCCGTTAGAGATTTCGCTTAATTAGGTTTCTCTCCTCTCCGAATAGGCGGCTTCACCAGTAACAGTACAACAGAGGAAGTTTACTGTCACGAAGGATTAGTTTGCCCGAAATGAAAACTTCAAGTATTTATAGACAAGGAAGTTTGGACACCAAGGAATTTCCAAAAACGAAAATATTCTCAAGATATTCTATAATAATTTCCATATTTAGTGATCGAAAATCTCCTTGGAAAATCTTTAACTAGCAAATGCACATTACTAATTCTTATTTTCCATATATAATTAAAAACCTTAATTAAAAGATTCTTAACTTATTTAATTTCGATCCTGGGATTTACTTCATTTCTTGAACAATAAAAAATATACGCATTACTGCATGTGTTCAAAGTGTGTCGACATCCTTTCTTTGTAAGTCCTCTTTCATACTTACTCACTTGAAACCGATTTACCACACTTCCAAACAAGTTTAGAATTGGTTCATCTGACTTTCAAGAGCTAAGTTATTGATTAAGAACTTCTCAATCACAAATCATGGGTTTAACGGTTCTACCAAAACAAGTTTCGGTTCTTCCTCCATGTGAGTACTGTGCATAGTCACACTATCTTCCCAAAATTCGGTTGACTAGGACTAGGATCGGTTCCCCACATATATATGGTATCTAACTCATATTTGTTGCACATGTCCATAGGATTAGTTCCACTTTGCCTAAAAACGTGTTACACATGTCCATAAGATCGGTTCCCCTTTCGGCTATAAACCTTGCTACACCCCATACAAGGATCGATTCCCCTATGTGTCGTGTTGCACCTCTTACTAGGATCGGTTCCCCTTTACCCAGTGTTAGGCCTTACAAACTGCACAAACTCGATCATACCAACAGGTGATTACTTAAGATCGGTTTCACTAATAAAAGTCACACCAATACAAAAGTCAGGCTTCATGTGAATAATTTTACCAAGAACACAAACAAGTCATGAGAGGTTATACTAATCACACATATTGGTCGTTCATAATATATCCAATGAAGAACAGCCTCAATAACGCCAGGCGATTTCCTTTTCGGTTCACAAACAAAGTTCATGAACTTACTTCCTTAAAACACATGTAACAACATTGTTTCCTAGGATGAAATCCTCACCTCATACCCATACATAATCACAATAGCATTCTTACGATTATGTTGATGTCTTATCTACAAAGTTTAATGGTCAAGCAATAAACTTCGTATTGAATTCCTTAATACTATGTCTATCTAGAGTGTTCATGCTTCACAGTTTTGTTTTCAATATGCACGATTTGAAAGATACGTAAGGGAATGAAACAGTTCAAGTCATATATCAGTAACCTCAAGTGGAAGGATGATGTTGTGGTTGTAGCTCCGTACTTCTTCACTTCTTCAAGTCTTCGCAGTACTTGTAATGTCTCATACCCTAATACTTTCAAGCTAACCCATACGAAGTTGACTCTAATACATTTAATCAAGCGACTCTTAAATGAGTTTTTGTTCACTAAAATATGACAACCAAACTTGACATACTGACGCTTGGTGGGTTCAACCGAGCTATGCTCTAAACATCTCCCCCTTTGTCAATTTTAGTGACAAAACTCTTACAATCATATGGATAAACAAATTACAAGAATTCATTACATATACCCTTGATTCCCGAATTCAACAGCACATAACCTGCATACATTCAATCCTTAAAAATGCAACAGTCGTTGACATTATAATAACAAAGCTCATACTCCCCCTAAAGGTGAGATAGGTAGATTTGCAATCCTCACGTTTTTGTTATACCAAATCATATGATATGTTACTCCCCCTTAGTCTGTGCTTTTCCTAATTCTTTAGATAAACGTTCAAGCATCATTGTCCTATTCCCTAGTGACACCAATCAATATAAATTGACACTAGCATCACTTGTTTACTCCACATATTTCTCCCCCTTTTTGTCACAAAATGACAAAGAAACGAAAAAAATAAAGGACAACACGAAAAGGATCTTACAAATCTCAAAATAGACTTGTAACCTGTTGAGTCAAGCACGAGGGTTCCACACACCATTTTTGATAACCAATATCAAAACCAAAATTAAAAAGTAATTATGTTTTGATATGTTATCATGGAAATAATTTCCCGAAGCAATTTTCCCAACTAGTTTAGCAAACCAAAAATCAACTAATCGCATTAGATCCTTTTCTAAACCGATTGTATAAATACAACCGCTTCATTCAATAAGACCAAAATAAAGATAAACTCTATTTTTCTTATCAGGTTCTATTATCCATATAACTTAGACCTTTAAATTTTAAACAAGCCAAATACTAGGTTAGCTAACTAGCATTTCCTTCTTTAGGCATTCGATTAGACTTGAATAACTGAAACCTCCACTTTGATAAATCTAACTAAGATCAGAATTAACTTAGTTTATCTTATCCGGAATCGAATTGGACTAAACAACTCGTCCCGTCAACATATTCTTTTGTCAAGCCATAAATAATTCAAACAAACCAAAACAAATCAACTTGCATAATTATTCACCTCAACCGGAAGCAATTGAAACAACATAAACATTAAAGCACTGCAATTGCACCGTAAAATTTTGTAAGCCTAAACGATTGATACCACACAACAAAGTAAGATAACAATAGTTTTTCTTAACCGGAACCAATTGAATCACACACACATCCATACACATATAATGGAATAAAAGCATCAATTGTACCGAAATTTTGTTAAGCAAAAAGATATAAGCAATAACATTAGGCTTTTCTTAAACAGGAAAACAATTAACTAACAAGATTGCTACCTCAATTTCGTATCCAACTTCTCCAATATGATCGCATCTTCTTCTTCCAGGGAGAATTGATATCGAAATACTATTATGTTTTCATCCTTATGCAAAACAAAATAATAACAACAACCAATGTAGTTGCAGGAAATCCTACACTACACCCCTCACAAGATTTCATTAACATTCAACTCATTTTTGGATTAACAATCCTAATTTTATTGATGAATATTTGAACAATCTTACAAGAAAAGATAAAGGAATCAAGAATAACCACTGCTCTAAATTTTCTCTTTCCTATTTACTTGCTTCTCACTAAAAAAAGATCTCTCCCCTTCCTTTACAACTGAACGGCTATTTATAGGGAATTACATAGTGGATGACAGCTAATCTGACCTTTATTTTTGGATATGACTTGCGACATTATCACAACCTTATAAATATCAATCTCGCAAAACTTCCTTATTTTCGCAGGACCGTCACACTTTTCTCATGATTTGGTTGATGTCGTTTCTGAAGTTGTTCTGCGACACTGTCGTGTTGTGTTGTTAATAATTTCGCTGAGGCATTATTGTCGCGAGATTCTGATCCTACATCTTGCCTCTTCTCATATCTTCTCTGCGAAGTAGAGAACGATGTGAGAAATGCCGCAGCTATCCATCGCTTCATATTCTGCATTTATCACACGTATCCTTTCTCCCATCTGTTTCTTGACACGTCTTTTGTAACCGCTGATTTTCAACCGCTCACGTCTTTTCGCATTAATTATGTTTATATTCTCGAAAATCTCCTCTATATATACTCTTCTCACTCTCCCTTTTCTTCTTTTTTACACTCTTTTTCATCTTCTCTGCAACTTCATCATTTTCTCCGTAAATTCCTCTGCTGTAATTTTTCTTCTATTTTCCTTCTTCAATCTTCTTAATTCTTCGTCCATTCCCATACTCTATATTCAGATATGCCTCCAAGTGGTCAAAAACATGAGAAAACCTTAAAGGAAGTTCAAAAAGATCTTGCCGAGAAAGGTTTCACACTTTCTACCATTCCTGGTGAAAGTGCCAAATCAATTCTTTCTATCAAACTTTTCTCTGATCAACATTGTGATGATCAATCAATCATAGTTTCGCTGGGTCAAATTCTCGCAGGTCTCCCCATTCCTCTTTATGACCCAGATATTCCTCTGTTCTATGATATTCTCGCTCACTCGGGATTTTCGCGAGCTATCTTCATATTGAGTGGGGATTGCATTCGTCTGATGCTGGAGTTCTCTAACCGTGGTGCTGGTAAAGGATCTCTTTATTCCAAATAACTTAGGGATCCTAAATTCGTAGATCTAGAGATAGTCGCTGAGAAGTATACAGTAGCGAATTTCTTCGAAAATTATGAATTAATATCCATGAAGAAAGAGAATACTCGCTGGGGTATTCGCTTGAAAAGGAAGGATGTTATTGCTGAAGATAAAATGCTCATGCATGACATTGATTGGCATTCTGGAATAAATAAAACCCCTCGCCAATCCAAAGATGTTAAATGATGCGTCTTCCCCTTGATGCTGAAAGGACCCTATATTGCTGGTTCTAATGTCATTCCTGCGAATCTTACCGCTTATCGACCCTGGGTATTCTCTTGGCCTGATAAAGTGAAAGAGGTATATTTATTCTAATTTCGCACACTTTATGTTTCTTTATTTATCTTGACTCTTTTGTTCGCTGATTCTTGCGACATTCTACAGATCCAGAAACTGAAAGATAGCTACCGCATGACTGGTAAAGCCATTACCTTGCTATCTCTTCGCTCATACACAGATGAGGTAAGAAATATTCTTTTATGATTTTAAACAATGTATTGTTGCCTATGTTTCTTATCTTCATTTGTGTGTGAAGGTTATTGCTGAAGTAGAAGAATCCACCAAGGCTGCGACGGCTGGTGATAAGGGTAAAAATATTCTTCGCAAAGGAAAATCATCTGCATCCTCTTCAAAGAAAAGAAAGAGAGGGAATTCTCCTCCTCCTTTAGATGTTCATTTCCCTGATGGTTCTGAAGATGATGAAGACAACAAAGATGATGATGACGACTCTGCTGCAAATAAAGATTCTCCACCCGAATCCTCTATGGCACAGTTATCTGGTATCTTCTCTGATTCTTGGCAAGGGATGGGAGATAATTTCCTCGCCAGTATATGCAAAGCTCTCGAAACTATTTGCGATACTCCTTTGTTGGATGGTGATAGTTCTCTTCGTGGAGTCTCCAGATCAGTGATTCCTAGCTTCCTAAATTCCCTCAATAGTTTGGTATACCTTCGTCTTTTTACTTCTTCATTATTGTGACTCAAAATTTCTTTTTATTTTAATTATTTTTTGTATTTTCTTCGCAGGCTGGAAAAGCTTCTTTCGTTGTTGCCTCAGATTTTGGAGAGGAGTCGCGAAATTCTTGAAAAGAAGAATCTTCAATTTCGTACGAAGAATGAAGAACTGGAAACTGAAGCTAAAGGTATTCGTGAGAAGAACGAATAATTAGAAGCTGAAGTTAAAGGTCTTCGCGAGAAGAACAAACAACTGGAAACCGACACTTCTTCGCAAAGGAACAAAATTTCTACTCTTCAAAAAGCTAATGATCAGCTCTATGGTATACAATTTTTCTCATTTCCTTTCATTCATTCATCCTATTGTCTTATCTTATTTGATTAATCCTTTTTGCAGACATTTATGGTCTTTCTGATGAAGCCATTCTTCTTAGTTCATTTCCCGATGCCCTAGACAATGACACTCTTCTTGAACATCTTAATAAATCTTTGAATAGTTTCTCTAATGATAAAATTTCATCTCTGCCTTTGAATGAACTTAAATCCAAATTTCGCCTCTTAGAGATTGATCATAAATCTAGTTTAGGTTTAGCCAACCAATTTAAACGTTTTTATCTCAATTCTAAAGAGAAGATCAATGAATTAAGAACCAAGATTAGCAAACTTATAGGTGATAAAGATCGTATCTCTGATCAATGTGTTAAGGCTTTAGCGAAATTCCAAGAGACTCTTCTTGAGGTTCAATTTGAACGAGATGAAGCCAATCGTCAAAATGTTGTGCTTAGCGAGAGAGAAAACCAAGTTCGTTCTCGTCTTCTCATAAATAGTGATGATGAGTTCGCTTGGGCCGCGACAATCTTGGATAATGCCAGAAAAGATTTAGGTGTAAATGTTAGTCTCCAAGTTGAGCATACAGCCTTGATTAGAGATATGATTTCTGAGAGAGAAGGTCATTAACTGTTTTTTTTTATTAATCTTTGGTTTTTCACGAGTTTTTATCAAGTTACTGATTAATTGCTATATGCTTCGCAGGATCTGAAAGTAGATATCTCCAAAGAGTTGAGGAACTTGAAGCTGAAAAAGAGGAACTTGCAAAGAATCTTTCTCCTCGCAACGACAAATATTCTAGATTAAAGAATCAAACCAAGATCATTGTTGCGAACTTTAAGAACGACGCTCTGCATTTTCGCAATCAAACTATTCAAATGGTTTGTGATGACCATAGTATTCCTCACTCTGATTATCCATGTCTCTTGGAGGAGATCCCAAAGAAAATTCCTAGTCTGACCATCTCTGATAGCGAAGCTGATGATGAAGAATCTGATGGTGATGAAGGTTCTGATGGAGATAAAGGTTCTGATGCAGACAAAGAAGAGAACAAGTCTGATGAAGATGATGAAGGATCAACTAAGAAGTAGTCTTTGTTTCTTTCTTTGATCTTCTGTAATACTTGTACATTTATTCCTTCTTTTTGTATATTTGCGAATTCTTTTGGTTCCTCATATTCCTTAATATATGAGTTTCTTTCATTTCGACCTGCATTCATTAAAACAATTCTTCCTTGCAATACGGTTAATCAACATAATCATTAATTTTTGAATTTTTGCGTAAATCTATCATGTGGAGACAAATAACATTTTTTAATTTCATTCATTCCCATACTTGCCTCTGTTATTTGTATCCAAATGAGAGATTTTGCAGATTTCTCTTATTTTGTGCCTCAACTTCGCAGTTGTTTATGTATAATTTCGCAATCATATGCGAAGTGAATTTTGATTTTTTTTTCAAAATCTCATTCCTGTGTGGTCTTATTTTGCCTTCCTAGTTAAAGGTCTTATTATGCCACCTCTTGTCATTGCGACAAAATCGCAGGATGTCCTTGCACTTTCATGCAAAAACCCATTGATCTTGCCTTAACTTTTTTCTTTGTATTATTTCCTCTTCAGGATAGTTGCGACAATATGACAGGCCTAAATTTTCTTACGAAAATAAAGCCCCATGACATTGCCGTCTGGCGACGAAATCACAGGACGTCTTCGCACTTTCATGTGAAAACCCATTGATATCGTCTTATCTTTCTCTTTAGTATTATTGCCTCTTCAGGATTGTCACACAAATATTACAATCCTTAATACCCTTGCGAGTAAAAAGCCTCATGACATTTGCGTCTTAAGACACTTATCATATCCCTAATGGAGGGTGCCTCCCTTATCTATCCCTTTGCGTCTTAACAACAACTAGTTGTTTTCGCAGCCTCTTATCCCTTTTACCTATAGGGTTTATGGTTACGAGACTGCACCCTAAGTGGGGTTTTCTTCGGTCCGAGTGCAGTATAAGCCAAGACTTGTCAAGAATGGCAAGGTACGCTCCATACGCCCCTGGCACTCTTGACTCAACCGTGTACCTCGGCACCTTGGTCAGATTCTGCACTCCTTAGGAGAGTCCTTATTACCTTAGTCGCCCAACCTAAGTCATATGCTTAAGCTGAGAATCCAAGGTGCCTCTCCCCGATGGGCTTTATTGACCCCAAATCTCCATGACCCAGGTTCCGGTGGCGATGTAGCCTTTCCCTGAGCCATGCAACAGGTACCCCTTATATGACGTACTTTAGGTCTTACATTTTCCTCTTGTGAAATTGTATTCGCGAACTAGGGTGTACGCCATAAAGGTTCGCCCCTTTCTCTTTTGTCATTGTTCTCTGATTTTCTTTTGTAGAATTCATTATCTCTGCGAGATTATCGCACATCATCACATCGTATTTGCACTTCTCAATCTCTTTTTTTATCATTCAGTAAAATGTACTTTTTGAAAATTTTCGCAACAAATCAACCATTCATACACATCTTATTTTCTGCTACTGCTTCCTTGGTAGTGGTATGTTCACCGTTTCTTATTCTGAGCTAGCATTAGTTTCACAACATTTCTTCTTCTTTTCGTTCGATTGCATCCACCATCAATCTCTCACTTTTTTGTGTCTCTTTGATTTTGCGTCGCCAACTTTGCTTCTTGTTTGCTCTTCCTTCGCAGGATTCTACCTCAGTTTCGTAACATTTCTTTCCTTCAACCCAATCTCCTTTTATGATTCCTACACCACTGGGGTGAGGGAATTTGATGCACTGGTGTAAAGTTGAAGCTACACCTAGAATCCCATGTAGCCAAGGTCGACCAATTAATGCATTGTAGGGTGACTCTACGTCAACAACACAGAACAGGATTTCAGTTGATATTCCCTTCAATGGAATTCGCATAGTAACCTCCCCTTTAGGCTTGTCGGAAAAGTACCATTAAAACCATATATCTTATATGTTGATGGTATAAGATCATCATCTCTCCCTCCCATGGTTTTATAAGTATGATAGAATAAGATGTTCACAGAGCTTCCGGTATCGATTAGAATCCTATTAATTGCCCATGAGTCTTCAGCTTCATCATCTTTCGGTTTTGGATTAAATTCTAATTTTACCACTAATGGATTGTCATGTACTTCTCCACCTTCAGGGACTTCTTTTGTGGTAAAAGAAATAGTTTGTTTCTGCCATTCCTCTAGCGACGATATTTTTGCAATATTCATAATTTCTCTTCCATCATTGTCTCTTGCGAACACTCTACTCAAAACATTTTCATGAAAATCTTCAATTGTCTTGTGTGAATGTAGGATAGAGTGACAGAATAGATTCTTTGCTTTTGCACCAACTTCTACGAAGAATGTTTCCTTTTCTTTTACCGTGTTTACTCTGTGATGCTCTAGTGGTGGTGGCGGCAATGGTTGAGATTGTGGATGCCCTACCAGAAAGTGGTTTAGCTTTCCTTGATCCATCATTCTCAGAATAATTCTCTTTATATTTCTGCAATCATTTGTAGTATGTCCATGGAAATGATGATAAGAACAGAACTCATGACTTATGTTTCTTAGAGGTGGTTCAGTTCCCATGTTCCATGGTGTCGGTATATTCTCCATCAAAATTATAGCTTCCCATATTCTCTCCACGCTTGCATTTAGAGGTGGCATCTTGATCTCCTCCCACATTATCTTGTGGCTTCCCTGTCCTCTATGATAGTTTTGCCTCTGACCTCCATAAGTTTCTCGCGGCTGATCAAGTCTTTGAATCTTGTTATTTCCACTACGATTATAGAAATTTCTTTCTCTTTCATACTCCTCTTGATCTCGGCTTCCCATAGCCACCAGTTTCTGTTAATTGTTGCACGTCACCTTTTTTTTGTCCTTGCGAAGTGCTCGCCACTGTGTTTATTAGTTTGGATAATACGCTTGCATTCTCTGCTTGTGAACTGGTATTCGCAACTGGGTATGATTCCATCTCATTTTGCCTTTCCTCTAGAGCAATATACTCTTCTTGAAGTTCTCGCAGTTAGGTCATTGTGATGGTGTTCTTGACTCTGAAAATTTGGACATATAATAGATTGGTTGCGAACATAGCATTGATAAATGACAAGATAAGATATCTCTCATCCACACGGCCATCCATCTCACTACACATAGTCCTCCACCTTTTGGTCAGATGCTTCAGACTTTCGCCAATCCTTTGTTTTAATCCAAACACATATTCAATATCAGGTCACGAACAATTGTTACTTATATATGCCCCCAAGAATGTGGTCTGCAAATGATTGAAAGATGTTATTGTATTTTTTGGTAGACCTTCGAACCATTTTAACGCCTCTCCTGTTAGACTGGATGCAAAATACTTGCATAATACGGCATCATGATTTTCCCACTGTAACATGCATCTCACATAGGCTTTGATGTGTTGAATTGCACAAGTTGTTCCATCAAAGATGTTGGTTAATGCGGGAAAATTGCATTTCGGAGGTATTCCTCCTAGTTGTACTTCTCTTGTAAATGGAGTTTTCGCAGCTTCTTCTATAGCTTCATCTAATTGTCTTTTGCCTAATTCTCCTCTATTATTTAGCATTCCTCTCATTTCTTCCAATTCTTTTAAGATTTGTTCATTTACGCCTAAATTTTGATCCATTGGTCTTTTTAATTTCGCCTCCCTTCTTTTGCGTTCATGTCTTTCTTCTCTCGCGAAATTTTGCATTTCTTCTTCATCATTCTCATCTCGTCTTCTCCTGCGATTCTCTTCCTCATCTCTATCTTGCATTCGCGTATGATGATGTCTCTCATTTTCCCCTCCATGATTTTGTTCATTTCTTATCAATTCCATTCGTTGTGTTTCAGCCATCCTCTGTACTCTATCATACTCTTCATTGATATTACCGTTATTCCGGTTTTGTGTACGCCTTCTTTCTCGATTCTCGTGACTGTTCTGGCGAATTGTCTCCTGAAGCTCTTGTTCTTCCATTTCCGCTTTCAATCTTTCACGTTCGCGAGTTAAATGTGCTTGTTCAACATAGTGTCTTTCAATTTCTTCTTCAATCGTTTGTTGATTTCTTTGAGCTTCTCTCTCATGCAAAATTCTCCTTCCTTCCTCTCGATTCCCTTCGCCATCTTGATTATTTCGTCCCTGACGTTTTCCATTCTCTTGATTTCTATCATTTTTACTATCATCAAAAGTTTCATTTTGAACATAACGATCATCAGTCCTTTCTCTATCTTCGCGATGTTCTTCATTAGGATTTGGTATTTCTTCTCGAATATTATTTCCAGCATTAACTGTGGGTGAGTTTCGCCTCATCTCTCTTCTAGTCGATCTTGAATATGATCTTGTAGTACTTCTCGATCTTCTACTCTGTAGTCTCATATTTTCCATCCTCAATTCGTGATTTTTCCTTGTTAGATTTTCACGTTCTTTTGTCTCAGCTCTTCTTTCTTCATGTATTCTTCGTATCAACGTTTCAAACGCTCCAATTTCCTCATATCCATGAATTATTCCTTCATCTGCTTCTTGATTTCTCTCTATCTGTCTATGGTTCCTGGTTTGCTGCTCTTCTTCTACTTCTTCTGCTGAATTTGATCGCCAAGTGTGTATACTCACTCTATCATAATCTGTTGTTCCATTTTGTACAGGTGTTTGCTGAACTGGCGGTTGAACTTGATTTTCTCCATTATTTATCCTTCTAGTAGATTCTCCCATTTCACTTCTCTCCCTTCCATCAAGTCTTTTACTTCTTCTTCTAGCAGTTGTCGGTTGTTCCGATACATTTCTCCTTCTAGCCATTCTTTCAATACTAACAAATTGTAAGAGATTATGTAAGTTTTTTCACCAATTACTTTCAATTCTAATAAATCACAATATTAATCTTCAACTTTTTCTAGAGCAATCTTCAATCTTCAACCCCCTCCCTGTTTCTAGCGCCATTATGTAGTTGAAGGAAATCCTACACTACACCCCTCACAAGATTTCATTAACATTAAACTCATTTTTGGATTAACAATCCTAATTTTATTGATGAATCTTTGAACAATCTTACAAGAAAAGATAAAGGAATCAAGAATAACCATTGATCTAAATTTTCTCTCTCCTATTTACTTGCTTCTCACTCAGAAAAGATCTCTCCCCTTCCTTTACAACTGAACGTCTATTTATAGGGAATTACATAGTGGATGACAACTAATCTGTCCTTTATTTTCGGATATGACTTGCGACATTATCGCAACCTTATAAATATCAATCTCGCAAAACTTCCTTATTTTCGCAGGACCGTCACACTTTTCTCATGATTTGGTTGATGTCGTTTCTGAAGTTGTTTTGCGACACTGTCGTGTTGTGTTGTTAACTATTGCAACCAACTTTTGCCAGGGAAAGGTTGAAAGTCGGTTTTTAACTATTTCAAGCAAAAGTTGAAAACATGCGAAACACATATACTTTTATGCTAAACCAAAACCGATTCAACATATTGTGACTTTTTCACATATTGTTTCTATCAGAACCCCTCATGATCCTTTGATAAAGCCTACCAACATGGGATATAACTTAATCCTTCTAAATCAAAAAGTCACCCAAACCATAAGGGTTCACACCATATTATGAGATCGAATATCAAGGTAATGAAACCGAAATCAAACATCCAATAAACATTCGTAGCAATAAATTAAGCATTCAAGCATAGGCTATGAAAATCAAAAACTATCACAAGAAAAATTATAAATCAAATAACTTTATTCATAATAGACTTATTATAATCAATGAAAGAAATCAAAAATTGTAGTCTATTTTTCTAATGTTCAACTCAATCCTTCATATCAGCGCTAAATGAAGGTGGACTTCTACTTTCAGTCTTCAGCTTGTGAATTTCTTCAAGTAGAAAACCTTGTTGCTTAACAAGAACTTCTTGCAGGTGAGAAATTTTTGTGAAGGATTCTGCAAGAGCATGTAGTTCTATCTTTGATTGAACACAAAGAGTGTCAATGCTTCAATACACTGATCTTTCTTCAGCGTATTCTCTCTTTCCTTCTTACTAAGACAATCTCCCTTTTTGATTTTACCCCTAATATCAAGAGAAGGTCCTGACTTACTCTTAGGTTGATCATTCTGATCTATCATCTTGTCATACGAAGATGTTGGATCCAGACTCATGGTTCAGACAAGGAAAAACCAAATAAGGAGGACGATCTCTTTATAATTTTCATACTTCCGAAAATATAATATCCCTAAAGATACGAATATACCAAATATTTTCAATTACTAGATTTTATTTCCATAATCTACACACAAAAAAATGCCTAAATTTTCTTCTTCCTCACTCAAATTTGGCACACATGGTGAGGAAATAATTCTAATACCGATCAGGTGGTATTAGTATGAGATTTTCTCTCATTATGGAATGTTTAACAAACAGGGTGTTCTTGATCTAGAACCGTATGAGAAATTCTCCTCTTGTTACCTCGAACTAGCGAAGTATCTTGACTTTGACTTGGGTTTCCTATGCAACTCTTACCAATTCTGTTTTTGAGACAGTTTTTGCATTTTGTCTTATTTTTCCTTTTACCATTAGATGATTTAATAACATCGGAAGACATGTCCATTCTTAAAATGGGTAAATCACTAATGGAGAAGGAAGAAATAAGATTGACAACTAATGCAATATTAGATGTTTCCTCTTCTTCAGAATTGTATGAATCAGAGGTCTCATCTTGAGTTACATCCAATGCCTTGCTTCCAGTGTATTTCTTAAGATTGGGAGAGTCTTTAGCAATATGACCAAACCCTTTACACTTGAAGCATTGTGTCTGATATTCATCATCTTCTTCATGATCCTTCTTGACAAGAACTCGATCACATGGACGAGAAGATCGGTGAGTATCCTTTATGAATCTCTTATTCCTTTTCTTTAAGACATCTCGAAACTGTCTAGTAATCAATGATATTGATTGTTCAATTTCATCATCAGAGTTTTATGCAATCTGTTCATTTGAATCATCCATGTGTCTACTCCTTTCCGTAGAATCCTTTGGAATTTTTGTAGATTTGATAGCAATTCCTTTATTTAGAATAGATTGTGATTCATGATCAAAGATCTTTAACTTTCCAACGAGTGTGCTTCGTGAGAGAGTTGAGAGATATTTTCTTATATGATTGCATGCTTCTTAGAATCGTATCTCGATAGCAACGATCTGAGAATTTTGCACACTATTTTCTTTTCAGAGATAGTCTTTCCAAGAGAGAAAGAGGCATTGATTATCTCAGAGAGTTTAATATGAAACTCTTCAAAAGTGTCGTTGTCATCTATTCGAGGGCTTTCCCAATCGGACGTAAGAGTTTGAAGTCTAGCTTCTTTCTCTGAAGTGTTTAACTGACTAAACTGATCCAAACAGCTCTGGATAATTGGGGGGAAACTCACGGCAAACCTTTTCTTTACGAATCTTGTTCAACATTCTTAAAAATGGTCCATCTCAATCACATCTTTGCTGCATCATAAGGGCTCTCCCTATCTTTACTGTGGAAGAAGATGTTGCCCTTATTCAATGTTGGATACATATTATGACGAGAAACATGACTAGTGACGATTTCTGGGAAAAAGTGTTGCAAAGGTTTGTAGCTTTGCGAAATGAATATATAAGAAACATAAAGAGCCTAGAACTAAGATTTTCATTCATCAATAATGATGTCAGATATTATACAGAAGTTTTATGGATGCTTCACCGTGGTAATTCTGGATTGTCCAACAAAGAACTGGTGAGTATATCTTAATACATTTGTCCTTATTGAGTTACTGCAACATAGTTTAATAAAAATCATATTTGACGTAACTTATCTTTTACCTGTTTTTCAGAAAACTACGGCTCAAACAAAGTTTATTGAAGAAAATGGAAGAGAGTTTAAGAATTTTGAATGCTATGAACTCTGTAAGGTTCATGTCGCTGGATTTGATGTAGTTTGATGTTATTGTTGTCGTTAATCACTATAAATGTAATGTTAACAAGTATCACTTAATATAAAACGGAAGTCTAATTTAAGGTCTAAATATCTTCATTAATTAATATTACTGTCACTTCTTTTACAAGATATAAACTTAGACAATAATAAGAACTAAACTAACAACTTCAATAAAAATCAAGTACAATCTTTGGCCTCTTGTTTATCTTTATTTGACGTATCTTCCATTCAACGCGCTCGTGAACTGTTTCCCCTTTGTTTTTGAATTTTTTGTTGTTAACTTTAAAACCGAAGCTTTTCTTTGCCTTAAGCGGAACATTTTCTTGGATTAACTTCTAAAACTTACACTTCCCTTTTATTATTTTCAATCTTTTTAAAACTTCCACATATCTTAGAAACAACAACTTCAAGTTTTGCATCGCAAAAAAGTGTTATAGCCTTTTCAGACATTGCTCTTGACAAATATTAAATATTGAACTAAAAATTTGAAATAAATTTTCTCTGGGTGAATGCATAAACCATGTTTCTCTTTCCTCTCCCGCGACTTCTCTGGCGAATGAAATCCATTTTTGTTCGACGGTTTCAATATGGCTGCTGCAAGCTTTGATTTCCTTTTTTTAATCCTTTTGATTTCTTCCCACGTTTTCAACTTTTTTTGGCTTTTATTTTCTCGTTTTCCACAGTCGACACTGTCGTTTTTCCTCTTTTCTTTTTTTAGGGTTTGTTTTTCCCTTTTTATTTTTAGGGATCCTCTGTAACTTGCATGGCTAGATTGACTAGGGCTTCTTCACGTAACCAGTTAACAACATCACTTCCCCTACCTTCTTTGCCCTCTTCTTCTTCACCTCCGACCTCAGAAAAAGCTAAGGATGATGGATACTTCCATTGCCTATTCAAGAGCTTCCATATATGTCCAGACGGGGTAAATGGTAGGGGGTATGCCAAGGGATCCTTCATACGTCACTTACATGACAGACATTTATCTTCTGAGGTTAACAAGGAATTGTGCAGAGAACTAATTTCCAA
Source organism: Papaver somniferum (assembly GCF_003573695.1). Lineage (NCBI taxonomy): Eukaryota > Viridiplantae > Streptophyta > Magnoliopsida > Ranunculales > Papaveraceae > Papaver > Papaver somniferum. The sequence goes on from NC_039358.1 coordinate 115,590,110, forward strand.
GCATCAACATATACACCGTTCCTGGAGAATGTTTTTATGAGCTTGCGTATGTGGATGTGCTGTAGGTGTATGCACCTACACACCTGGAAGATACCGTGTAAGGGGAAGGAAGGAGTGGTTCATGGAGATGTTGTTGCAGGTCCATTCAATGGTGAAGGTGCTGAGTTTCTTTTCCACTGACTATCTATATCTTCTGAGGTTGGTACTGATGGTTTGGATACATCAAATGTTATATCCTGTGGTGTTTCAGCGGTGAATGATATAGATATTGCATCTGAGTCTGCCTGCTCTCTTTCTACAGAGTTGCTTAAATCTGTTTTCCAGCGACAATTCACGACAGTAACATGTATTCCACACCAGTTCCGGTTGTCTTTTTCGAGAGTTTTGAAATCCTGTCTCGACAGAGTAATCCTTAACCCAGCTAACTTGAATGCTTGGTTGCAGCTGGTATTACTCCCTATTTGTACACTAGCTCTTTACAGGCCGAGAAACTCAGCTGAGGCGAAATCCGGTAAGCGTAAGCGGCTACAAGTTGCTGCTATAAACCTTTTTTTTTCAGTTTGGAAAGAGCCCAATGGTTGTTGCGTTTTGGTGGAAAAAATGCTATAGCTTCCTGTTCGGTTTGGGCCTACACAAAAAGATGACAAGAAACAAGGTTTGGCTAATTTAACTGCTTGCTGCAAGAAAATTAGTTGCGGCCATTTTGCATCTGGGATTCGAGTGCTTTCTTCTGGCGGTGTGGCTCCTTGCAATGAGCAAACTTTTTTGGAATTGCAAGACAAGCACCCAGCAGCGCCACCTCCAGATGTCCCTTGCGATGATATTGCAGTGGATCCAATTATTGTGGATTGTCGAGCAGTCTTGGGAGCTATCAAGAGTTTTCCGAAAGGAACATCATGCGGACGAGACGGCTTAAGGGCGTAACATTTGGTTGATATGATGAGTGGGGTTGCGGTTTCTTTTGCTGATGACTTACTCGTTTCAATTACAGGCGTTGTCAATATTTGCTTGGCTGGTAAATATCCTGCGGAGTTAGGAGAGTTCATAGCTAGTGCACCCCTAACACCGTTACTCAAGCCTGGAGGTGGTATCAGGCCTATCTAAGTTGGCACAATTTGGCGTAGATGGGTTTCTAAGGTGGCAGCTTTATCTGTTGGTAAGGATATGACTTCCTATCTAGGCAATTACCAATTCGGGGTTGGTGTTTCAGCGGGAGGCGAGAGTATTTTACATGCTGTAAATAGTCTCCTTGGGCTGCGAGGACACTCGGACAAGATGTCAATGTTGCTCATTGACTTTTCTAATGCGTTCAACATGGTGAGCAGATCTCAGCTCATCAAAGAGGTTCGTCTTCATTGTCCAAGTATTTCTCGTTGGGTAGAATTTTGTTATATGCGACCTGCTAAACTCTACTACGACAAATATATTTTGTCTTCCGCCTCGGAGTCCAACAGGGTGACCCTCTCGGTCCCTTGCTATTTGCTTTGACTATTCATCCTCTAGTGAAGACTATTGCTTCCAGCTGCAAGCTCAATTTGCATGCCTGGTACCTTGATGATGGTATAATCATTGGCGATACACTTGAGGTGTCTAAGGCTCTGCGTATAATAGAAACTGAAGGGCCAGGTAGGGGTTTACATCTCAATATTAAGAAAACAGAAGTATTTTGGCCTTCCATTGATCCCAAGAGCATTGATGATGATGTTTTCCCGCCTGATATTGGTAGACCTTCTAAAGGTGTTAAATTTTGGGGTGGTCCCGTGAGTCTGGATTTGAACTTTATTAGTGATATGATGCTGAGTAGCGTGAACAAGACTGTTCAACTTATGACTGCCATCAAAAAACTCAAGGATCCTCAAAGTGAGATGCTTTTACTTGCACCGGTGTTTCTATATTGTATTTTGCATTGCGTACTGAAAAAGTGGGGGTCTAAATACACCACCCAATATTTTGATTAACAATCTGTATGGACTAAATCCGAAATACTTTGCTAGAGAATCAACTAGACAGTCAAACTCAATATAGATAAAAAGTATCTCAAGGAGAATCAACTATAAGTCCTTTCTCCGAAAATAACTGTCTATGGACTGAGTCGCGACAATACAACAAATCGGTTCACACTTCGTGTGATCGTCTATGGATACGAGATCGAGACAATACAACGACGAAGTATGTTTACTTGATACAAAGGTTCGGACTTAACCAAACACAATAGGCTTGCTTATCAAGTAAATAGGAATTAACGTTTGTGTGATTTACTTTAATTATAATAAAACAATTATAATGCGGAAATATAAAGTAAATGACATGGCAAGATTTTGTTAACGAGGAAAACCGCAAATGTTTTAAAACCCCGGGACCTTGTCCATAATTGAATACTCTCAGGATTAAGCCGTTATACGAAATAAACCAACTTCGTATAGTAAAGACCAAGCAACTAAACCTATAGTTTACCTAGTTCTGTATTCCCACGCCTCTGACCTATAAACAAGTCACGTACTTGGACTAATTCCTTTGGTTCGTATTCCAAACAGTAAGAGAACAACAAATCTGTTTGGTATCAACTCTCTTCAACCAAGTGATATGAGTTGGACAAAGGCTCTTCTGTTCATCTTAACATAAACTCCTTTGCCAGGTTCCAAGATCTATCTTATGTTCAATCACCAAAAGGTAATCGTTAAGATTTTGCAACCAATACCTTTAATCCCAAGGAAACGTATTGATGCCGATCTACATAGTCACACTAGCTTCCCAAAATTCGGCTGACTAGGTACTAGGTTCGGTTCCCCACATATATATGGTATCTAACTCATATGTGTTGCACATGTCCATAGGATCGGTTCCCCTTTCTTCTATAAACCTTGTTGCACCCCATACAAGGATCGATTCCCCTTTGTGCCGTGTTACATCTCTTACTAGGATCGGTTCCCCTTTACCCAGTGTTAGGCCTTACAAACTGCACAAACTCGATCATACCAACAGGTGATTACTTAAGATCGGTTTCACTAATAAAAGTCATACCAATAAAAAAGTCAGGCCTCATGTGAATAGTTTTACCAAGAACACAAACAAGTCATGAGCGGTTATACTAATCACATATATTGGTCGTTCATAAGATATGCAATGAAGAACAACCCCAATAACGCCTGACGATTTCCTTTTCGGTTCACAAACAAAGTTCATGAACTTACTTCCTTAAAACACATGTAACAACATTGTTTCCTAGGATGAAATCCTCACCTCATACCCATACATAATCACAATAACATTCATACGGTTATGTTGATGTCTTATCTAAAAAGTTTAATGGTTAAGCAATAAACCTCGTATTGAATTCCTTAATACTATGTCTATCTAGAGTGTTCATGCTTCGCAATTTTGTTTTCAATGTACACGAATTGAAAGATACGTTAGGGAATGAAACAGTTCAAGTCAAATATCACTAACCTCAAGTGGAAGGATGATGTTGTGGTTGTAGCTCCGTACTTCTTCACTTCTTTAAGTCTTCGCAATACTTGTAATGTCTCATATCCTAATACTTTCAAGCTAACATATACGAACTTGACTCTAGTACATTTAATCAAGTGACTCTTAAATGAGTTTTGGTTCACTAAAATATGACAACCAAACTTGACATACCAACGTTTGGCGGGTTCAACCGAGCTATGCTCTAACAATTTATATATTAAGGAATGCAATCTTTTGCAAACCGTGGCTATAATGTTCATGAAGTGATAACAAGCTAAATCAAGTCAGATTTCAGTTGTGTATAACAAGCTAAGTTCGATCTAACGGTTGAAAGATATTAGCTTGACTCTAATCAGGTTTTCATCTAACGGTGAATATTGAATGATTTGTTACCAAGGTACCATTGATTGCCAACCCTGATTTGAAGACTATATAAGGGAGAACTCTAGCAACTAGGAAACCTAATCCCCACACCTCCTGTGTGATACTAGTTGCGGCTAGAATCGACTCTCCTTTAACCTAGGTTTTTCTAAAACCATTATAGGTTAACGACTTCATTGGGATTCTGAAGCCAAACCCAACTATTTTCTCTCTAGTTGTGTGTTCTGATCTTACTTTGTTCTGTCGTATTGAGTAGTATCTTCTTTAAGATTTGCTCGAGATTTAATCTCCGATAGGTAAGATAAAAAGTAGTCACAAACATCTTCGTTTCATCGTTTGTGATTGCACAATATCTTGTTTCGCTTCCATACGATTAAGATTATTGTGAGGTGATTGATATTTCTAGGCTGTTCTTCGGGAATATAACTCCGATGTATCACTTGGTTCATGTTGACCTTGATTTATCAAAAGACGGAACAAAACTCGCAGGTATTTCTGTGGAAGAAAGATTTATCTATTCAATTGACTTTTCTGTGTGAGACAGATTTGTTTATCAAGTCTTCGACTTTGGGTCGTATCAACTCTTAGTTGTGGGTGAGATCAGCTAAGGAAATCAAGTGCGCAGAATCCGGCGTGGTTCAAGAGGCGTAATGAACGCGACTGTACCTTAATCAGTGTGAGATTGGTTAGGGCTCAACTACATTCCAGTCCGAAGTTAATTGGTAGTATGCTAGAGTCTGTAACGGCTTAATACAGTATGGTGTTCATATCTGGACTAGGTCCTGGGGTTTTTCTGCATTTGCGGTTTCCTCGTTAACAAAATTTCTGGTGTTTGTGTTATTTCTTTTCCGCATTATATTTTTATATAATTGAAATATCACAGGTTGTGCGTAGTTCAATCAATTAGATAATCCAACCTTTGGTTGTTGATATAAATTGATTGACACTTGGATATTGGTCTTTGGTACCATCCAAGTTATTTCTCATATTAATCCGGCTCACAGATTTCTATGTGTTCGATTGCAGATTGATTTGAGAAATTGAGATATAACTCTTGGATGTATTTTCCTTGATTGAGTCTGACTGTCTAGTTGATTCTTTTGGAAATATATTGTAGTTAGTCCATACAGATTTCTTAAACGAAATATTGGGTGTGGTTGTTACACCCCCGGTTTTTCAGTGGTTGTCCATGAAACATAATGAACAAACCTCTTTTGCTTCAACACATAATATTTTCTTCGCTATGCTTTTATAAAATATGATGGATGTCGTTGGATGAGAATGATATTTGTTGGTTGGGTTGAGAGTGATTTTCGTTGGTTGGGTTGAGAAACAAATTTAGTGTTGTATTTATAAGGGGAAAAAATTCGTTATTTTTTAGCTGTTGGTAATACACGTGGAGATCTAGATAAAGCCGCGTGGTTTTACTTTGACCGCCAACGACTACATTTCCAACGGATCTAATTTCTCACCCTATATATTCAACTTTTCCCATCTTCTTCCTTCTTTCTAAAACTCTTAATCTCTCAATCTATAAAAAATGTTTGCTAGAATTGGTGGTCCTAAATTTACTCAAGAGAAGGATTTAGCTATATGCAAAGCCTACGTTTTCCATAAGGTAGAAAATTTTATGCGCAATCAAGACATGTTGGACGCGTCTTTTTGGCAGAACATTTTCACAGTATCCGTATCACAAATGGGGAACCCCGGAAACCAAGATGCTCATGGTTTGTATCTTCATTATCATTTTTAATTAATCGTGTTGTCACGCCATTCTTTGATCGGGTAAAGGAATTTGATCGAGAAAAATTTGTCGGTGTAACTGACTAAACTGATCCAAACAGCTCTGGATAATTGGGGGGAAACTCACGGAAAACCTTTTCTTTACGAATCTTGTTCAACATTCTTAAAAATGGTCCATCTCAATCACATCTTTGCTGCATCATAAGGGCTCTCCCTATCTTTACTATGGAAGAAGATGTTGCCCTTATTCAATGTTGGATACATATTATGACGAGAAACATGACTAGTGACGATTTCTGGGAAAAAGTGTTGCAAAGGTTTGTAGCTTTGCGAAATGAATATATAAGAAACATAAAGAGCCTAGAACTAAGATTTTCATTCATCAATAATGATGTCAGATATTATACAGAAGTTTTATGGATGCTTCACCGTGGTAATTCTAGATTGTCCAACAACGAACTGGTGAGTATATCTTAATACATTTGTCCTTATTGAGTTACTGCAACATAGTTTAATAAAAATCATATTTGACGTAACTTATCTTTTACCTGTTTTTCAGAAAACTACGGCTCAAACAAAGTTTATTGAAGAAAACGGAAGAGAGTTTAAGAATTTTGAATGCTATGAACTCTGTAAGGTTCATGTCGCTGGATTTGATGTAGTTTGATGTTACTGTTGTCGTTAATCACTATAAATGTAATGTTAACAAGTATCACTTAATATAAAACAGAAGTCTAAATTAAGGTCTAAATATCTTCATTAATTAATATTACTGCCACTTCTTTTACAAGATATAAACTTAGACAATAATAAGAACTAAACTAACAACTTCAATAAAAATCAAGTACAATCTTTGGCCTCTTGTTTATCTTTATTTGACGTATCTTCCATTCAACGCGCTCGTGAACTGTTTCCCCTTTGTTTTTGAATTTTTTGTTGTTAACTTTAAAACCGAAGCTTTTCTTTGCCTTAAGCGGAACATTTTCTTGGATTAATTTCTAAAACTTACACTTCCATTTTATTATTTTAAATCTTTTTAAAACTTCCACATATCTTAGAAACAACAACTTCAAATTTTGTATCGCAAAAAAGTGTTATAGCCTTTTCAGACATTGCTCTTGACAAATATTAAATATTGAACTAAAAATTTGAAATAAATTTTCTCTGGGTGAATGCATAAACCATGTTTCTCTTTCCTCTCCGGCGACTTCTCTGGCGAATGAAAGCCATTTTTGTTCGACGGTTTCAACATGGCTGCTGCAAGCTTTGATTTCCTTTTTTAATCCTTTTGATTTCTTCCCACGTTTTCAACTTTTTTTGGCTTTTCTTTTCTCGTTTTTCAAAGTCGACACTGTCGTTTTTCCTTTTTTCTTTTTTTAGGTTTTGTTTTTCCCTTTTTATTTTTAGGGATCCTCTGCAACTTGCATGGCTAGATTGACTAGGGCTTCTTCACGTAACCAGTTAACAACATCACTTCCCCTTCCTTCTTTGCCCTCTTCTTCTTCACCTCCGACCTCAGAAAAAGCTAAGGATGATGGCTACTGCCATTGCCTATTCAAGAGCTTCCATATATGTCCAGACGGGGTAAATGGTAGGGGGTATGCCAAGGGATCCTTCATACGTCACTTACATGACAGACATTTATCTTCTGAGGTTAAAAAGGAATTCTGCAGAGAACTAATTGCCAAGCATCAACATATACACCGTGCCTGGGAGAATGTTCTTATGAGCTTGCGTATGTGGATGTGCTATAGGTGTATGCACCTACACACCTGGAAGATACCGTGTAAGGGGAAGGAAGGAGTGGTTCATGGAGATGTTGTTGCAGGTCCATTCAATGGTGAAGGTGCTGAGTTTATTTTCCACTGACTATCTATATCTTCTGAGGTTGGTACTGATGGTTTGGATACATCAAATGTTATATCCTGTGGTGTTTCAGCGGTGAATGATAGAGATATTTCATCTGAGTCTGCCTGCTCTCTTTCTACAGAGTTGCTTAACTCTGTTTTCCAGCGACAATTCACGACAGTAACATGTATTCCACACCAGTTCCGGTTGTCTTTTTCGAGAGTTTTGAAATCCTGTCTCGACAAAGTAATCCTTAACCCAACTAACTTGAATGCTTGGTTGCAGCTGGTATTAATCCCTATTTGTACACTAGCTCTTTACAGGCCGAGAAACTCAGCTGAGGCGAAATCCGGTAAGCATAAGCGGCTACAAGTTGCTGCTATAAACCATTTTTTTTCAGTTTGGAAAGAGTCCAATGGTTGTTGCGTTTTGGTGGAAAAAATGCTATAGCTTCCTGTTCGGTTTGGGCCTACACAAAAAGATGACAAGAAACAAGGTTTGGCTAATTTAACTGCTTGCTGCAAGAAAATTAGTTGCGGCCATTTTGCAGCTGGGATTCGAGTGTTTTCTTCTGGCGGTGTGGCTCCTTGCAATGAGCAAACTTTTTTGGAATTGCAAGACAAGCACCAAGCAGCGCCACCTCCAGATGTCCCTTGCGATGATATTGCAGTGGATCCAATTATTGTGGATTGTCGAGCAGTCTTGGGAGCTATCAAGAGTTTTCCGAAAGGAACATCATGCGGACGAGACGGCTTAAGGGCGTAACATTTGGTTGATATGATGAGTGGGGTTGCGGTTTCTTTTGCTGATGACTTACTCGTTTCAATTACAGGCGTTGTCAATCTTTGCTTGGCTGGTAAATATCCTGCGGAGTTAGGAGTGTTCATAGCTAGTGCACCCCTAACACCATTACTCAAGCCTGGAGGTGGTATCAGGCCTATCGAAGTTGGCACAATTTGGCGTAGATTGGTTTCTAAGGTAGCAGCTTTATCTGTTGGTAAGGATATGACTTCCTATCTAGGCAATTACCAATTCGGGGTTGGTGTTTCAGCGGGAGGCGGGAGTATTTTACATGCTGTAAATAGTCTCCTTGGGCTGCGAGGACACTCGGACAAGATGTCAATGTTTCTCATTGACTTTTCTAATGCGTTCAACATGGTGAGCAGATCTCAGCTCATCAAAGAGGTTTGTATTCATTGTCCAAGTATTTCTCGTTGGGTAGAATTTTGTTATATGCGACCTGCTAAACTCTACTACGACCAATATATTTTGTCTTCCGCCCTCGGAGTCCAACAGGGTGACCCTCTCGGTCCCTTGCTGTTTGCTTTGACTATTCATCCTCTAGTGAAGACTATTGCTTCCAGCTGCAAGCTCGATTTGCATGCCTGGTACCTTGATGATGGTACAATCATTGGCGATACACTTGAGGTGTCTAAGGATCTACGTATAATAGAAACTGAAGGGCCAGGTAGGGGTTTACATCTCAATATTAAGAAAACAGAATTCTTTTGGCCTTCCATTGATCCCAAGAGCATTGATGATGGTGTTTTCCCGCCTGATATTGGTAGACCTTCTAAAGGTGTTAAACTTTTGGGGTGGTCCCGTGAGTCTGGATTTGAACTTTATTAGTGATATGATTCTGAGTAGCGTGAACAAGACTGTTCAACTTATGACTTCCATCAAAAAACTCAAGGATCCTCAAAGTGAGATGCTTTTACTTGCACCGGTGTTTCTAGATTGTATTTTGCATTGCGTACTGAAAAAGCGGGGGTCTAACAACACCACCCAGCATTTCGATTAACAATCTGTATGGATTAACTCCGAAATACTTTGCTAGAGAATCAACTAGACAGTCAAACTCAATATAGATAAAAAGTATCTCAAGGAGAATCAACTATAAGTCCTTTCTCCGAAAATAACTGTCTATGGACTGAGTCGCGACAATACAACAAATCGGTTCATACTTCGTGTGATCGTCTATGGATACGAGATCGAGACAATACAACAACGAAGTATTTTTACTTGATACAAAGGTTCGGACTTAACCAAACACAATAGGCTTGCTTATCAAGTAAATAGGAATTAACGTTTGTGTGATTTACTTTAATTATAATAAAACAATTATAATTCGGAAATATAAAGTAAATGACATGGGAGGATTTGTTAACGAGGAAAACCGCAAATGTTTTAAAACCCCGGGACCTTGTCCATAATTGAATACTCTCAGGATTAAGCCGTTATACGAAATAAACCAACTTCGTATAGTAAAGACCAAGCGACTAAACCTATAGTTCACCTAGTTCCGTATTCCCACGCCTCTGACCTATAAACAAGTCACGTACTTGGACTAATTCCTTTGGTTCGTATTCCAAACAGTAAGAGAACAACAAATCTGATTGTTATCAACTCTCTTCAACCAAGTGATATGAGTTGGACAAAGGCTCTTCTGTTTATATTAACATAAACTCCTTTGCCAGGTCCCAAGATCTATCTTATGTTCAATCACCAAAAGGTAATCGTTAAGATTTTGCAACCAATACCTTTAATCCCAAGGAAATGTATTGATGCCGATCTACACAACTATTCTATCAAAATACCACAAGGATAAATCGATTATAGTTGGATCCTCTTTTACCGGAACAAGTATTGTGCGCACCAAAGATTTATATAACCAAGTCAGAAATCTTCTATCTCTTCTTTGTCTTCAAATCTTCTTAGATCTTCAATAAACACCCGCACACAACTACTTGAATCTCTTGTGATCAATCACGCACAGAACGGAGTCTGTTAACAATTGATTATCACAAGATCGTCTTTAGCACTAACAATAGTCTAAAGATCCCTGTCGAAACCTTGAACTAGTTTGAGTGAATCTTATATCAGAAGAGAAGATTCTCAAGCATAAACAAACTAGGTGCAATCAAAGTTCAACCACCATTAGTCAATCAAATCAATATGAAAACAAAAGATAAACCGCAATTATCTAGTTTCCCACCAACGGTACGCGCTAGAGCTTCTCAATCCCAAAGAAGACTTTAAACTGAGCGGCCGTAAGAGATTTCACTTAATTAGGTTACTCTCCTCTCCGAATAGGCGGCTTCACCAGTAACAGTACAACAGAGGAAGTTTAATGTCACGAAGGATTAGTTTTCCCGAAATGCAAACTTCAAGTATTTATAGACAAGGAAGTTTAGACACCAAGGAATTTCCAAAACCGAAAATATTCTCAACATATTCTATAATGGTTTCCATATTCGGTTTTCATAATTCCTTAGAATGCTCTGTCCAAAATAGTGATCGAAAATCTCCTTGTAAAATCTTTAACTAGCGAATGCACATTACTAATTCTTATTTTTCATATATAATTAAAAACCTTAACTAAAAGATTCTTAACTTATTTAATTTCGATCATGGGATTTACTTCCTTCTTAGCCGTTAAGGAATATCTTTGAACAATAAAAAATATACGCATTACTGCATGTGTTCAAAGTGTGTCGACATCCTTTCTTTGTAAGTCCTCTTTCATACCTACTCACTTGAAACCGATTTACCACACTTCCAAACAAGTTTAGAATTGGTTCATCTGACTTTCAACAGCTATGTGATTGATTAAGAACTTCTCAATCACAAATCATGGGTTTAACGGTTACCTCCATGTGAGTATTGTGCATAGTCACACTAGCTTCCCAAAATTCGGCTGACTAGGTACTAGGATCGGTTCCCCACATATATATGGTATCTAACTCATATGTGCTGCACATGTCCATAGGATCGGTTCCCCTTTCTGCTATAAACCTTGTTGCACCCCATACAAGGATCGATTCCCCTTTGTGCCGTGTTACATCTCTTACTAGGATCGGTTCCCCTTTACCCAGTGTTAGGCCTTACAAACTGCACAAACTCGATCATACCAACAGGTGATTACTTAAGATCGGTTTCACTAATAAAAGTCATACCAATAAAAAAGTCAGGCCTCATGTGAATAGTTTTACCAAGAACACAAACAAGTCATGAGCGGTTATACTAATCACATATATTGGTCGTTCATAAGATATGCAATGAAGAACAACCCCAATAACGCCTGACGATTTCCTTTTCGGTTCACAAACAAAGTTCATGAACTTACTTCCTTAAAACACATGTAACAACATTGTTTCCTAGGATGAAATCCTCACCTCATACCCATACATAATCACAATAACATTCATACGGTTATGTTGATGTCTTATCTACAAAGTTTAATGGTTAAGCAATAAACCTCGTATTGAATTCCTTAATACTATGTCTATCTAGAGTGTTCATGCTTCGCAGTTTTGTTTTCAATGTACACGAATTGAAAGATACGTTAGGGAATGAAACAGTTCAAGTCAAATATCACTAACCTCAAGTGGAAGGATGATGTTGTGGTTGTATCTCCGTACTTCTTCACTTCTTTAAGTCTTCGCAATACTTGTAATGTGTCATATCCTAATACTTTCAAGCTAACATATACGAACTTGACTCTAGTACATTTAATCAAGTGACTCTTAAATGAGTTTTGGTTCACTAAAAGATGACAACCAAACTTGACATACCAACGTTTGGTGGGTTCAACCGAGCTATGCTCTAACAATTTATATATTAAGGAATGCAATCTTTTGCAAACCGTGGCTATAATGTTCATGAAGTGATTCATGTGAATCAAAATCGATTTTGCTTCAATTGTGTCTAGTACACTTCTATGAGAATGTAAACAATTGAACAACTCCATAACTAGTTTCATTTGAGTCATTTGAACTAGTTATGATTAAGATGAACAAGGTTGATATGAAAGTGTTCATATGGCTAACTTCAGTTAACTATTGTTGAGCCAACTATGTGTACACGTTTGGGTACGGTTATTCATACCTAAATCAAGTCACATTTCAGTTGTGTATAACAAGCTAAGTTCGATCTAACGGTTGAAAGATATTAGCTTGACTCTAATCAGGTTTTCATCTAACGGTGAATATTGAATGCTTTGTTACCAAGGTACCATTGATTGCCAACCCTGATTTGAAGACTATATAAGGGAGAACTCTAGCAACTGGGAAACCTAATCCCCACACCTCCTGTGTGATACTAGTTGCGGCTAGAATCGACTCTCCTTTAACCTAGGTTTTTCTAAAACCATTATAGGTTAACGACTTAAAGACTTCATTGGGATTCTGAAGCTAGACCCAACTATTTTCTTTGTAGTTGCGTTTTCTGATCTTACTTTGTTCTATAGTATTGAGTACTATCTTCTCTAAGATTTGCTCGAGATTTGATCTCCGATAGGTAAGATAAAAAGTAATCACAAACATCTTCGTCTCATCATTTGTGATTCCACAATATCTTTCTTCGCTTCCGTACGATTAAGATTATTGTGAGGTGATTGATATTACTAGGCTGTTCTTCGGGAATATAACTCCGATGTATCAATTGGTTCCTGTTCACCTTGATTTATCAAAAGATGGAACAAAAAAAATTCGTAGGTATTTCTTTGGGAGAAAGATTTATCTATTCAATAGACTTTTCTGTGTGAGACAGATTTGTTTATCAAGTCTTCGACTTTGGGTCGTAGAAACTCTTAGTTGTGGGTGAGATCAACTAAGGGAATCAAGTGCGTAGAATCCGGCGTGGTTCAAGAGGCGTAAGGAACGCGACTGTACCTTAATCAGTGTGAGATTGGTTAGAGCTCAACTACATTTCAGTCCGAAGTTAACATGTAGTAGGCTAGAGTCTGTAGCGGCTTAATACAGTGTGGTTTTCAAATCTGGACTAGGTCTCAGGGTTTTTCTGCATTTGCGGTTTCCTCGTTAACAAAATTTCTGGTGTGTTTGTTATTTCTTTTTCGCATTATATTTTTATATAATTGAAATATCACAGGTTGTGCGTAGTTCAATTAATTAGATAATCCAACCTTTGGTTGTTGAATAAATTGATTGACGCTTGGATATTGGTCTTTGGTACCATCCAAGTTATTTCTCATATTAATCTGGCTTACAGATTTCTATTTGTTCGATTGCAGATTGATTTGAGAAATTGAGATATAACTCTTGGATGTATTTTCCTTGATTGAGTCAGACTGTCTAGTTGATTCTCTTGGAGATATATTGGAGTTAGTCCATACGGATTTCCTAAACGAAATATTGGGTGTGGTTGTTAGACCCCCGGTTTTTCAAGTACGTTAAACAACCTTGAAAGTTTTAAGCCTAAAAGACTATAAAAAACCTATAAGATTTACTCTTTAGAATTCGTATCTTGAAATATAGATGACAAGTCTCGTTCTTGTTAGAATTCGTTTCGGATATAGTCGGGTGTATATAGGTTGATTTTTGGATATGGATTTTTGGGATCGTCCAAGAAAACTTCTTTACATATCAAGTGTACATGATCTCATTTGTTGATTTATACTACTGATTATGACAAGTTTGTCCATACAGGTTTCCGAATGAAAAAAATTAGTGGTTTACTTGGTACCCTTTCCTTTTCAAGTTGTGTGGTTATAACATTCTAAATGTAATCATGATTAACATCGAGTAAACCAAGGAGTAACCCTTAAAAACTTATTCAGTGATCAAGAAGCACTTGAAGTATCATTTGGGAAACTAGATTTTATATTCTTTTTCTTTTATTGTACTTGTGAATAACGATAGCAATCATCATGTATTGAGTTCTTGTTTACTTCTCATGAATTTTAATATGATTTGAGTTTGTGAACCTATATAGGTGAGTTTGCGAAGCTACCACAAGAAAGTTCTCCTGAGAGTTTTTAACACTTGAGTTCGTGAACCTAAAGAAGTGAACTCGCGAACCTAACAAAAATTTATGCTCCCGAGACTTTTGAACATTTGAGTTCGCGAACCTTGAAAACGCCGGGGGTACCAAAATACACCACCAACTTTTTCTTAGGCAATATATATGAAAAAATTCAGTACAACTTCGAGAGTTCAACTCAATCAAGGAATAATATATACAATTATATTTCTCTCTCTTACAATTAGAATGTTTACATAATTGAATCTATGAATCTAATTACAAAAAGATTACTTGGACGGTACCAAAGACCAATGTCCAAGAATCAATTAATTCGTATCCAACAAACTAGATCGGATGTATCTACTATGATTGATTTATGCGTAATCTGTGGTATTTCAATTATAAAGATAAACAATACAATGCGGAAAAAGAAATAACACAGACACCAGAAGTTTTGTTAACTAGGAAACCGTAAATGCAGAAAAATCCCGGGACCTAGTCCATATTGAGCACCAAACTGTATTAAACCGCTGCAAACACTAGCCTACTACCAATTAACTTCGGACTGGAATGTGGTTGATCCCTAATCGAGCCTTCCACTGATTAAGGTACAGTCGTGCTCCATACGCCTCTTGAATCCCAGCAGGACTCCGCGCAATTGATTCCCTTAGCTGACGTCACACCAACTAAGAGTTGCTTCAACTCAATTGAAGACTTTAAACCAAATCTGCCTCCCACAGATTAATCTTATATATGATTTCCTTATACAATCAAAAAGTTTGATCAAAGGTGATGGAAATTGATAACAATAGACAAAGTTTGGCTAACCTCATAATCCAGACTTATGCAACCCGAAGTGCAGCCTAGATTGTTGTTCACCTCACAAGTATACAACTTTTGGAATCAACAAAGTTTGAGATGAAGAGAACTTTGATGACTTCTATCTGTCTTGATCAAGTGAGAAGCTCAACAATCGATCAAGATCAGGACACTCGAGTTATCAAGGAAAGATAACTGGATCGGGCTTCACGAATCCCTATAAAGTATTTGTATGCGCTACACCCTAAAAAGGTTAGGAAGAGGAAGAATCTAGTTACAACTAGGACACACCAAAAAGTAGTTTCGGGATTCAAAGATCCCAGTTGCTTGAAGTTTCCCTTTTATAGACATTCAAAGCATAGGTTGCTTTAGGTTTAACCTAAGATAGCTTTGGAACCAAGCAATCAATATCCACCATTAGATGAATCTTTGAATCTGATTTACATAAACAAGATATACACTCTGGTTAGGTGAAACTGTATAACCGGACCGTGTATAAAGACTATGTTCAAGGTGGTTAGCCGAAACTAGCCGATTTGAACTTAAAAGCTTAATATTCATTTTCATGAACACTTAATAGCACTTGAGAATAATCAACATGGTTAGTAGGTGTACAAAGTACAAATACCATAGCCGTTCATGAGTTAGGCCAGTCATAGTACGTGTACCAGTTTGTAAGCTTATAAGCCAAACAAAGTTCTGGAGTTAACAATACTATTTAGGTATGCGTACCGGTTTGGATACCTTAAGACTCTGACCAGTTTCAGATTCCACAAAACTATTTTGGTACGTGTACCGGTTTGGATACACAACCGAGTTGCGGAACGTATAACTATTTGGTACGTGTACCGGTTTGGATACTAACCCAGTTCCATGACCACAATTCCTAAATGGTTTGCATACGAGTATGCGAATCGATCCGGTTCACGAGTTAAACAAACTTTTACATGATATTTATAAGAATATGCGTACCACAAATCTGTAAGTCGATATATAACTACTCTGCTACGTGTACGAGTACACGTAATGCGGCTTCAGACTGATAATAATTTTCCCAGTTTGTAAGACTGATCACACTGTCTTGTATCTGAATCTATAGTAGTTCTATATTTCTCTCTAAATCGATTCGAGACATTCCCGAACAACATCAATGACACATATGACTGTTTAAGGCAAGTTTCAAACGATAAAACTTGAATCATGATTTTGGTTCCGAAAAATAAATTGTCTTTAACCGAAATTCATCAAGTATGAAAAAATGTTCATTAAGCTTAGTCATTATATTTTGAGAACTAATTATCAAGATAAACCTGACTCGAAATTCTTGTATATGCATAATAGTCTAATTAGTTATGCGGCATCGTTTCAATGATAGAAAAGTGAATATAACTTGAGAAATAGGTGGTTCAGTCTTCACTTACCTTTTGTTGATGAAGTTCTCCAAAAGCTCCGGTTGATCTTCGCCTTCAAACGGTAGAATGCAATGATGAGTGTCGTGATCCACTGTTTCTCAACTACATTTCTATCCTAGTCCGAGACTTAACTGATTATAGACTAGAAATCAAGATATAGTTTTGAAAACTAAATTTGACAACAATATTGAGATAGCAACACTTGTGAGTTCGACCGAGCAATGCTCTAACAAACCTAACTAATATTTTTATATATAGCCTCTTTGCATTTGAATTCGTGAACTTATTTTATTGGCTAAGCGAACTTATAAAGGCAAAGTTTTATTTTTTTTCTCTCTAATGGTTCACGGGCTTGACTCTTGTTGGTCATGAACCTAAAAGCTTAATGAGCCGGTTCAAACTCTAATTACTTAATTTGGGCTCATTCAATATTCTTCTTTGGATTTCAAGGCAAACTTTCTAAACACTTACCAATTGGTAATTCCTAACTAATTATTTTGTTGGAAAGTCTAGTTCTTTCTTAAGTTTCAAGTTATCTTAGGTGTTAATTATTTATATAGATTTTAGTTGATCTAATAATTGTATACAACTTCAAACCACGAAAAGAACCTCATTGTAAGTTTGGTTCTTTCTAGAGAAATAATTCTATGTATCTTAGGAAATGAATTTGATTTAGCACTTGAAAGACATCTGCAATTACATAAAACTCAATTCATATAATCTTGTATCTCAAAGGTATCCTCTAAAGACCTAAGGATCTTCGAGATCTAAGATACGACTTTGAAAGACTTCACTTGGGATTCAGAAAGCATAAGTTCACCTATCTTGAAGAAATATGGTTTTCTAACTTGTACATGTATTTGTGCTGCTTATAATTCTTGTGTATTCTAAGGTCCTTCATTCTGATATAAGGTCATTCATAATTGCAGACCAAATCCATATTTGATAGAAAACTACAAGTACGATTGGATATAACTCTTATCTTTTAGATTCTTGTTTGGAGTTTTTCACAAGAATTTTAGATTACAATATAGTTTAAGATTCTTGTGATAATATAAGATTATGTATCTCTATAAGTTTGGAAGAGAATAAACCCTAACCTTGGATTTAAATTCGTCTAAATTCAGGGAATCGATTTCTACATCTTTGTTGTAAAATCAAAATGAAAATCACTGGGAGTCCTGTAGGAGGCAAGGTAGCACTAGTATTTACAAAGGACTATGGAGCAACTCCTAGGGTTGTAAAGAACATTAGCTAAGGAAATCATGTGTTTAGGTTCTTGAGAGAATCAAGAAACGTAGGGGCACAACTGCAGTAAAGTAGATTGGAAGGTTTATTCGGTCTCAGCTACATTCTAGATCGAAGTCTTAGAGTAACCTGGTGTTTGTAACAACTCAATCCAATGTGTGTTCAAATTGAACGAGGTCCCGGGATATTTTTATTGGATTGCAGTTTTCCTCGTTAAAATTTCTTTTGGCATTCTGCTCTACTATACTTTCCGTATTATATCGATTTTATCTTTATAATTGAAATACGAGCAAGTTGAAAAATCAATCCTTGTGATTCAAGGATCTCCTGCAGAGATATTCAAGGATAGTTTCTTGGCAGCTTTAATCTTGGATTAAAATTCACGAGAAAATTATGTATAGGTTCTGTCACGAAAAAGTTGATGGTGTATTTTGTATCTTCCCCTTTTTAGATGTGATAACCGAAAAAATTCTCAAACTTCAAATTTTATCAGCTGATCTGAGCACTTGCAGAGTTTTCAAATGGATTTAAAATGTTGTGTTTTTTAGCTTAGATTGTGAAAAATAGTGGCGAAACCAACTAAGAGCAACCACACAGCTAACCCAGCTGGTTCTCAAACATGAAAACTACTACGAGACCCATTTTTCAATTTTTTTCCACTGAGAAACCCACCGTCACAAAAGTACAGGCGCGCACCCATTTTTGGGGATAAAATTAGTCTCAAACCCATATTTTCTGAAATTATGCAGCTCCCATTTCCATCTCTAACTGCTAACTCCACCCATTATTAATTCATCCCTCTTCACTCTCAGTTTTATCCCCGATTTGTTGATGGGTTACCATGGATCTGGTGGCTTGATTGAGTATACTGGTGATGGGATTGTGAAGACGGTGGTGAATGGATGAAGATGAATTTCGATAAGAAGAAGGGAACGTGATGTGTATACTGGTATTTCTTTTTATGGGTTAGACAGAGATCGTGAAGCTGAGCTCAATTCAAAGATCAAAAACTAGGGTTTGCAGAGAAGATAATGGACGAGATGGAATTGAATGGTGATGTTTCTAGGGTTTGATTCGAAATGGGTTTTAGTAATTGTTGTTGTGATTTCGAATTGGTTGGGTTTGTTGATGGGTTACCATGGATATGGTGGCTTGATTGTGGTATGGAATGTAATGGTTAATGTTGAAATTTTCTTGATCTCATCCCTTTGTTATTCGTCATCGTCCGGTGATCTGTTCGTTAACTTCTATCGGAAAAAAGATAATAAAGATGGAGTGAAGCTATGAAAGTTTATATCCTTCGTGCCCGTCTTCCTATTGCTCTTTGTTCTCGATCTTATCAAAGGTACTTTTTATGATCAAACTAAAAGCCTATTCCCTTCTGCCTTCTCTTTTTCTTGCATCTTTGAGCATTTTAAGTAGCCTTATTATAACAACCTTGTTGCGGGTAACAAGACCCAAGCATCCGCAATATTGCACCACTATGCATATACTTGATTGTTTTTCTCATTCTGATACCCTTGTTCTTAATTTTACAGCTGCATTGGTCTGTTCTATTGTTGCGAGCATTGTCTTTGCAGCCAATTCAGCCGTGATCATTGGAGTTTGGCCTGCACATTCCATATGGACTTACTACTGTGTGATAAAGTATGAATCTTGCTTCCTCTCTATTTTTTTGCCTCCCTTTTAGCTAAAATACCCTACTTGCAATTAAGCTCCAAATGATCATATAATTCCCAATTGTAGGAATGTAGGTAATTGACTATGATATTTTTTTATTCAGTGAATCTGGTAATTAAATTCAGGTATCCTACTTCACTTGCATCAACCAATTGCCATGTATTCGTGTGGTTTTGCTCTCCCTTGGATAAACTTGACGAGTGGCTGATTCAGTTAGGTGTCTATTCTGGCTGATTAACATCTTCAGTGCAATAGGATGTGCCCATATTTTATTATTTAGAACTGTTCTTTTTCCCACCTAGAGAACTTCCTGTAAATGATTGTTGCCCATTGTAAGCTACGGATTTATTGGCCATACTGGTGTTGGTGTTTGGTCATAATGGTTGAACAATCTGTTATGCAACTATAAAAACGGTTGCATAACCTGTTATGCATCTACAAAATTTGTTGCATAACTTGTTATGCAGTCTCGAAAATGGTTGTATAACACGTTATGCAACATTATTTTTGTTAGTATTGAAACCAACAAAAGAAAAGACTGCATAACTTGTCATGTACCTACAATAATAGCTGCATAGCTTGTTATGCAGTCCAGAGAATGGTGGCACAACACATTATACAACTACTTTTTTGTTAGTATTGAAATCAACAAAAAAAAAGCTGGATAACTTGTCATGCATCTACAATAATATATGCATAACATGTTATGCAGTCGAGAAAACGAATGCATAAAGGATTATACAACCATATTTTTTGTAAGCACCGAATTAAAAAAATTGATGCATAATCTTTTATGCGTCGAAGGAATGGATGCATAACATGTTATGCATAAATTAATTGATGCATGAACCAAAATATGGTTGCATAACGTCTTATGCATCTTTTGTTGTGTCTGCATAATGTGTTATGTATCGTTTTTGTTATGCAGTCGAAAAAATGGTTGTATAATTCGTTATAGATGCATAATGTTATGCAGTCGAGAAAATGGTTGTATAATTCCTGCCCAGCGAAAAGCAAACCATTCATTAGCAAAGAGAAGATGGCTGAAGAAGGGGCCATTTTAGAAATTTTAGCAGTGTGTGGGGATGATCTGATTCATAATCTTACTTATTCCACCAAATGTCCACGTGGCGCTTTCACTTTAATCCAACTCATTGAAGATTCTGCCAAGTCATTAGTGAAAATGAAGATGCGCAATATTGAGAAGGGATAGAGTAGAACTTTTTGTAATAAATGTATTTCCCGCCGAACTTAATGAGATTCAAAAGTTTCTGTACTTTATCTTATTTCTTGACTATCCCACCATGACCACCACCAGGTCCACCACAGTAATCAGAGCAGACCCTCAACCGCTTCTGTTTTGAAGTTATGATAATATCCAATTTTGACCATCTTCTAGTTCAGTTGACTCACTCAAATCTAACAATTGATTTTGTTTGGATTTGTTGTCTCAAAATTAGAGCATCTTTTATGAGTGAGTGGACACAAAGATCCCTTTCTTGAATCATCACAGAGACACAGACTCAACATGGTTTTTGATTAGATCCTTATCAATTTCTGGATCAATTCAATCATATCCATTGATTGCTGTCACCTGTTTTTTTGACCTAACTAGGTTGTTTTGTGACTAGTCTTCTGACCTAGCTATGAGTCTACTTCCATTAACCCAATATTTTTAATCATCATTCATTAGATTCATTGTTTGTAGTTTGTACTTCAAAAATCAATACAAGATAGAGATAGAGAGGAATCAAAGTTGATAGCATTTTCATAAGAGTTTTTTCTCAGCTGCAAACATTTTATACATAGAACAAACAGTCAAGAAAACACTGAGACACCCCTAGCTAAAGAGAGTTAACTAGACCACCATAAACAAAAGAGAAAATCAAGAAAATGAACAAACTTCTTGAAGTTCAAAATGAAAGCCAAAAAAAAAAAACACACAAAAAGAACCCAGAACAAAGCACCATTTACCACCACCACCCTAAAATATTGTCATCCTAAAATTAGCAGCTTTAAACAATGTTTACCCCCCATTTCTCCTTAACAACAAAAAAGAAAATTAATCCCAAAATCTATCTCACTCCCCCAATCTACAAAAAAGCTAACTTTTACTTCATCAAAAAATTCTTCTTCTTTTTTCTTGCTCATTATGCTTCTGAATCTTGAAAACTGAAACCCCCATCACTATGTACCATTTCCTGCATTAAGTATAACATTACCAATAATTAAATTTAATCCAATATGTGCCAAATCTATATCTAATCAAAGCAAGAAAAAGAACAAATCAAAAATATAAATAAAAATTAGCAGCATTACTGACCTGTTGAGTTTTGTTAGCTTGCACTTCTTCATTACCCATCTTTGAAGATGGTTTTTTGGAGGACACATTGTTATTGTTCCTGTTTCTTTTCAGACCTAAAAGCTCTTTCCACCTGATTGGACTCTTAGGTGGTCTTGATGATGATGATGATGGAGTACTACCTGTGCTCTGATCATTGAGAAGTTCATCCCTCAAAGTTATCTTCTTGGTGTTGTTGTTTGAAGTATCCTTGAACGGTAACAATTTTCCTTTAGAAAAAAGCTCATCAGCAGGTGCAGCCATCATAGTATAGTTATCAGTAATAGAAAACTCGAAATCTGAAGAAGCTGGTGGTGATTGATAGTAATCTCTCCTTTGAGTAGTATTATTCATTCTCTGGGTATCAACAAAATCTAGTGAAAATGAAATTCTTGGACTCATTTGTGATGAACAGTAGCTGTTTTGATGTTGCTGTTGTTGTTCTGTATTGTTATACATGTCTAAACATGCCATGGCACAACACTTAACACTCTCTCTTTTCACCAAAAACCCTAAACAATCTTCTCTCTCTCTCACTCACTCACTCACTCACTCTCCTTATCTCTCTAACTTGTAGTGCTAAATCAAGTAGGGGTGTGGGTGGTATTTATATATGTAAAAGAAGATGGTGTTTTGTAATGTTTTTTCAGTTTTTTGTCTTATTGTTAATGAATTATCTAAAGATATACACTTAAAAGTACACTGTGTATATGTATGAGACCTTCAATGCTGGCTGATATCTAGCCAGATCTGTCCTCTCTATTTCTCTGCAACTCTCTCGTCAATCAATAATATTATATGTGTGGGTGTGAAACTTCCAACATGTACATTTTAAATGTTTGCTGTTTAGAACTTTTGAAACTTGGAAAACTGATCATCATCATTATCAAGCATTGGATAGAGAGGGGGGAGGGGGGGGGGGGGGGGGGGGGTCAAGATAAGATAAGAAAATTTTCAGTAGTACTACTAGCTTTGAGAATTACTAGTAAGCAGGGTTTCAGACTTTGAGTAGTTAATTAATTACTCATGGTTTTCCATTTGTATTTAACTGTATACTAGTTGTACATTTGTACCATCTCTACTGCGAAACTAATCGAGAGAAAAAAAGTCTTATTGCAAAGATTATTACGTGCACATGTATACATTTTGTTTTGGCTGATAATTTTTTTTTTCTTTTTTGTTATCCGTCCAGAGATTAGCATGCAACTGCAAATTTTATAACTTGCAGCTCATCGTTTTGATCTTAATGTATATATTAATGATAATGGAATGATATTTTAAACTTGAAAACATTTGTTGGTGAGGTGGTGAGAGTGGGGACTGTCGGACTGATATTCAGCAGAGAGCAACTGATATATAGAGAAAGAAGCAGGGGCAAGAAAAGGGGTAGTAGTGGTGGTGGTGACAGAGGAGTATGTTTGATTTTTGATTTATTATCTGCTGCTGCTGTTGTTGGTGCAGTACTAACAGTGAGAGAGAAAAGAAAAGCAGCAGCAGCTTCGGGCATTGGCATTGTTGACTGAGCTTTGACTAAAAAAAAAAAAAAAAAGTATAGTAATTAATTTGGGTCTCAGAGAATGCGCTGGAGATACCAACGGATCCATGGGTTATACTTGTCTCACGTGATTAGATTACAAAATGCCGATTAATCAAATATTAACTCTAAGTTTTGAATTACTCTTGGTTTTACCGAAAAAAAATCTTCAGTTCAGCATGACAGAATTACTTTGCAGATTATATTATTAAGGCTTAATTATGCCAGATGAGATTATACTATATTACTGCAAGTCTGCAACAGTCCGGCACTTGCAAACTTTTTGCATTGACCCAATAAGACTTGATGAACATTTCTTTCATGTTTTATGTATGCGTATTTGTTCTTGCTCCTTTGTAAACAGTGATGGTAAAATGAAAAACGATCTTATCGAGTCTTTATAAGGCCAAAAACCAACTCGTGGAGTATCAGGAGACAATCTTCTTCTAGTGGATGGGGATGAGGGAGGGAGGGAGGGACAAGATAATATTTTAGGACTATTGCATTTGGATTTGTATAAGGTCGATCGATTGTATGGATCCAAAATGTGGTCCATGTTGATAATTCAATGTGTTTTAGATGGATAGTATAGTAGTAGTAGTAATAGCTGTACGGACGTGCAAAACATAAGCTTGGCCCTTGCTGTCTTAAGACTCTTTAGTAGGCTGTTTGTACTGTTACTTTGAATGTACCATACGACATTCAATACAATCAAACGACAAAACAGAAATTAGATTTCACTCATCTCATCATAACAGATACTTAGATTCACCAACATTTCTTTAATCAATTAAACTACTTTCAAAACTATGTTGGTGATAAGATTTATTATGCTACCCTTTTATTGGTTAAAGTTAAAATCAAACCATCGAAACAATATTTTTTAATTTTGTATTAATATAATCAATTAGACAGATAAACTCTAAATCAAATTAGTATTCGGCCTCTAGATTTTATCATTACTCTACATGTTCATTAATTGGGGTCTGGCAATTATCATTGACATAATGCATAACCTTTTCACAGTCCGAAGAGTTAATAATAGTTGGTGATGATAAAATTCGTTTTCAACTGATAAAAAAAAAAAGAGCTCCTCATTAATTACGACCACAGTTTCTATTTCTTTTCCTTCGTATACAACGGTGAGTAAGATATAAAAGTAAGAAGCAGCTTCTTAGAAACTTCACCACAACATTCCATCTTTTTTGTTTCTTTAGTTTAAAGTCATACAGAGAGCGGATTAGACGAGGAACAACTGTCATTTGCAGAGAGGAAATGAATTCAAAATACATAAAGCGTGTGAGAACTCTCAAATCTAAACCCGACTGTATTATAGAGTTAGAGATTGTATACATGCCTCTTGAGTAGAATATGAAGGAGGACCTTTGGTCAGGCAGGCACGCAGGCAAGCATAGAATATGCGACATACCCTGGGCTTTTTGGCATCCCTAGTGTATTTAATGAAATCTATTTTGAGGCATACTCATTTTTTTTGAGGTATACTCGTCCATTATATTATTTAGGGTGGGTTTATAAGGGGTGTTTAAAGGTAGTGTAATTACCTATATATCCCTAAATAATTTCAATTTGTCATAGTTCTTTTATCCTCAAAAACCTAAAATTAAAAATCAAAATAAACTTTAAACTTAAACATTTAGGACTCCAATTCAATAAAGAAATTAATCAAACAAAGGAAACACGAATCGAAGTGAGCGATGTTGGAATGCGAAATCCAAATCTCAATTGCTCTTAGATGTATTTTAGAATGTATGCGTAACAAACCCATCTTGTTTTTGATTGATTTTATTTTGTTTGATCGGTAGAATATGATTTCAAAGATGAAATTAGGGTTTTCAGAAGATCAGTTCGGCTGATCTTGCAGTATCAATTTTGAGCCGAACTTAGTGTATGATTTAGAGAAACACTATGTTCGGCTAATGCGACTTTACAATATTTTCAGCCGAAACTCAATTTTCTAGCCGAACCTCAATTTTCCAGCCGAACCTCAATTTTTCAAGCCGAACCTAGTGGATGATTCAGTTTCTGAGTGAAGTTCGGCTGATAACTTTTGAGCCGAACCTAGGTATAATTTCAAAAAAAACAGAGGTTCGGCTCAAAAGTTATCAGCCGAACTGTTCATCTGGTCAGCAGATCTGGGTTTTAAAAATTCAATTTTTTTGCAGATTCAACTTATAAAAGGAAATTAAACCTCGATAGAAGTTTACCTCTGATTTGAATCATACATTTTGGTCACTTCTGATTACTAAAATCTCAAAAGTCAAAACCCAAGCTTTTTTTCTTCACTTCTTCTTCCTCTCAAAAATCCCAACTCTCTCACATAAATTTGATTTTTCTACTAATTCACCACTAATAATTTAATGTTTAATCAATCCTTAAAATTCATACTTAATCAATTCTAATCATAATCATTTACACTAATTATATAAGGGTAGTTATGCCATTATCAAAAATGGTGGATGAGGGGTGATGTTGTTTTTTATTTAGTGACTCTATTTTGGCATTATTTAGTATGCCTCAAAATAGGTTTCTATTTAATGTCTCATCGAGATTATCTAGGCTTTGTAAACTACTTGGGCTTGGTTTTGCAAGCAAGATACTAAGGAAGGTTGTGTTTAGGGCTGCAAGAATTTTGATACCCCAAGATAAAACGAAATAGGGTCATTCTGAAATAAATCAGGTAGTTCCCAATTCAAATATTTTCTGCGATGGTTAAAATATCCTCGCTTGATAATGTTTTATTTATTTTAATTAGTCGACTTAATTGATTGTAAGTTGTTTTATTTGATTATAATCTAGATTAGAGTTTTGGTGATTAGATTTTGAGTGATTTTGTAAATCTTGATGTTTTTACCTAAACCCAAAATAAAGATCCTTACAAGACAAATCAAGAATCAAATGAGGGATATGAAGGATCCGATGCTGCAAATGCACATGCATACGATTAAATTGATCGTGGATGGTATTTTTCATATATGAAGAAGACAGTCAAAATCGGCTAGGAAATATCTTAACATAGCAGATTTTCATGTTTTTAAAATACAGAAAAATATCGGGCGGGATCAAAATAAAATAAATCATATCCAATTGTAGATGCATTGGTGGTGTGAAGAATACAACCATTATCGGCTAGGTTTTTTATTTTGCGACCTAACAGATTGTGATAATGGCCAACAAAATATGTAAAACTAAAAGTAATCTTATAATTTTGAAGTATACTATTATTATATATTAGAAAGGTTAGTAAGGTAATTTATAAAAATAAATAAAGGGTAACTTACGCATTGTGGATGACAATATATAACATCTACCCAATAACTGGTAGCTGAAGAGTAATACATCTAAGATATGAAATAAGACTCAAGGTCAGACGTAGAAGACCTGAACTGGATGTTCAACGACCGAGCCATAAGCGACCAAAGAAGACAGATGCACCGAGTTAGGCGCGGAAGACCTGAGTTCAGTTGCGAAGCTAAGAAGATTCTCGATGCCGTTAGCTGCGGGGAGACCTAGAAACCTATCCCAAGTCTGGACAAGCACGAGGCGGAAAATTATTAAAGTTCAGGCCGTCACGTGCTTGTCATCTACATGTAATTGTTGTGTAATATCATGTATAAATAGCCAGAAAGGCTGATGATGTAAAAAAGTTCATTCTGATAATAAAAAATAAACTCCAGATAATTCTCTCTCCTCTCCCTCTGATCCTCTTCTAAACCGCCTTTAACCATAACCGACTTAGAAGATAATCAGGAAATCTAGACATGGCATCGTTTAAGTTCTGATCGGAGATCAGAGAACAGAGTAACAATCAAGATCGTATTCCATAATCAAGGACCACGATTAGAATATGTGAAAGGTACGAGTTTGATGTATCTTCATTGACGCCCTAACTTTTTAGAGCTTCATGTTTCTTGCACATAATATAGATCATAATCATAAGTTTGATGCATGATTCAATATAATTACTCGAAAAACTACATGATTAAGCATTATATGCTCAAATAATATTGATGATTTGTGTGTTTATTAGCTCATAATATAATGATTCTGAATGAGATCGAACTTTAACCTTGATGATTTTATCTCTCAAAAATATCAACCATGATCAGATCTATCGATCAACGGTAAAATCTTTGGCCGATTTTTTTTTCAACTTTAGATCTAGAATTTTCTAGATTCCCAATGTATTCTTGTCGAAACCTTACTTAATTCATGATCTTATATGAATAGAAATCTCAGATCTAGATAATACAAATATTTTAATGAGATTGAAATACAATTATATTATTGATTAAGCATCTTTGATCACATAAAAATAAATCTGGCTATAACATGATGATATGGATGATTGAACACCGCTAGTACCATCAGTGGAAAACCCAACTATTAGTTCACCAGAAGTTCCAACAGTGATCTTAATACCCTCAAGCACTGTGTTTCTAGCTGGAAACACATCAACATCTACACTAGTAACGGCGGTTGTACCACCAACAATCACAACTTTAGCAGTGATGGCAATTGGTCAACCACAAGTTGTTCTAATAGGTTCAACTGTGAAACCTGAACAACACAGGGGGCCACCAAGACCACCATCTCCTACTACAACTCATGTGGTATAATTCTTAGGAGCTATGCTCCAAGACCTGCTGAGGTCAATAAACACCCTAGCTGAGAAAATTAATCATATGACACCACCTCCAACTCAGCAAGCTACCACGCCAATTATACAACATCAAAGTACACAACTGAAACAATCATATCTACATTTAAACATACAACCTCTACCAGCTTGGTCATCTATGTTGAACCTTACACCAAGTCAACAATAGAGGGACTCGGGGCAAAAACTCATATTTACAGCTCGCTAGCTAATCAACTGCAAAATTTGAGACACATAATTTCTGAATCTTCACCAGTTGTCATCGTTGACTTGATTCATGAGTCTATAGACTCAAAAATTAATCGGATGATGAAATCCAAAGAGGAAAGAATAAAGATGAAGGTTAGCAAATCGAAAGTTGAACCCGACATATATGTTCAAGGAAAGTCCATTATCAAAAGATATCAGTGATTTTCGATTACCAGAAAAGTTTCATTTGCCAACTTTCAGAAGTTTCAAAGGGGATTCAGACTGAATGAACACATATTTCTTTATGCGCAAATAATGGCTATGTACCTCGTCAACACCTGGATAATGGCAAGATTTTTTCTAAGCAGCCTTCAAGAAGACTCTTTGACATGGTTTAAATGCCTCCCATCAAACTCGATCAGAACATTCGAGGAATTGAAATCATTTTTTATTCAGAAGTACTCCAGCAATATTAAACAAAGAGACGTTCTAGATGATATTTTCAAAATCAGTCAAGGAAGTGATGAGAGTTTCACCGTTTTTCTAAGACGGTTCAAGGCAGCAGCTTCCCCAGTTGATAAAGTACATGAGAAAATCCTTTGCGGACTATTCAGAAACGCTCTTTTTCAGGAAGAAGTTCGAGATTCCTTCACAGGTCACATATTCGAGTGTTTGGACAAAGTTTACACCAGAGTTGGCAAGTTCGTCAGAAGGAACAAGACAACTTGAACTTTCCTAGCTTGGACCTTAAGTTATACTCAGCTGGACAAACCTCATCAGGAGAAAAGAGAGCTCTCTCGCATAGGTCCTCAAACTAGCAATCAAAGAGGAAAAACTTCAGAGAAAAGTCTGAGCTGAAATGGAAAGAAGAGTCAAAGAACTTTCTAAAGATGAATGCCACACCTAAGGTAACACTTCAATGCATAAAAAAAATCTGAGAGCATATGGGAAAGGAAAATCATACTGCTCTTATCATGAAACAAACATACATCTCACCAACAACTGCAAAAACCTAATAAGGTGCATAGAAAGCATGACATGAGAAGGACGTCTGACAGAATTCATACTCTAAGAGCAAGGGGATACCGGAAAACCTCAAGCGGTACAAGTTAAAGGATATATTAATATGATACACTTAGTACAAAAAAAAAGATACACTCAGCATAATGGTTGAAAAAAATATACCGCAAAACCCCACTCATAGAAAAAAGAAATACCTCGAGGTAAACGTCACAGGTCTTCATCCCAGCTGTGAAGGATTGGTTTTACCACCAGATGACATAGGGTTCAAAAAAAAGGACCTAGATGGGATCACTTTCCCACATTATGACGCACTGGTGGTCAAGTTCATCATGGACGAATAGGTTTGTCGTAAGACCCTAAGTGATCAAGATTCCACATGTGACACCATTTACCTTCAAGCAGCTAAATATATGAAGCTGGCACGAGATGGTGTCCTAAAGAGTAACGACTCTGCTATTGTGGGTTTCAACGGCTTGAAGACATCCAATGGGAGAAATTACTCTTACAGTTGAAGCCGACCCAATTAAAACAAACGTGCAATGTGATTCTAGGAAGAGATTGGATCCATGTAATACAATATTTACCTTCAACATATCATTAGAAGTTAAAGTTTATGACCAACAAAGGCGATTATGTCATTAAAGGTAACTAAGATGTGTCTAAAGAGCGAGTTGTTATCTCCCTCACTCAGCAGGAAGACCCACATGGAGGTTCAAGAGGATAACGACTAAAGCTGCTACGGAAAATCTCAAAGCTCATTAAAGATGAAGCGGAACTCAATTACATGGCAGCAAAACATCAATATACGACTAGCAGATCTTTACTGTAAAGCCTGAAGTATAGAAAGATCTGGTTATTTTACCAGATAGAGAATTCAAAGATGAAGTAGTTGAACTACTGAGAGAAGTTAATCTGGGTTCAAAAGATGAACCAAAAATAACCTATCTGGGAAAAGATCTTACGGCTAAAGAAAATAAGGACTTACAACAATTCCTCAAGGAAATATAGACCTCTTCGCATGGAAAATGTCAGACATGGTGGGAATAGATCCAAGTATCGCCTGCCATTCTCTGAAGATTAGTCCATGCTTCAATCCAGTGAAACAAAAGTAAAGGAAAATAAAAAATAAGTTGTATGATGTAGTCCAAGTAGACGTTCAAAGAACGTTGGAGGCAAAAATCAGAAGAGAATGCAAATATCCAGACTGGATATCCAATATTATGACCATAATGATGAAGAACGGTAAGGTAAGAGTCTGCATAGAGTTTACAAACTTAAATAAAGTGTACCCTAAAGACGGTTACCCTTTCCCAGACATAGACAGGACGGTGTGAGCAGTCCTAAAGTAAGACGAAATGTCCTCTGTGGATGGATACTCAGAGTACAATCGGATACCAAAGGATCCAAAATATGAGGATCATACTACATTCATCACAAATTATGGACTATATTGTTTCAAAGCAATGCCCTTCAGCCTAAAGAATGCAGGACCGACTTATCAGAGGTTGGTCGATAAGATGTTCAAATACCTCATCGGAAGCACAATTAAATGCGGCGTAGATGACATGGTCGTGAAGAGCAAAGAACCAGAAGATGAAAAAAGGATATAGTCAAGACCTTCACTATACCCAAGGAGTAAAACATGAAGATCAACCCTTTAAAATGCGTTTTTGGAGTCCAAAGTGGAAAACTCCTAGGATTCATGGTCATAAGAAAGGGAATTGAAGCTGACCCAATTAAATCAGAGCAATTATGGAGATGCAACCTCCAACTTGCAAGAAGGTGATACCGCAGTTGGCAGGAAAACTTGCAGCACTGAACAAATTCATTTCGAGACTGTCAGACAAGTGCAGACCACTGTTCAACCTACTCCTCAAGCAACAAGGCTTCAATTGGAATGAAAAATGCCAGGATATCTTGACAACATTAAATCTTACTTTTCCTCTCATCATATCCTATCAACACCTATCAGAGGTGAAGAGCTCTATGTCTACATTGCAAACACTCAAAAGTGCAGTAAGTGCAGTACTACTCAAAGTGGAAGACGAAATAGAAGTCAATCTACTTCATCAACAAGTCACTTACAACACCAGAGTCTAGATACCCATAGTTAGAAAAAGTGATCTTCGCTATCTACTTCTCATATATAAAGGTAAGACCATACTTCTTGAGCTGGAAGATAATTAGGGTCACATATTACCCAGTTGATAATGTTCAGTCTAAAGAAACAAAAACTAGAAGAAATGCAAAGGGGGGAGTCCACTTGAATCAATTCAGTATGGGGTACAAAAACAGGAAGGCCATAAAATCACAAGTTGCAGCTAACTTCTTAGCTTACTTCCCACTTGAAGATCCATATTTTGATCTAATGTTCAGCGAAAGTCAGCCAGAAGTTCAGCCAGAACCTGAGAGCATACCAAATTGTGAAGACTCCTCACTCGACATACCTAGAGTGTAGAAAATTATCGTTGATGGTTCATCAAACATAAAAGAAAGTGGATTTGGAGTAGTTATATTGACACTAGAGAACAACTTCGTCGAATTCTCATATGAAATGTCTTTCAGCCCAACAAATAATCAAGCAGAGTATAAAGCGCTATTACAAGGACTATTGGATGCAAAGAGTTTATATCTAAAAGAGTTCATATTGTTCAGTGACTCTCAGCTGACGACAAATCAGGTAGATGGTCAATTCAAACACGATATGTTTCGATGGCAAAATACAAAAGGAAAGTCAACAATATCATATCCATCTTTGAAAAAGTGAGTTTCAGAAAGATACTAAGGAACAAGATGAGACATGCAGATGCAATAGCTTTCTTGGGATCAGTAATACTTGGAGCATGCCAAAGAATAATAAAGATTGGAATCTTGGAAAGATCATTTATACACGAGCTAGACACAGATGGTGCAGTGATGCGTGTCGTTAATGCAACAAATTAATCAAGATATTTACCACTAATTAATTGGTAATATAGCGGTAGTAAGAGATCGTTCCCACAGAGAGCTGTGTAATTGATAGGTTATTTGATCAGCAATATAAAGTAAATAACAAAGGGGGGATTTGGTTTAAAGAGTATAAATTAAAAGACAATAAAGAAAAGAGATGATCAAGGAATCCTTCGCCGTTACCAAGCGATAACTGGATTAATATACTTATCTATTGTTCGTAAGAACCATTCATCACCAACCGTGGAATAACAGCTAGATCAGTGTTATCCCAAAAACTCCCTTTATCACTGGATACAGAAGTTCTCAACTACCAGATTCTATCCAACGAACCACCAAGTAGTATATCACTCAAGGTGTAATCCAATCGAACGCCTTAAGCTTTTTGAATTTAGGTTGATCCCAGTAGTTAAACTCTTAGATCAAGGTTTACTTGCTGGTGTTGTCTTCACACACGATTGCTCCACAAAATCCATCTCTAAGGTCTCGCGATTTCTACTTGTGTAGAGAGTTAATCGACGATTACTTATCTCATAAATTCTACTAGCAATAGAACAATCAATAGACTAATCTAGTATGCATCCAAAATAAATCTAAGAATCACTCATAAACCCTAGATATGGTAAAGACAAACGATGATGATAAAAACTCTCAATATATTTGTATTACTAAAAAAGCTTCACACTTAGAACATTGAATTCATCCTTAATCAACAAAGGTTTAGTTTCTCATAATTACACAATTACCCGGTTTCCCCCTAAAGGGGTAAACCCTAAAATATTAATGAAGAACAAAAGTATATTATGATATGATCGATTCCATGACCTAATACCTTTTTTATAGGTTTACAATGCTTGGCCATCAAGTATTTAGTTCGGTTCAAGAACCCGACCCGAAATAACGAATCCAAACGTGCCCTTAGGCTTTCCAAGGTATTAATACACATTTTCCACTTGCTAAGTTCTCAAACCGAGTCCGTGAACTTCAAATTCCAGCATAAATTTTCGGAATTAAAGTATGAAACCCGTCCGCGAACTTTATTGTCTTCGGTATTCAATAAAAGCTTGTTTTTGCCACAACTTCTTCATCCGAATTCGGAATGACCTCATTCTTTTGCATTCCTTTTATATTTCAATTCAATTCAAGATGGTTATGATAAATCCTTAATTTTAATGAGTTAAGATCGGTCTTTGGCCCTTCTCTTGATTTTGAGCGTTTTGCTCCTTTTCGTCGCATTTCTTCCACTTCTCTTGGACTTGGGCGCTTGGATACTTGGAATACTTCCCTTCCTAACTCTTTTCAGAACTTTGTAGCTCCTTTTTGGATGATTCACTTAACAGAGGAAAATAAGAGAAAACAATAGTAATAATACGAATACATGCAAGAATAATAACTAAAACAAGTATGGAATGGACACTAAAATCATTTGAATTATGCACTTATCGAATTCCCCCACACTTAGCTTTTGCTAATACTCGAGCAAACTAAATAAAACTAAT
This sequence comes from Papaver somniferum, assembly GCF_003573695.1. Classification (NCBI taxonomy): domain Eukaryota; kingdom Viridiplantae; phylum Streptophyta; class Magnoliopsida; order Ranunculales; family Papaveraceae; genus Papaver; species Papaver somniferum. The sequence goes on from NC_039358.1 coordinate 115,623,684, forward strand.
CATAAATACAACAACTCCATGTCGTGAGGATACGGTTATTCTTAGCATGAATAACAGGCCTTTAAACCCCTAGGTGTCCATAGTGGACGAGTTATAGTCTCGTGAGGGTTTACAAGAGGTATACCCATAAAACCTACTCCAATTTATCTCCTTGGAAGAACCACTAAGGATAGACACAAAGTAGTAGCTAATAAGATAATCAGCCTACATATGTTCTTTAGCTGCAAACATCCCACATACATTCCAATCATCACACACAAGCAATTACTTACGTATGACATTCAACCTGATTACAAAACTCTACTAAGATAGTCATCGTACTTGTTGCAATGTTTATCATAACACTCGCATACTGAAATCACATGGATAGATAAGAGGATGGAAATAGAAAAGTGAAGTGTGCAAATGTTGACTAAAGTGAAAGATGTTACCCATAATACTTGTATGGATGTCGTCAAAGGACATATATTTATAGCATACTAGTTGAGAGAAGCACCCATTTAACTTGACCACATGATTATATACTCTAAGCGCATGTTCCTTTTCAGCAAGTACATGATAGTTTCCTTGGATCCTGCGTTCCACGCTTGTTTAGGCGACGGAAACAGGGACAACGTTTCAAACATACTACTATCCAAGTGTCAAGAACCTCATCAATAGTCTTTTTGACTTGCTATATAATTATGATATGGTTTTTGTTTCATCGACTATGATTAGTCCACAATTCCGGACCTATCATTTATTAATGTCGATAAATGAAGATGAGCCTTATATATATTTCTTTCTTTTTTTCTTTTCTTTCTTTTTTTTCCCGGCTCACTCTTTATGAGTGAAAGACAATTGTCTATGGGGCTTTCAAATACTCAACCAATGATTACCTTGCTACAACATCCACGACAGTATCAAGATCCCACCAAATCACTTTAGAGAAACATATAACTGCAAAAATAAAAAGAAAGTGATTCAATAATGACTAATTGTGAGGATGAATCTTTCAAATGACTATCATAGCTTAGTTTCGCATTCAATTACGAATGTATATATTTAAGGATTGTGGAATGATAAAGTGGAACTAACTCTATAGCCGTAAGAATTGTTTCAACCTTACAAAGTTTAGAGTGTCATCCTAAGTAGCTCATAATTAACTTCGAAAGATGAAGTCTCAAGAATGCAAGAAATAAAAGAGTATTTATTATTTATTTTATATGCAAACCAAACATGCTTAACTACTCCCCCACACTTAAACTCAACATTGTCCTCAATGTTCAAAACCGAAAATTCTGATTTCTGACATAACAGCCATGAAAAACTCGAAAACTGTACAAATGCGTATGAAACTAGGAAAAACATCCTAAAAAAGGTTTTTCACCTACGTTTTTTATATAAGGTGTCAAAAGTTCATAGTATTTAGATAAATGTTCTAACGTTTATGGCCTCCAGACTGACTGACATGCAATCTGAAAAAGTTCTGGAAAAATACCAAAACTCAAATGTCCAGGCCTATCTCTCCAACTTAACAGACTTCGAATTCCGTTTTTCTTTTTGGAAACGAAAGGTATGTCTGTCCTCTTTAAAAGTTGGTGTGAACCACTCAAATCGGACTCCGTATGAAGTCTCGAGAGCTATTTTCGTGACAACTGCGCAGTCAGAATTTTCTGACGAGAATTCGTCAAAACTTTCATTATAGAAATAGGACTTGTAAAATCTAAGATGGGAATTCAAGATATGATATGAAAACTAAGAAAATTAAAAACAAAATAGATATAGATACAAAACCGATGGGTTGCCTCCCACACAACACTTGGTTTAACGTCGTCAGCCCGACGTTATTGTTATCGTCCGTACACCAATAAGCTGAAAATTTGGTAATCCTTCCAAATAACAATCTGCAGTTCCATTAACAGCTTCACAAAAATATTAGCAAAAGATATAAATATTGAAGCTATCACTTTATTGAAGTTTCCCTCACACTTAGTCCTTTCTACACTCGTAAGTGGATAGAGAACATAGAATTCGGGAATTTCAAAAGGTTCCCCAGCTTGGTGAACCCGCACAATACTCGAATCAAACACATAAAGTGGTGGATACTTAGAAGCAAAATAATCCGTTAAAACTTTGGAAGCACACAACTCCAATCCTAAGTGAGGTATTTTCTTAAAAGTTGGGTTAACAACTATTTGAGAAGTTACTTCGATTAGAGGAAAAGGATCAATAGATATAGAATTATGCAAAGGATTAGACAAACCTTGTATCGGATCCTCATTCGTAATTAATAGTGAATTATTTAACTCACGTATATCGTGGTCCTCTGTTGAAATATTATTATCTATCTCAATTGGGTCTTCCACGACTTCAATCAATTTGGTTTCATTCTCAATCTCCATCTCTTCAACAACCTCGTCACGGGAATCAGAATCCTCTCCCAAAACGTCTAGTTCATTGATGCAACTCCTAATTTCTTCGTTTGAGTACGTTACACCATTTATAACAATAGATATGTCATACCCAATCTCCTCCTTTTGAATAGGCGAGTGATCTTTATTATGATCCGGAGTTGGAATAATTGTATCATTGTTACAAGGACTTTCAAAAGGTTGTTCATCTTCATCGGAATCACTGTCAACCTCAGAATCATCAACATCAAAACGATGTTTGAATTCCATGTCTATGGCCTTGTTAATTTCGTCAAGAATCTCTTGTGATGCACCAGCTTTTTCTAGCTGCTCGTGTTGCTTAAATTTTTTTCCTGACATTAACATGCTTTCCACCGTTGTGCACAATCTCCTCTTTTGGAAAGAGTGAAGGAAAAACACGATGAAGAGGAATAGGTTTTGATTGAGTATCATAACTTTTCATCTGCACATTACTAGAAAACGATTAATCAGAAGCATAACTATCCTTCAGATCCTCGTGATTGTTCACATACATGCCCATCATAAGGTTGTTGATATGCATGAGAGTATACATAAGGTTCCATGAGATATTGATCATAGCCAAAAGATTGGTTTTTATTATACCCATAGGATGGTTGGTAGTTGTCATATGAATGAGATTGAAAACCATATTGATTACCACATTTATAGGTTTTATCTTGTGCTCCGTACATGTTATTTCCGTAAGGAAACATGACGATTCACAAGAAAGAAAAAAAATCAAAACAAAAATAAAAAAAAGCTAAACAAATAACAAATCAATTAGCAACTAATCCCTGAAAGCGGCGCCAAAATTTGATGCGTGTCGTTAATGCAACAAATTAATCAAGTTATTTCCCACTAATTAACTGGTAATATAGCGGTAGTAAGAGATCGTTCCCACAGGGAGCTGTGTAATTGATAGGTTATTTGATCAGCAAGATAAAGTAAATAACAAAGGGGGGATTTGGTTTAAAGAGTATAAATTAAAAGAAAATAAAGAAAAGAGATGATCAAGGAATCCTTCGCCGTTACCAAGCGATAACTGGATTAATATACTTATCTATTATTCGTAAGAACCATTCATCACCAACCGTGAAATAACAGCTAGATCAGTGTTATCCCCAAAACTCCTTTTATCACTGGATACGGAAGTTCTCGACTACCAGATTCTATCCAACGAACCACCAAGTAGTATATCACTCAAGGTGTAATCCAATCGAACGCCTTAAGCTTTGTGAATTTAGGTTGATCCCAGTAGCTAAACTCTTAGATCAAGGTTTACTTGCTGGTGTTGTCTTCACACATGATTGCTCCACAGAATCCCTCTGTAAGGTCTCGCGATTTCTACTTGTGTAGAGAGTTAATCGACGATTACTTATCTCATAACTTCTACTAGCAATAGAACAATCAATAGACTAATCTAGTATGCATCCAAAATCAATCTAAGAATCACTCATAAACCCTAGATATGGTAAAGACAAACGATGATGATAAAAACTCTCAATAGATTTGTATTATTAATAAAGCTTCACACGTAGAATATTGAATTCATCCTTAATCAACAAAGGTTTAGTTTCTCATGATTACACAATTAACCGGTTTTCCCCTAAAGGGGTAAAACCCAAAAATATTAATGAAGAACAAAAGTATATTATGAGATGATCGATTCCATGACCTAATACCTTTTTTATAGGTTTACATTGCTTGGCCATCAAGTATTTAGTTCGGTTCAAGAACCCGACCCGAAATAACGAAATAACGAATCCAAACGTGCCCTTAGGATTTCCAAGGTATTAATACACATTTTTCACTTGCTAAGTTCGCAAACCCAGTCCGCGAACTTCAAATTCCAGCATAAATTTTCGGAATTGAAGTATGAAACCCGTCCGCGAACTTTATTGTCTTCGGTATTCAATAAAAGCTTGTTTTGGCTACAACTTCTTCATCCGAACTCGGAATGACCTAATTCTTTTTGCATTACTTTTATATTTAAATTCTATTCAAGATAGTTATGAGAAATCCTTAATTTTAATGAGTTAAGATCGGTCTTTGGCCCTTCTCTTGATTTTGAGCGTTTTGCTCTTTTTCGTCGCATTTCTTCCACTTCTCTTGGACTTGGGCGCTTGGATTCTTGGAATACTTATTTTCCTATATCTTTTCAGCACTTTGTAGCTCCTTTTTGGATGATTCACCTAATATAGGAAAATAAGAGAAAACAATAGTAATAATACGAATACATGCAAGAATAATAACTAAAACAAGTATGGAATGGACACTAAAATCATATGAATTATGCACTTATCAAATTCCCCCACACTTAGATTTTGCTAGTCCTCGAGCAAACTAAATAAAACTAATCATAAATACAACAACTCCATGTCGTGAGGATACGGTTATTCTTAGCATGAGTAACAGGCCTTTAAACCCCTAGGTGTCCATAGTGGACGAGTTATAGTCTCGTGAGGGTTTACAAGAGGTATAACCACAAACCTAATCCAATTTATCACCTTGGAAGAACCACTAAGGATAGACACAAAGTAGTAGCTAATAAGATAATCAACCTACATATGTTCTTTAGCTGCAAACATCCCACATACATTCCAATCATCACACACAAGCAATTACTTACGTATGAAATTCAACCTGATTACAAAAATCTACTAAGATAGTCATCGTAATTGTTGAAATGTTTATCACAACACTCGCATACTGAAATCACATGGATAGATAAGAGAATGGAAATAGAAAAGTGAAGTGTGCAAATGTTGACCAAAGTGAAAGATGTTACCCATAATACTTGTATGGATGTCGTCAAAGGACATATATTTATAGCGTACTAGTTGAGAGAAGCACCCATTTAACTTGACCACATGATTAGATACTCTAAGCGCATGTTCCTTTTCAGCAAGTACATGATAGTTTCCTTGGATCCTGCGTTCCACGCTTACTTAGGAGACGAAAACAGGGACAACGTTTCACACATACTGCTATCCAAGTGTCAAGAACCTCATCAATAGTCTTTTTTACTTGCTATATAATGATTATATGGTTTTTGTTTCATCGACTATGATTACTCCACAATTCCGGACCTATAATTTATTAGTGTCGATAAATGAAGATGAGCCTTATATATATATTTCTTTCTTTCTTTTTTTCTTTTCTTTTCGTTTTTATTTTATTTTCCGGCTCACTATTTATGAGTGAAAGACAATTGTCTATGAGGCTTTCAAATACTCAACCAATGATTACCTTGCTACAACATCCACGACAGTATCAAGATCCCACCAAATCACTTTAGAGAAACATATAACTGCAAAAATAAAAAGAAAATGATTCAATAATGACTAATTGCGAGGATGAATCTTTCAAATGACTAGCATATCTTAGTTTCGCAATCAATTACGAACGTATATATTTAAGGATTCTGGAATGATAAAGTGGAACTCAATCTATAGCCGTAAGAACTGTTTCAACCTTAAAAAGTTTAGAGTGTTATCCTAAGTAGCTCATAATTAACTTTGAAAGATGAAGTCTCAAGAATGCAAGAAATCAAAGAGTATTTATTATTTATTTTATACGTAAACCAAACATGCTTCACTACTCCCCCACACTTAAACTCAACATTGTCCTCAATGTTCAAAACCGAAAATTCTGATTTCTGACATAACAGCCCAGAAAAACTCAAAAACTGTACAAATGGGTAGGGAACTAGGAAAAACATCCTAAATGAAAGTTGTTCGCCTACGTTTTTCTATAAGGTGTCAAAAGGGAATAGTATTTAGATAAATGGTCTGACTTTTATGGCCTCCGTACTGACTGACATGCAATCTGAAAAAGTTCTGGAAAAATACCGAAACTCAAATGTCCAAGCCTATCGCTCCAATTTAACTGACTCCGAATTCATATTTTCTTTAAAAGTTGGGGTCAACCACTCAAATCGGACTCCGTATGAAGTCTCGAGAGCTATTTTCGTGACAACTGCGCAATCAGAATTTTCTGACGAGAATTCGTCAAAACTTTCATTATAGAAATAGGATTTGTAAAATCTAATATGGGAATTCAAGATATGATATGAAAACTAAGAAAATTAAAAACAAAAGATATAGAGATACAAAGCCGATGGGTTGCCTCCCACACAACGCTTGGTTTAACGTCGTCAGCCCGACGTTATTGTTATTATCCGTACACCAATAATCTGAAAATTTGGTAATCCTTCCAAATAACAATCTGCATTTCCATTAACAGCTTCACAAAAATATTAGCAAAAGATATAAATATTGAAGCTATCACTTTATTGAAGTTTCCCCCACACTTAGTCCTTTCTACACTCGTAAGTGGATAGAGAACATAGAATTCGGGAATTTCAAAAGGTTCCTCAGCTTGGTGAACCCGCACAATACTCGAATCAAACACATAAAGTGGTGAATACTTAGAAGCAAAATAATCCGTTAAAACTTTGGAAGCACACAACTCCAATCCTAAGTGAGGTATTTTCTTAAAAGTTGGGTTAACAACTCTTTGAGAAGTTACTTCGATTAGAGGAAAAGGATCAATAGATATAGAATTATGCAAAGGATTAGACAAACCTTGTATCAGATCCTCATTCGTAATTAGCAGCGAATTATTTAACTCAAGTATATCGTGGTCCTCTGTCGAAATATTATTATCTAGCTCAATTGGGTCTTCCACGACTTCAATAAATTTGGTTTCATTCTCAATCTCCATCTCCTCAACAACCTCGTCACGGGAATCGGAATCCTCTCCCAAAACGTCTAGTTCATTGATGCAACTCTTAATTTCTTCGTTTGAGTACGTTACACCATTTATAACAATAGATAATTCATACCCAATCTCCTCCTTTTGAATAGGCGAGTGATCTTTATTATGATCCGGAGTTGGAATAATTGTATCATTGTTACAAGGACTTTCAAAAGGTTGTTCATCTTCATCGGAATCACTGTCAACCTCAGAATCATCAACATCAAAACGACGTTTGAATTCCATGTCTATGGCCTTGTTAATTCCGTCAAGAATCTCTTGTGAGGCACCGGATTTTTCTAGCTGCTCGTGTTGCTTAAAAAATTTTCTGACATTAACACGCTTTCCACCATTGTGCACAATCTCCTCTTTTGGAAAGAGTGAAGGAAAAACACGATGAAGAGGAATAGGTTTTGATTGAGTATCATAACTTTTCATCTGCACATTACTAGAAAACGATTGATCAAAAGCATAACTATCCTTCAGATCCTCGTGATTTTTCACATACATGTCCATCATAAGGTTGTTGATATGCATGAGAGTATCCATAAGGTTCCATGGTGTAGTTGCAGGAAATCCTACAATACACCCCTAATATGATTTTATCGTTGATCAATCTATTTTTAGGTTTACACTCTTAATTTTTCTGATTAATTTCTGAATATTCTTACAAGGAAAATAAAGAAATCAAGAATTATCTTTGTTCTCAACTTTCTCTCTCCTATTTTCTTATCTTTCCCTCAAAAAAGATCTCTCTCTCTCCTTTACAACTCGAATGACTATTTATAAGGGAAATACATAGTGGATGACAGCTAATCTATCATTTATTTTCGGATATGGTTTGCGACATTCTCGCAACATTACAAATTGTGACTTCGCAAGCTTTCTAATTTTCGAAAGACTATCACACCTTTCCCATGATCCTTGCTGATATCGTTTCTGAAATTATTCTGCGACGCTTTTGTGCAATACCATTGTTAACTTCGCTGAAACATAGTTGTTGCGAGATTCTAATCCTACATCTTGCCTCTTCTCATATCTTCTCTGCAAAGTAGAGAATGATGTGAGAAATGCCGCAACCGCTTATTTTCTCATATTCTGCATTTATCACACGTATTCTTTCTTCCATTTATTTCTCGACACGTCTTTTGTAACCGTTACATTTTAACTGCTTAAATATTTCCGTATTAACCATGTTTATTTTCTCGAGGAAAAATTCCCTCTATATATATTTCTTTTCATCCTCTTCCTCTTTCTTTTTATTCTCTCTGCAACTTCATCGTTCTTCTGCAAACTCCATCGTTGCAACTTTTCTTCTTTCTTCTTCAATCTTTTTAAATTCTTCTTTATCTTCAAATTAGATCTTCATAGTTCGTGATCTTCTTCAAGATAATTTCCCTGCTATCATCTTTCATGGATTCATCAAGGTTAGTCTTCTTTTTTCTTCCTTATAAATTTTGCTGAAATTGATATATTTGAAATTGATCTTGTTTATTGCCTTATGTGATGTTGTTTATCTGATTCCCATACTCTTGTTATTTCAGCAAAAGCGTCTCCAACACCAAATTTTCAGTTCAAAATCCTAACAATCCCAAATCACAGCATAAAGTTGTCGTTCATAAAAGGAAGTCTGCGAATGAGAAGGTAGTAAGAAACACTATCTTTTTCTAATAACAATATTGTTGCATCTGTTTCTTATCTAGATTGTAATTCGCAGGGTGATAAAGATCTTCATAGACCTCACAAGAAATCTCGCCACCTCAAGGCTATTCCAACTACTGTTCCCTTCCATCTACTCATTTCTTCCAAAGCTCCTGCGACATCTTCGCAAGATAAACCTTTATCTCCAACTCATGAAGACGCTGCCTCTGACTTCATTTCTTCCAAATCTCCTGCGATATATTCGCAAGATAAACCTTTATATCCAACTCGCGAGAATGCTGCCTCTGATTTCATTTCTCCAGTTGATCTTCCTATGACTGAAATTCCCCTTGTGGTTCCTTCTGCGAATGAAGCCTCTTCTCTTCCCATTGAGAATGTTTCTCAACCTTTTGCTTCTACCAGTTCTCTTCCTAAGTCTCCTCCTTTGTCGAAAGAGAGCATGGAAGAGATAAACGTTGCTTTCAAGGTTTTATCTGAGATTCTAGATGATGGCAAGAAGTCTTTCACTGATCCCATCAAGTCTAATGTTTGCGAAATTCTGAGCAAGCATTTGGGTTTTGACAAAGCTGCTTTGCAGACAACTTTAGAAAAAGAATGTAATGCTTTTCGTCTTGAAAATCAGAAACTTCAGAACGTTTTGTTGGATCGTGATAATCTTCGCAAGAAGAATGATGAGTTAAGAGGTATGATTTCCTCATCTATGTCTTTAATTTGCTTTTTCGATGGTTTTATCCTTCCCCCGCTTAATTATCCTTTAAATCCCTCTTTCGCATGTTAAGCATTAAATCAGAAACGAGTAGTGGAGAGATATCAATTTGAATCTGATGTTGAAGAAGCCCGTGTTGATAAAGAAGTCTTAATGAATCAATATAACCAATTAGATAATCTCTATTCATATTCTCTTGATCAAATAAATAACCTTACTAATGAAAATACCCAATTAGTTGAAAAACAAGATCTATTAAGTAATGAAGTATCTCGTCTTTCTTATTCTTTAACCAAAGCTAATTTAAGGATGGAAACTTTATCATATGAGAATAAAACCTTGTCTTAAGAGAAGCGAGTTTATTTAAACAAGATGCGATATCTTCGCAACAACTTAATATTCTCCAAAAAGTATGTGCTGACCAAGAAAAATCTCTTCGCTCTTTAAGAAATGAACTTAAAGAAGTAACAGAATCATTTATCACCGAGAGAGATTCACTCATTCAAGGTAGAATAGATTTAAGTGTGAAGGTGTTGTAGTTTTGAAAGTGGTAGTAAAAGTTCGTTGCACGGACTTGTAAAGATTTAAAAATAAAAATATATACACAATAATTGTCACAATGGGCGAGAGGTACTGGGGCTTAGGATTCGGAAAAATTCATTTCTTAAATGGTTCAGAAATTAATTCTAGGAAATTATAATTCAAAACAAAATGAATATTAACTCTATTCTTTGCCAAAGTAGATTTTATAAAATATTACTTGTATTTCTTAAGCATGGCATATCAAAAATCCATTGGACTAAGCATAAACCATCAAATGAAATCACAAATAATTAATTAAAATCTTAATTCAATTAAAATTGGTGTAAAAAGTAAATATAGAATTAAATAAAATTACCACATAGATGAGTTAAGGCTTCCTCCATCGCCCCAGTGTTGGGGTTTAGCTCATCATGGTGAAATACCTCTCAAAATATTTTATTAAGCTCAATTGGTATTTACAAGAAGAGAAAACAATGAAACAGGAAATATGCAACAGCGCATTTGCGTTACAGACCGACTGTTTCAAGTCTCAACTGTTATGCTGAAGATAATCGTTACAAATCTAAAGATAAATGTTGCAAACGAGGATGAAGGAACTGTTACAATGAAGATAAATGTTGCAATCCAGTTGAAGAAACTGTTACGACGGATGAATAAACCGTCGCCGTATCCCTGTTCTTCACGAGCAGCAGGAGCAGCAGCAACAGAGTTCTGAAAACTCTTGATTCACGCCTCCTGAGCTCTCTTCTCGACCCCAAACTCTCGACACCCATTATAGTCGACCCATAGAGCCTATTTATACTCCTAAGCCTCATTTAATCTCGCCATAACTCCTCAAAAATCTTCACAGTGAAGAAAATTATTTTTGAGAATAATTTCTTATTTCTTTCTCTGTGTACGTTAATTTCCTTTAAAATCTTCAGAATCTGATTGATACGCAACCTAGGAAAGTATATGGTCTTAACTCCACAACCATGCAGCATCTTTTACGTGATTTTCTTTCCAAAAATGAAACCGATATTCTTCTCTCCTGTTTTGATTGGGAATTGATTTTCTGGCCAAAGTTGATCGATCCCAACCACCATAATATCTTCTTATACTCATATCACATATACCCATTAAGTTTCAGCTCTTTAATCTCCCAACAGATCCATCAAAATCTCGAACGAAATTCTGCCAGGGAAGAAGAAAAATTTCCCGCTAAAAAAAAGAATTTGAATTTTGTTGAAGACCTTCCCCTATCCAGTTCAGGGGTGCAAATAGCAAGTGGGGTTGAAATAGACTTCTTGGGGTGGAAATAACCAAAACATGGGTGCCTTTAGTAATTTTTCTGGGATGTTTTCCGCACTTTTTCGAGGTTCCTCCGGGGTATTTCTGGGGTACTTCCGGTCCACTTCTGGGGCGCTTCCGGTATACTATCAATGGAGGTCCAAATGCCACATTTTTGAGCCCATTTCGCCGCAAGGGATTATTTTTCCAAAAACTCCTACAAATAAATAAAACAACATAATAAGTACAAAAATGGGTACTAACAATGTATACAATTGGGATATATTAGACACATAAATGCTTCTATCAGAAGGCAAATCAGCTTACAGATCAATATTCCAAATTAGAAGAATCTTATTCTTCTCTTGCGAAGAAAAATGCCTTCCTTGTTTCTAAAGAGAAAAATCTTCAGTCTCGACTTAAAGGTTTAGTTGGAGATAAATTTGATGACGCAATGGATCATTGGGAGAATAGTTGTCTATCCTTGGTTCAACATCTTATTTCGCAAAAGGAAGGTAGTCATAATAGTTTGACTGCCTTAATTATCTTTCCTTTGTCATATCTCTCTGAGTTCCTTATCTTAATAAAATTTTGTATTCTATTTTTCACAGAGTCTGAGAAGAATCTTCATTCTTCTATTTCTGATTTGGAGGCTAAATATGCTAAAATTCGCAAGGAGAATGCATTACTTATCTCTACTCTTACTGGTTCTCGCGACCGGGCAGAAAGAAGACTTGATTATCTTGCTTATTTTAAGGATATTCAAGATAGGAATCATCAAAGAGCACTTCTTCGCCAAGTCCATTTCCGGGATGAAGTCCTTGTAAACGACATTTTATTGTCCAACTCTCTTCCTCCTACATCAATTGATCCTTTAGAAGTAGATGACGATGAAGTTCCTCGTCCTGCTGATAGTGATTACGATTATGAAAGCGGTGCAGAGGATAACTTCCCGGAAGATGAAGAAGAAGTTCCTTCTAAAGAAGTATCTGCTGGCGTTAATCAGAATGAGAAAGAAATTTCTCCCGAAGAAGTAGTTGCTGGCGATACTCAAGATGTTAATCAAGTAATTGCTGGTGATAATCAAAATGCTAGTCATGACCAAGATCAAATCTGAAATGAATGAGAAGCTTGCGAGAATGTTGGCGAAGAACTTCTGTCATCTCCTGCTACTGATATTGATATTCAAGCTTGAGCTTCTTTTCTAGTTTTGTTTTCTTGAGATGTCTTATTTTTATTACTTTTGAGAGCTGCATTTTTCAATTGACTTTGGAGTCAACTATTTCTTTTAATATTTTGTTGATAAGAACGATAATGCTTCTTGTATATCGATTCCCATACTTGCCTCTCATTATCTTTCTTGCGAAAAATAATCTGTTATAAATGCTTATAATTAGTTTGTTTTATTATATGGTATTATTTTGACTTCCTAATTAGAGGTCATATTATGCCATCTCTTGTCATTGCGACAAAATCGCAGGACGTCCTTGCACTTTCATACAAAAACCCATTGATCTTGTCTTAACTTTTTCTTTTGTATTATGGCCTCTTCAGGAATGTTGCGACAATATGACAGGCCTAAATATTCTTGCGAAAATAAATCCCCATGACATTGCCGTCTTGCGATGAAATCGCAGGACGTCTTCGCACTTTCATGCGAAAACCCATTGATATCATCTTAAATTTTTCTTTTGTATTATTGCCTCTTCAGGAATATTGCACAAATATGACAAGCCTTAATTATCCTTGCGAGTAATAAGCCTCATGACATTTGCATCTTAAGACACTTATCATCTCCCTAATGGAGGGTGCCGCCCTTATCTTCCCCCTGGTTGCCCCTTCAAGGAGGCGTACTTCTACCATAAAAGGTTAGATCCTCCCATACAGTCTTAACAACAACCAGTTGTTTTCGCAGCCTCTTATCCCTTTTACCTATAGGGCTTATGGTTACGAGACTGCACCCTAAGTGGGGTTTTCTTCAGGCCGAGTGCAGTATAAGCCAAGACTTGTCAAGAATGGCAAGGACGCTTCAAACGCCCTCGACACTCTTGACTCAACCATGTACCTCGGAGCCTTGATTAAATCTGCACTCCTTGGGAAAGTCCTTATTACCTTAGTCGCCCAACCTAAGTCATATGCTTAAGTTGAAAATCCAAGGTGCCTCTCCCAGATGGGTTTTATTGACCCCAAATCTCCATGACTCAGGTTCCGGTGGCGGTATATCCTTTCCCTGAGTCATGGAACAGGTACCCCCTAATATGACGTACTTTAGGTCTTACATTTGCCTCTTGCGAAATTTTATTCGCGAACTAGGGTGTACGCCATAAAGGTTCGCCTCTTTCTTTTATGTCATTTTTCTCTGCGAAAATTTCGCACATCATGATCTTGTTTGTCATGAATAATCCTGCAATTATTCTTTCAGAATTCATAACTTCTCAAAGCTTCTTACGGATAATATCTTTTCAAGTACAATTTGTTCCATGGTCTATCTAATCTATGACCAACATCTTTTCCGTCTGGGTCCATTAATCTATAAGCTCCTGTTTCAACTATCTCCTTTATGATGTAAGGTCCATCCCATTTTTTCGCTAATTTTCCACCATTTTCTCGCTGATATATTGGTGTTTCTCGCAGAACTAAATCTCCTGGTTGAAATTCACGTATCTTGACACGTTTATTATATTCTCGAGCCAATCTTCGCTGATAATTCTCCATATGTTGTAAAGCTTTTTCTATTTTTTCTTCTAATTCATCAAGTTTATTTAGAATTAAACCCACACTAAGATTCTTCTCCCAAGCTTCACTTTTTGTTGTCGGAATAACAACTTCTATTGGTAACACCGCTTCAACTCCATATGTTAAACAAAAAGGTGACATTCCAGTAGCTTCTCTTCTAGTTGTATTATAAGCCCATACTGCATTATGTACTTGTTCACACCATGATCTGTGATGTCCTTCTAATTTCTTCTTTAATATATCTGCAATTGTTTTATTTGTTGCTTATACTTTCCCATTAGCTTGTGGATATAAAGGAGTGGACTTTCCACATTTTATCTTGAATGCATTGAGTAACATTTCTATGTTCTGCCCCTCAAACTGTTTCCCATTATCAGATACCAACTGTGCAGGAATTCCAAATCTGCAAATAATATTTTCGAATATGAATGTAAAGATATCTTTGTCGCGAATATGTTGTACTTCCTTCACTTCTGTCCATTTTCTGAAATAATCTGTTACGACTATTAAGTATCTTCTTTGTCCAGTTCCTGGAAAAAATGGCCCCACAATATCTAAGCCCCATTTTCCAAAGGGCCACACACTGGTTGAAGATGATAATGGTGCTCCTGGTGCATGTATCTTCTTTCCATACCGCTGACAATCTTCGCAACGTCTTGATATTTGTTTTGCATCTTCATGCATATATGGCCAGTAATAACCTTGCATTTTTGCTCTATGTGCCAAAGATCTTCCTCCACTATGATTGCCAGCGTCTCCACTATGTAACATTTTCAGCACCTTTTATCCTTCCTCTCGTGTCAAACATCTGAGTGATGGTCCACTAAAATATTTTAGGTATAACAACCCATCTCTTAATTCATAATTCGTTGCTCGACTTTTTAACTTGTGTGTTTCCAATCTATTTCTTGGTGTTTCTCCTTTCGCCAAATATGCGTGAAGCTCCATTCTCCAGTCTGCGACATTATTTATTTGTTCTTATTTTTCATTATATATGACCATCACATCCACATCTTCTTCTTCTTTATTGACTGATGGTAACAGAAGTGTTTGTATTTTTATGCATCTCGCAGTTGGATCTGTCATCATACTTGAGATGAAAGCAAAAGCGTCTGCAAGTCTATTATCCTTTCTTGAAATATGCCTCCATTTTATTTTTGGGATTTTCGCTGACAATTCCTCAACCAACTTCTTGTATTTTTTCAGGGATGGTTCATTTGTAATATACTCTCCTTTTATTTGGCGAATAACTAGATGCGAATCACTAGTGATCCTGGCATTTTCTAGTTTCATTTCTATTGCGAATTTTAATGCATGTATCACAGCTTCATATTCTGTTTCATTATTAGTGGATTCAAATTCCAATCTGAATGAAAAAGCCATCTTTATTCCTTCTGGCGAAATTAAAACAATTCCAACTCCATTTCCTTCTCCATTTGATGATCCATCTACCAGTATTTCCCATCTATTTGGTTCTGTTAATAAATCTTTTGGATCTCCATGTTCTTCTTCTACATCCATTTCTTCTACTGCTTCATCTTCTTCTAAAGGAAATTCTGCCAAGAAATCCGCAACAACTTGTGATTTTGGTGAAGATAAAACTTCATATTTAATATCAAATGGCCTACTTGTGCATTCCATCTCTACCCTTCCTGATCTTTTAGAATTCTTCATCACTGATTCAATTGGTACTTTTGTTAATACCTTATCTTGTGTGCTTGAAATATATGCGGAGCTTAAATGATGCATAAACTAATGCTAAGATAACTTTTCAATTTTGAGTAATTCTTCTGCGGTATTAAAAGTTTTGCTAATGTAATAAATGGGTTTCTCCACTCCTGCGTCTACTCGCAATAATACAACACTTAATGCATGCGACGTTGTCGCAAGGTAAATCAATAATTCTTCTCCTGGTTCTGCCTTTTGTAAGTAGTTGTATTCATAAGATGTTCTTTGATTCCTTGAAAAGCCTTTTCACATTCATCACTCCATTTAAATTTGCACCCTTCTTGAGTATATCGAAAAAATATTTGCATTTGTCTGATGATCGCGAAATGAATCTCCCCAGCGAAGCTAGAAGCCCATTCAACTTCTGTACATCTTTTATTGTTGCTGGTGTTGGCATGTCACGAACTGCTTGCACTTTTTCGGATCAACCTGTATTCCTTCCTTTGATACAATGTAGCCTAAAAATTTTCCCGATGCAACTCCAATAGTACACTTCTCGGGATTCAATTTAATGTTATACTGCCGCATTTGTTCAAAAATCTCCCTCAAGTCTTGTACATGGTCTTAGCCTTTACTCTTTACCAACATGTCATCCACGTATACTTCTAATGTTTTGTGTATCCATTTTGCGAACACCTTCTCTACCATTCTTTGATATGTTGCTCCCGCATTTCGCAAACCAAACGGCATTTTCGTATAACAATATAAACCTCTAGGAGCAAAGAAAGCAGTATGTTCTTGATCTTCTTCAGCGAGAGGAATTTGGTTATACCCTTTGTACCCATCTAAAGATGATACCCTATCATTTCCGCTGCAGATTCCACCATTTGAGGAATATCGGGTAACGGAAAACTATCTTTAGGGCAAGCTTTGTTCAAATCAGTGAAATCTATGCAAATCCTGATTCCCTTGTTTTTCTTTGGGACAATGACCATATTCGCTATCCATTCTGGGTATTTAGCTTCTCTTATAATTCCTGCCTCCAGCATTTTCTGTAATTCTTCTTCTATTTGGGAATGGTAAGTTGTTGCGATTTTTCTTATTCTCTGTTTAAATGGTCTCACATTTTTGTTAATCTCCAGTCTGTGGCAAGCAATTGTTGGATCTATTCCTGGTATCTCATCCATGTTTCCTGCGAAAATATCTTTATATTCTCGCAGTAAATTGACAGTTCTTTCTTCTTCTTCTATATCCATTTTGGTTCCAATTCTCAACATTAGAGGCCCTTCAGTCCCAACATTTATTTCTTTTGTTGGTTCTGCGGCAGTGTAACTGGGTTTAGGTTCTCCCATTGGTGTGGGTTCTTTAATTGCTTTTATGGATCCTTCTCTTCCGAAATTTCGCTGGGTATTCCTTTGCCTTCTTTCGCCCTTATCATAATACTCTAAATTCTTCTTCCTTCTTTGCTTCCTTTACCAATTTTCTGCGAAATTGTTTCCTTTTTGCTTGTTCTTCATAACGCCTTACTTCAATTTGATGACATAATTTCGCATTATCAACATCTCCTCTGATTTCACCTATTCCACTTGGAGTGGGGAATTTAATACATTGATGCAACGTTGATACCACTTTTATCGCATGTATCCATGATCTTCCTAATAACATATTATATGGCGATTCCATATCCACCACGCACAATGTCACATGTGTTTCGATTTCTCCAAGTGGAATTCGTACCACTATTTCTCCTTTAGGTTTTGTTGTGGATTTTCCAAAGCCGTGAACAAAATATGTTGAATTGGACATTTCTTCATCTTTAAATCCCATTCCCCGAAATGCATGATAAAATATTATATCAACTGAACTTCCTGCATCAATTAAAGTTCTGTTCAACATCCATTCTCCTGTGGATTTTATTTTGTATCCTTCTCTTTTCGTGTAATAGGCACTGTGACAACCAATGGAGATGTATGATTCAAATTTTCTTTTGGTATTTCTTTGCCATGAAACAATTCTTTGCTTTTCCCAATCTTTCAAAGGTGAAGTTTTTTCTACCGCCATAATTTTCTTTCCTTCAAAATTTCGTTTATGTATTCTTCCTTTGATGTTTTCATGGAATTCATTAACCAAGCTTTTTGTTATCATATTACACTCCAATTTTTTGCCATTTTCATTAATTCTATTCATTTTCTCTAACTGATTCACTGATTTGTTTAATCACTTTCTTGATTTGAATTTCTCAATCAACAATCTTCAACTTTCGATCTTCAATCTCCCTGTTTCTAGCGCCATTATGTAGTTGCAGGAAATCCTACAATACACCCCTAATATGATTTTATCGTTGATCAATCTATTTTTAGGTTTACACTCTTAATTTTGTTGATTAATTTCTGAATATTCTTACAAGGAAAATAAAAAAATCAAGAATGATCTCTGTTCTCAACTTTCTCTCTCCTATTTTCTTATCTCTCCCTCAAAAAAGATCTCTCTCTCCTTTACAACTCGAATGACTATTTATAAGGGAAATACATAGTGGATGACAGCTAATCTATCCTTTATTTTCGGACATGGTTTGCGACATTCTCGCAACCTTACAAATGTTGACTTCGCAAGCTTTCTAATTTTCGCAAGAATATCACACCTTTCCCATGATCCTTGCTGATATCGTTTCTGAAATTGTTCTGCGACGCTTTTGTGCAATACCATTGTTAACTTCGCTGAAACATAGTTGTTGCGAGATTATGATCCTACACATGGGATATTGATCATAGTCAAAAGATTGGTTTTGATTATACCCATAGGATGGTTGGTAGTTGTCATATGAATGAGATTGAAAACCATATTGATTACCACAATTATATGTTTTATCTTGTGCTCCGTACATGTAATTTCCGTAAGGAAACATGACGATTCACAAGAAAGAAAAAAAAAATCAAAACAAAAATAAAAATAAAAACAAGCTAAACAAATAACAAAACAATTAGCGACTGCTCCCCGAGAGCGGAGCCAAAATTTGATGCGTGTCGTTAATGCAACAAATTAATCAAGATATTTCCCACTAATTAACTGGTAATATAGCGGTAGTAAGAGATCATTCCCATAGAGAGCTGTGTAATTGATAGGTTATTTGATCAGCAAGATAAAGTAAATAACAAAGGGGGGATTTGGTTTAAAGAGTATAAATTAAAAGACAATAAAGAAAAGAGATGATCAAGGAATCCTTCGATGTTACCAAGCGATAACTGGATTAATATACTTATCTATTATTCGTAAGAACCATTCATCACCAGTCGTGGAATAACAGCTAGATCAGTGTTATCCCAAAAACTCCTTTTATCATTGGATACGGAAGTTCTCGACTACCAGATTCTATCCAATGAACCACCAAGTAGTATATCACTCAAGGTGTAATCCAATCGAACGCCTTAAGCTTTATGAATTTAGGTTGATCCCAGTAGTTAAACTCTTAGATCAAGGTTTACTTGCTGGTGTTGTCTTCGCACATGATTGCTCCATAGAATCCCTCTGTAAGGTCTCGCGATTTCTACTTGTGTAGAGAGTTAATCGACGATTACTTATCTCATAACTTCTACTAGCAATAGAACAATCAATAGACTAATCTAGTATGAATCCCAAATCAATCTAAGAATCACTCATAAACCCTAGATATGGTAAAGACAAACGATGATGATAAAAACTCTCAATAGATTTGTATTATTAATAAAGCTTCACACTTAGAACATTGAATTCATCCTTAATCAACAAAGGTTTAGTTTCTCATGATTACAAAATTACCCGGTTTCCCCCTAAAGGGGTAAACCCTAAAATATTAATGAAGAACAAAAGTATATTATGAGATGATCGATTCCATGACCTAATACCTTTTTATAGGTTTACATTGCTTGGCCATCAAGTATTAGTTCGGTTCAAGAACTCGACCCGAAATAACGAATCCAAACGTGCCCTTAGGCTTTCCAAGGTATTAATACACATTTTCACTTGCTAAGTTTGCAAACCCAGTCTGCGAACTTCAAATTTCAGCAGAAATTTTCGGAATTAAAGTATGAAACCCGTCCGCGAACTTTACTGTCTTCGGTATTCAATAAAAGCTTGTTTTGGCCACAACTTCTTCATCCGAACTCGGAATGACCTCATTATTTTTGCATTCCTTTTATATTTAAATTCTCTTCAAGATGGTTATGAGAAATCCTTAATTTGAATGAGTTAAGATCGGTCTTTGGCCCTTCTCTTGATTTTGAGCATTTTGCTCTTTTTCGTCGCATTTCTTCCACTTCTCTTGGACTTGGGCTCTTGGATACTTGGAATACTTCTCTTCATAACTCTTTTCAGCACTTTGTAGCTCCTTTTTGGATGATTCATCTAATAAAGGCAAATAAGAGAAAACAATAGTAATAATACAAATACATGCAAGAATAATAGCTAAAACAAGTATGGAATGGACACTAAAATCATATGAATTATGCACTTATCATGCAGTAACTCAGAGATCGAATGTGACCCTAACCGAACTAGAAGGAACCTGGATGCAAGGTATCATAAGCTATCTCGAGTCAAAGCTATTGCCAGATGACCCACAAGAGGCAAAGAAGATAAAAACCAAAGCGACCAGATATCAATTTCTAGATGGCGACATGTGTAGAAAGACATACCCGGGACCGCTACTCAAATGCGTCACAGAAAAGCAAGGAAAGCAAATCCTAGCTGAAATACACTCAGGAGATTGTGGTAACTACGCAGGAGAAAGATCCCTAGCTGAGAAGGCAAGATCCCAAGGCTATTTCTGGCCACACATGAAAGAAGCAACTAAGAAAATAATAAAAAAAAAGTGCGATAAATGCCAAAGGTATGACTAATTATTACCAAACTCGGAAAAATTATTTATTTTAATCTAACTCCTGCAAGCATTAGAAAACGCAGAACAATTATAGAAAATACAATATGACTATTCAGGTCAGAAAATTTCAGAGAAAGATGGTCCTTTAGCGCCAGCAAAAATCAATATCATGAAAAGAACATGGATACGAAAGAGGGATAATTAACACTGTGAAAACCTGAAAATTGCAGGTATGATAATAAAATACATGCACCCGCAGAAAACCTGTACAATGTGTTAACTCCTTGGCCATTCATGAAGTGGGCATTGGATATCATGGGTCTATTCACTACGATAACAGTTTCAAACTCACAACTTACTTTAAAAGCAGATGACAAAATATTATAAAGATTCAAGCTTTCAAGCTAAAATTGAACTAACACACACTGCTTGAAATACAGGCGCATGGAGGCAGGAAATATCTATTAGTCCCCACAGACTATTCTCAAAATGGGTCGAAGCAAAAGCGCTGGTAACAGTCACAAAAAATGATATTAGTAAATTTATCTGGGAACACATCATATGTGGATTTGGATTACCAATAACATTAGTAGTTGATAATATAACACAATCTGAAAATGCAGGGGATACCAAATATACCCAACTTTTTCGCTCGACAACCTGTATAGACAAAACTTAACACAATTGCAAGTGAAAGACGAGGGTACCCAAATATACCTCAATCTAAAAAATTTCCACCTATAAGTCCTTTCTCCGAAAGTGATTGTCTATGGACTGAGTCGAGACAATACAACTAATCGGTTCACACTTCGTGTGATCGTCTATGGATACGAGATCGAGATAATACGACAACAAGATAACTTGTGTGATTGACTATAGATACAAGATCGAGACAATACAACAACGAAGTATGATTACTTGATAATAGGTTCAGACTTAACCAAACACAATAGGATTGCTATCAAGTAATTAGGAATTAACGTTTGTGTATTTTACTTCTAATTATAATAAAACTAATTATAATTACGGAAATAGAAAAGTAAAAGACACGGCAAGATTTTGTTAACGAGGAAACCGCAAATGCAG
Source organism: Papaver somniferum (assembly GCF_003573695.1). NCBI lineage: Eukaryota > Viridiplantae > Streptophyta > Magnoliopsida > Ranunculales > Papaveraceae > Papaver > Papaver somniferum. Next base: position 115,645,381 of record NC_039358.1, read on the forward strand.
AAAACCCCGGGACCTTGTCCAGAATTGAATACTCTCAGGATTAAGCCGCTATACAAAATCTAAACCAACTTCGTATAGTTGAGACCAAACAACTAAACTTATAGTTCACCTAGTTCCGTCTGTATCCCTGCGCCTCCAACTTGCAATAAGTCACGCACTTGGAACAATTCCTTTGGTTCGTATTCCAAAAAGTAAAGGAACAACAAATCTATTCGGTAACAACTCTTTTCAAACAAGTGATATGAGTTTGACAAAAGGCTCTTCCGTTTATCCCAATATAAACTCCTTTGTCATGTTCTTAGATCTATCTATTTAACAACTACCAAGGTAATTGTTTAGACTATGCAACCAATACTCTTAATCACAAAGAAACGTATTGATGTCGATCTACTCATCTAATCAACCAAGGTTATCTAAAGATAAACCGATTATAGTTGGATCCCCAACCGATCAAGTTTTGTGCACACCAAAGATTATGAACTCAAACAAGCAATCTTCTTTGTCTTCAAATCTTCTTAGATCTTCAATAAGCACATGCACACAATCAACTTGAATCGCTTGTGATCAATCACACACAGAACGGAGTCTGTTAACAATGGATTATCACAAGACGTCTTTAGATCTACAAACAGTCTAAAGATCCCCATTGAAACTTCGATCTTTTTTGAGTGAATCTTATATCAGAAGAGAAGATTCTCAAGTATAAACAAACTAGGTGCAATCAAAGTTCAACAACCGTTAGTCAATCAAATCAATCGAAAACTAATAATAAACTTCAATTATCTAGTTTCCCACCAACGGTACTCGTAGAGCTTCCCAATCCCAAAGAAGTCTTTAAAACGAGCGATCGTAAGATATTTCGCCTAATTAGGGTACTTTCCTCTCCGAATAGACGACTCCACCAGTAACAACACAACTAGGTAGTTTTGCTGGATCTGAGGATTAGTTTGCTCGAAATGCAAACTTCAATATTTGTAGACCAAGGAAGTTTGGACACCAAGGAATTTCCAAAACCGAAAATATTCTCAAGATATGCAATATATTTCCAAATTCGGTTTTCATAATTCCTGGAAATGCTCTCTCCAAATATTGACCGAAATCTCAGTAGAAAATCTCCAATTAGTAAATGAACATTACCAATTTTTATTTTCTAAAGATATGCATTTAATTACTGGAAATTAAAAGCATATAAAAACTGAAAAACCTTAATTAAAAGATTCTCAATTTATTTCGATCCGGGAACTCCTTTAGTTATTAAGGAATATCTTTGAACAATAAAAGATAAGAATTACTGCACATGTTCAAAGTATGTCGACATCTTTATTTTGTAAAATCTTTTTCATATTTACAATCTTGGAACCAATTTGCCACACTTCCAAACGAATTTAAAATTGGTTCATCTGACTTCCAAGAACTATGTGATTGATTATCTTATCAAATCACCATTAATGGATTTCACGGTTCTACAAAAATACAAACTTTGTTTTTACCTCCATGTGGGTACTAGGATCGGTCACACTAGCTTTCCAAAAATTGGTTTACTAGGTGCTAGGATCAGTTACCACATAATTATGGTATTTTACTTGTGATCGGTTGCACAAGTCATAGGATCGGTTACCAATTACTAAGACTTGTTGCACCTCTTACTAGGATCAATTCCACATACTTGTGATCGGTTGCACCTCTTAGTAGGATTGTTTCCCCAATTTATAGAGTTGGTCATACCAATTACAATATATAGATCATACCATCTCAGGTGATTACTTAAGATCGGTTTCACTAATAAAAGTCATATCAATACAAAAGTCAGGCCTTGTGAATAGTTTTACCAAGATACATAAACAAGTTATGAGCGGTTATACTAAACACACATATTGGTAATCCAAATATTTGCAATGAATAACAATACCAATAAGCCTAGCAATTTCCTTTTCGATTCACAAAACAAGTTTATGAATTGTACTTCCTTTAGACGAATGTAAAACATTGTTTTCTAGGACGAAATATTCACCCATACCCATACATAATCACAATAGCATTCATATGATTATGTCGATGTCTTATATACGAAGTTCAAAAGATAGACGTTATACTTCGTATTGTAATTCCTTAATACTATGTCTAACTAGAGTATAATCATTCACAGCTTCGCAGTTATGTTTTCAATATGCACGACTTGAAAGATACGTTAGGAATGAAACAGTTCAAGTCAAATATTACTAACCTCAAGTGGAAGGATGATTTCGTCGTTGTAGATCTTTACTTCTTCACATTCTTCAAGTCTTCACGTAATACTTGTAAGTCTCATATCCTAGTAACTTTATAGCTAATCTATACGAAGTTGACTCTAGTAAATAATCAGGCAACTCTTTAAATGAGTTTTGATTCACTAAAATATGACAACCAAACTTGACATACCAACGCTTAGTGGGTTCAACCGAGAAATGCTCTAACAACAAGAATACCAACTAGTCATTGACAATATGTATAGAGTTAATATCTCAACCTCTACCCAATCAGTATGTATATAGACACAAGGTCCGCCAACCTGATTGTTAAGCAGAGTACTTGGACGATCTCAAAAATCAATATCCAAGATCAATCTAGTCGTATCCAAATAATTCAATCAGGATTCTTCCAAGTTGTTAAACTTGTTATATATCTTTCAAGATACAAATTCTACAAGAAACTAGTCTCGTAATCGATTATAATTAAGATGACTTCTCTACATAGATTGAATACGTACAAAACCTGTGTAAATTCAATTATAAAGATAAACAATGCGAAAAATGAAAAAACACAAGACACCAGAAATTTTATTAACGAGGAAACCACAATAGCAGAAAAACCCCGGTATCTCGTCAAGATTGAACACCACACTGTATTAAGCCGCTACAAACACTATCATACTATCAGGACTGGAATGTAGTTGAGACAGAATCCACCCTCTAAGCGATTCAGTTACAGTCGCGCTTCTTACGTCTCTTGAACCTCGCAAGGTTCTACGAACTTGATTTCTTTAGATGACGTCCTTTAACACCTAAGAGTTGCTTCATCCGAAGTGAAGACTTTTGATACCATTCTGCATCTAACAGATAAGCCTATTTGATTTCCGTTTAGATCAAAGATCAAGGTGTGGAAATCTGTTTGCAATAGTAAGCTAGCAAACCTCATGAATCTGGAACTTACGACTCCCGAAGAGCAACCTAGATTCTTAACCACCTCTCAAGAAAAATCGTTGAAAGATCAACTAAGATCAGTCTTTAGATATCTATCTTGAGAAATCACAAAGTTGGAGACGAAGAAACTTTGTGAGTACTATCTATCTTACCCAAAAGAGATTACAAAGACCTCGATAACAGAAAAGAAATGTAGTTGCAGGAAATCCTACACTACACCCCTCATATGATTTCATTATTACTCAACTCATTTTTAGATTTACACTCTTAATTTTATTGATCAATCTTTGAATATTCTTACAAGAAAAGATAAAAGAATCAAGAATGACCTCTGCTCTAGACTTTCTCTCTCTTATTTACTTGTTTCTTACTCAAAAAAGATCTCTCCTCTTCTTTTACAACTGAACGACTATTTATAGGGAAATACATAGTGGATGACAACTAATCTGTCCTTTATTTTCGGAAATGACTTGCGATATTATCGCAACCTTACAAATCTTAATCTCGCAAACTCTCTAATTTTCGCAGGACCATCACATCTTTCTCATGATTTAGCTGACGTCGTTTATTATATCATTTCTGAAATTGTTCTGCGACGCTGTTGTGTTGTGTTGTTGATAATTTCGCTGAAGATTATTGTTGCGAGATTCTGATCCTACATCTTGCCTCTTCTCATATCTTCTCTGCAAGTAGAGAATGATGTGAGAAATGCCGCAGCTGTTCATCTCTTCATATTCTGCATTTATCACACGTATTCTTTCTTCCTCTGTTTCTTGACACGTCTTCTGTAACCGCTGCTTTTCAACCCCAACCGCTCACGTCTTTTCGTCTTAATGGTGTTTATTTCTTCGAGTAAAAAAACTCCTTTATATACTCTTCTTACTCTTCTTTCCACTTTCTTTTACTTTCTCTTCTCTTTTTATTCTCTCATCTCTGCAACTCTGTTATTCTTCTGCAAGTTCTGCTACTGTAATTTTCCCCCTTCAATCTTCTTACTTTTTATTCATTCCCATACTCTATATTCAAATATGGCTCCAAGTGGTCATAGACATGAGAAGAATTTAAAAGTCCAAAAAGATCTTGCTGATAAAGGTTTCACACTCTCTACCACCATTCCTGGTGAAAATGCCAAATCAATTCTTTCTGTCAAACTTTTCTCTGATCAGTATTGTGATGATCAATCAATCATAATTTCGCTAGGTCAGATTCTCGCAGGTCTCCCTATTCCTCTTTATGACCCAGATCTTCCTTTATTTATGAAATTCTCGCTCACTCGGGATTTTCGCGAGCTATCTTCCAACTGAGTGGGGACTGCATCCGTCTGATGCTAGAGTTCGCTAACCGTGGTGCTGGTAAAGGATCTCTGTACTCCAAAGAACTTAGGGATCCTAAATTCGCAGACCTAGAGATAATTGCTGAGAAATACACAGTAGCGAGTTTCTTTGAGAACTATGAACTTATCTCCATGAAGAAAGAGAATACTCGCTGGGGTATTCGCTTAAAAAGGAAAGATAACATTGATGAAGCTAAAATTCTCATGCAAGATATTGACTGGCATTCTGGTAAAAACACAACTCCTCGCCAATCCAAAGATGATAAATGGTGTGTTTTTCCTTTAATGCTAAAAGGACCTTACATTGCTGGGTCAAATGTTCTTCCTGCGAATCTCGCTGCTTATCAACCTTGGGTTTTCTCTTGGCCCGAGAAGGAGAAAGAGGTATGTTTCTTCCCATTTAGCTCACTTTATATTTCTTTATTTGTCTTTATTATTTTGTTCGCTAACTCTTGCGACATTCTGCAGATCCAAAAACTGAAAGATAGTTATAACAGGACTGGGAAAGCTAGTACTCTGTTAGCTCTTCGCTCATACACAGATGAGGTAAGAAATTTTCTCTTATGATTTTAAACAGTATACTGTTGCTTCCATTTCTTATTTCTATCTGTGTGTGAAGATTATTGCTGAAATAGAAGAACCTTGCTGATGTTGCGAAGACTGGTGATAAAGGTAAAGGTGCTCTTCGCAGAGAAAAATCAACTGCTCCTCCTTCAAAGAAAAGGAAAGTTCGTTCTTCTTCTCCTTCAAATATTCCTCCTCATGAAAATTCTGAAAGTGACAAGGATGATGAGGACAATGATGATGTTGCCGCAAGTGAAGATTTTCCACCTGAATCTTCTATGGCTAAGCTCTCTGGCCTCTTTTCTGATTCTCTGCAAGGAATGGGAGATATCCAATTCGCTAATACCTGCAAGCTCTCGCTACAATTTGCGATGTCCCTTTGCTGGATGGTGATAGTTCTCTTCGTGGAGTTTCTAGATCAGTGACTCCCGACTTCTTGCATTCCTCAATAGTCTGGTATATTTTATCCTTTTATTTCTTCATTGTCATAACTCAAAATTTCTTTCTATATTAATATTTTTTATATTTTCTCGCAGGCTGGAAAAGCTTCTTTCGCTGTTGCCTCGGATCTAGAGAGGAGACGCGAAAATCTTGAAAAGAAGAATCTTCAATTTCGCACAAAGAATGAAGAATTGGAAGCTGAAGTTAAAGGTCTTCGCGAGAAAAATAGACAACTAGAAATTGATTCTTCTTCGTATAAGAACAAAATCTCTAGTCTTCAGCAAGCTAATAATCAGCTTTACGGTATGTTACTTTTCTCTTTTCCCTTCATTCATTCATCCTGTTGTTTTATCTTATTTAAATGATCCTTTTTGCAGACATTTATGGTCTTTCTGATGAAGCTACCCTTCTTCGTTCATTTCCTAATGCCTTGGATAATGATACCCTTCTTGAGCGTCTTAACAATTCCTTAAATAGTTTCTCAAATGATAGAATTTCATCTCTTTCTCTAAATGAGCTTAGATCTAAATTTCGCCTCTTAGAAATTGACCATAGATCTAGTTTAGGCTTAGCCAACCGATTTAAGCGTCTCTTCTTGATTCTAAAGAGAAAACCAATGAGTTAAGAACCAAAATTAGCGGTCTCATAGATGATAAGGATCGCATCTCTGATCAAGGTGCTAAGGCTTTGGCGAAATTCCAAGAGACTCTTCTTGAAGTTCAACTTGAACGAGATGAAGCTAACCGCAAGAACATCGAACTCTGCGAAAGGGAAAATCAAATTCGTTCTCGTCTTCTTATAAGTAATGAGGATGAATTTGTTTGGGCTGCGAAAATCTTAGATGATGCCAGAAAAGATTTAGGTGTAAATGTTAGTCTCCAAGTTGAGCATACAGCCTTGATTAGAGATATGATTTCTGACAGAGAAGGTTACTAACTGCTCTTCTTTACTAATCTTTTGCTTCTTATGAATTTTCATCAAGTTAATAATTGATTGTCTTTTGCTCGCAGATTCTGAAAGTAGATATCGTGAAAAGATTGAGGAACTCGAAGCTGAAAAGGAGGAACTCGCAAAGAATCTTTCTTCTCGCAACGACAAGTATTCTAGATTAAAGAATCAAATCAAGATCACTGTTGCGAATTTTAAGAATGATGCTATGCATTTTCGCAATCAAACTATCCAAATGGTTTGTGACGATCATAATATCCCCATTCTGATTATCCTTGTCTCTTGGAAGAGATCCCACAGAATACTCCCAGTCTGATTATTTCTGATAGCGAAGCTGATGATGATGGAAGGTTCTGATGGTGATGAAGATTCTGACGCAGACGAAGAAGGGAACAAGTCTGATGAAGATAATGAAGGATCAACTAAGAAGTAGTCTTTGTTTCTTTCTTTGATTCTCTGTAATACTTGTACATTTATTCCTTCTTTCTGTATATTTGTGTTTCTTTCATTTTGACCTGCATTCATTAAAACAATTCTTCCTTGCAATACAGTTAATCAATATAATCATTAATTTTTGAATCTTTAGTAAATCTATCATATGGAGACAAATAACATTTTCTAATTTCATTCATTCCCATACTTGCCTCTGTTATTTGTCCAAATGAGAGATTTTATAAATTTTTCTTATTTTATGCCTCAATTTCGCAGTTAATTATGTATAACTAATCTTATGCGAAGTGAATTTTGATTCTTTTCAAAATCTCATTCCTTGTGGTCTTATTTTGCCTTCCTAATTAAAGGTCTTATTATGCCACCTCTTGTCATTGCGACAAAATCGCAGGACGTCCTTGCACTTTCATGCAAAAACCCATTGATCTTGCCTTAACTTTTTCTTTTGTATTATGGCCTCTTCAGGAATGTTGCGACAATATGACAGGCCTAAATATTCTTGCGAAAATAAAGCCCCATGACATTGCCGTCTTGCGACGAAATCGCAGGACGTCTTCGCACTTTCATGCGAAAACCCATTGATCTCGTCTTATCTTTTTCTTTTGTATTATTGCCTCTTCAGGATTGTTGCACAAATATGACAAGCCTTAATACCCTTGCGAATAAAAAGCCTCATGACATTTGCGTCTTAAGACACTTATCAGCTCCCTAATGGAGGGTGCCGCCCTTATCTCCCCCTGGTTGCCCCTTCAAGGAGGCGTACTTCTACCATACAAGGTTAGCTCCTCCCATCCAGTCTTAACAACAACCAGTTGTTTTCGCAGCCTCTTATCCCTTTTACCTATAGGGCTTATGGTTACGAGACTGCACCCTAAGTGGGGTTTTCTTCAGGCCGAGTGCAGTATAAGCCAAGACTTGTCAAGAATGGCAAAGTACGCTTCAAACGTCCCTGGCACTCTTGACTCAACCGTGTACCTCGGCGCCTTGATCAGATCTGCACTCCTTGGGAGAGTCCTTATTACCTTAGTCGCCCAACCTAAGTCATATGCTTAAGCTGAGAATCCAAGGTGCCTCTCCCGGATGGGCTTTATTGACCCCAAATCTCCATGACTCAGGTTCCGGTGGCGGTGTAGCCTTTCCCTGAGCCATGCAACAGGTACCCCCTTATATGACGTACTTTAGGTCTTACATTTGCCTCTTGCGAAATTGTATTCGCGAACTAGGGTGTACGCCATAAAGGTTTGCCCTTTCTCTTTTGTCATTTTTCTCTGATTATTTTCTGTAAAATTCATTATCTCTGCGAGAGTCTCGCACATCATCATATTGTATTTGGATTTCGCAATCTCAATTTTGTCATTCAATAAATGTATTTTTGAGAATTTTACTTATTGCGAGAGTGTCGCAACAACATTAATCATTCATACATTTCTTTTTTATTACCTTTGCCATCCTCTGCTTCTTTATTATTTTCTGCTACTACTGCTTCCTTGGTAGTGGTATGTTCATCATTTTTATTCTGAGCTAGCATTAGTTTCGCAACATCTCTTCTTCTTTTCTTTCGATTGCATCCACCATCAACCTCTCACTTCTCTGTGTATCTTTGATTTTGTGCCAGTTTTCCTTCTTGTTTGCTCTTCCTTCGCAAGATTCTATCTCAGTTTCGTAACACCTCTTTCCTTCAACCCAATCTCCCTTTATGATTCCTACACCACTGGGGTGAGGGAATTTGATGCACTGGTGGAAAGTTGAAGCTACACCTAGAATCCCATGTAGCCAAGGTCGACCAATTAACGCATTGTAGGGTGATTCTACATCAACGACACAGAATAAGATTTCGGAAGATATTCCCTTCAATGGAATTCGCATAGTAACCTCCCCTTTAGGCTTGTTAGCAGTACCATTAAAACCATATATCTTATATGTTGATGGTATAAGATCATCATCTCTTCCCCCATAGTTTTATAAGTATGATAAAATAAGATGTTCACAGAGCTTCCAGTATCGATTAGAATTCTATTAATTGCCCATGAATCTTCAGCTTCATCATCCTCATCTTCTTTCGGTTTTGGATTAATTTCTAATTTTACTACCAATGGATTATCATGCACCTCTTCACCTTCGGGAATTCTTCTGCGGTAAAAGAAATGATCTGTTTCTGCCATTCCTCTAGTGGCGAGATTTTCGCAATATTCATAATTTCTCTTCCATCGTTATCTCTTGCGAACACTCTACTCAAAACATTGTCATGAAAATCTTCGATTGTCTTATATGAATGTACGATAGTGACAGAATAGATTCTTTGCTTTAGCACCAACTTCTATGAAGAATGTTTCCTTCTTTTTTCGTGTTTACTTTGTGATGCTCTGGTGGTGGCAATGGTTGAGATTGTGGGTGCCCTACCAAAAGTGGTTTAGTTTTCCTTGATCTATCATTCTCAAATAATTCTTTTTACATTTCTGCAATCATTTGTTGTATGTCCATGAAAATGATGATAAGAACAAAACTCATGACTTCTGTGGTTTGGAGGTGGTTCCGTTCCCATGTTCCATGGTGTTGGTATATTCTCCATCAAAATTATAGCTTCCCATATTTTCTCCACACTTGCATTTAGAGGTGGCATCTTGATTTCTTCCCATACTACCTTGTGACCTCCTTGTCCTCTATTATAGTTTTGTCTTTGACCTCCATAAGTTTCTTGTGGTTGATCGAGTCTTTGAATCTTGTTATTTCCCACCACGATTGTAGAAATTTCTTTCTCTTTCATACTCCTTTGATCTCGGCTTCCCATAGCCACCAGTTTCTGTTGATTGTTACCCGTCACCTTCTCTTGTTGTACTTGCGAAGTATTCGCTACTGTGTTTATTAGCTTGGGTAATAAGCTTGCATTCGCTGTTTGTGAGTGGTGTTCGCAACTGGATATGATTCCATTTCATTTTGCCTTTCCTCTAGAGCAATGTATTCTTCTTGAAGTTCTCGCAATTCAGTCATTGTGATCGTATTCTTGACTCTGAAAATTTGGACATACAATAGGTTTTTGCAAACATAGCATTGATAAATGATAATAAGATATCTCTCATCTACACGGCCAGCCATTTCGCTACACATAGTTCTCCATCTTTTAGTCAGGTGTTCAAACTTTCGCCAATCCTGTTTTAATCCAAACACATCTTCTATACCAGGTCGCGAAGAATTATTACTTATATATGCCCCTAGGAATGTAGTCTGCAAATGATTGAAGGATGTTATTGTATTCTTTGGTAGACCTTCAAACCATTTTAACGCCTCTCCTGTTAAGCTGGATGCGAAATATTGCACAATACGGCATCATGATTTTCCCATTGCAACATGCACCTCACATAGGCTTTAATGTGTTGAATTGCACAAGTTGTTCCATCAAAAATGCTGGTTAATGCGGGCAAATTGCATTTCGGTGGTATTCCTCCTAATTGTACTTCCCTTGTAAATGGAGTTTTCGCAGCTTCTTCTATTGCTTCATCCAATTGTCTTCTGCCTACTTCTCCTCTATTATTTAGCATTCCTCTCATTTCTTCTAATTCTTTCAAGATTTGTTTATTTACACCTGAATTTTGATCCATTGGTCTTTTTAATTTCGCCTCTCTTCTTCTGCGTTCATGTCTTTTTCTCTCGCGCGAAATTTTGCATTTCTTCTTCTTATTCATCTCGTCTTCTTCTGCGATTCTCTTCTTCTCATCTCTATCTTGAATTCGCATGATTGTCTCTCATTTTCCCCTTCATGATTTTGTTCATTTCTTATCAATTCCATTCGCTGTCTTTCAGCCATCCTCTTTATCTATCATACTCTTCATTGATATTACCGTTATTCCGGTTTTGTGTACGCCTTCTTTCTCGATTGTCGTGATTGTTCTGGCGAATTGTCTCCTGAAGCTCTTGTTCTTCCATTTCCGCTCTCAATCTTTCACGTTCGCAATTAAACGTGCTTGTTCAGCATAATGTCTTTCAATTTCTTCTTCAATCGTCTGTTGATTTCTTTGAGTTTCTCCTTCATGTAAAATTCTTCTTCCTTCCTCGATTTCCTTCGCCATCTTGGTCATTTCGTCCCTGACGTTGTCCGTTCTCTTGATTTCCACCATTTTTCCCATCATCAAAAGTTTCATTTTGTGGAACGTAACGATCATCAGCTCTTTCTCTATTTTCGCGATATTCTTCATTAGGATTTGATATTTCTTCTTGAATATTGTTTCCAGCATTGATTGTGGGTGAGTTTCGCCTCATTTCTCTTCTAGTCGATCTTGAATATGATTTTGTAATACTTCTCGATCTTCTACTCTGTAGTCTCATATTTTCCATCCTCAATTCGTGATTTTGCCTTGTTAGATTTGCACGTTCTTCTGCCTCAGCTCTTCTTTCTTCATGTATTCTTCGTCTCAACGTTTCTAACGCTCCAATTTCCTCATCTCCATGAATTATTCCTTCATCTGCTTCTTGATTTCTCTCTACCTGTCTATGGTTTCTGGTTTGCTGCTCTTCTTCTACTTCTTCTGCCGAATTTGATTGCCAAGTGTGTATACTCACCCTATCATAATATGTATTCCTCCCTTGTACTAGTATTTGTTGAATTGGTGGTTGAATTTGATTTTCTCTATTACTTCTCATTCTAGTAGATTCTCCCATTTCACTTCTTTCTCTCCCAGCAATTCTCTTGCTTCTTCTAACAGTAGTCGGTTGTTCGGATGTATTTCTTCTTCTAGCCATTTCTTCAATGTTAACAATATTGCAAGAAATTATGTAAAATTCTTAATCAATCACTCTAAATCTTCACAAATCTCAATATTAATCTTCAGCTTTTTCTAGAATAATCTTCAATACCTCCCTGTTTCTAGCGCCATTATGTAGTTGCAGGAAATCCTACACTACACCCCTCAAGATGTAGGATCAGAATCTCGCAACAATAATATCTTAGCGAAATTATCAACAACACAACACAACAGCGTCGCAGAATAATTTCAGAAATGATATAATAAACGACGTCAGCTAAAATCATGAGAAAGATGTGATGGTCCTGCGAAAATTAGAGAGTTTGCGAGATTAAGATTTGTAAGGTTGCGAGAATATCGCAAGTCATTTCCGAAAATAAAGGACAGATTAGCTGTCATCCACTATGTATTTCCCTATAAATAGTCGTTCAGTTGTAAAGGAAGAGGAGAGATCTTTTTTGAGTAAGAAACAAGTAAATAGGAGAGAGAAAGTCTAGAGCAGAGGTCATTCTTGATTCCTTTATCTTTTCTTGTAAGAATATTCAAAGATTGATCAAAATTAAGAGTGTAAATCTAAAAATGAGTTGAGTAATAATGAAATCATATGAGGGGTGTAGTGTAGGATTTCCTGCAACTACAAGAAAGATCAGGATTTACGAACTATCAAGGTAAAGAAAGTTGGGCCTGGATTCACAAATCCCCAAGAGAAGTCTTTTTAGTCGTATACCTAAAAGGTCAATAGAGGCGACCCTTGAATCAACTAGGACACAAAGTGTCAGGGTTTGATTTTCCAGTTTATGGAGATGATCTATTTATAGTTTTCAAAGACCAGGGTTAGCTTAGAATTCAAGCTAAGATAACTTGAGAATCGAGCAAAAAAAAAGGTCTTCAAACTATAATAGAAGATTATACACGTAGGTTCAGTTAGACCGAGTTCAGTAACCGTGTATAATGATTGTTCGAGTTATTCAAGGAACTAAAAGCTACTTGATGTTCATTTAAACACCTAGAAATTAATCATGATTCAAACACCTAAATGTTTTAATAAATCAATGGAGTCTTAAAAGTGTTTAAGAGAGTTCTAACAATGCGAAACATATTAAAATAATAAGTCTTTGAGCATCTACTAAACATTGTCAGGACAGTTGTACAACGGTTCGTGAACCGCAAGGATTGTTCACTAGTCAGGGTGAAACGGTTCGTGAACCGAGTTCGCCAACCCTACCAGATTCCGGAACTTTGTTGACCACAGTTCGTGAACTGGGTTCGCCAACTGCTAGCCAATTAATTCAACCTATAAAATTCAGTTCACCAAAATTTCCAACCAAGTTCGTTAACTGTTCCCAACTAAACTTATAATCTTCGAACTGAGTTCGCCAACCTTTCTGTATTTCTGAATCTCAGATATCGATGGTTTGCAAAATGAGTTCGCCAACCTACCTTGAGTAGAAATTCAGTAAGTTCATATATCTATCTTTTGATGATTGAAACATTCCCAAGTGATATAATCATTTGCATGAAAATTTTCAATTAATCTACAAATTAATTGATAGAACTAATATTGTTAAGGACCTTTGAACATCCAATCGCTAAATCATATTTCGAGATTTTCACAAGACAAGCTTGACTCGAAACATCTTCTTTGTTAATCTACTATAAGTGCAGGATACTACACACTTGATTCCATTAGCTGATCTCACCCACAACTAAGAGTTTCTACGACCCATAGTCGAAGACTTTAATAAACAAATTTGTATCACACAGAAAAGTCTATGATGATAGATAAATCTGTCTCCCACAGAAATACCTACAAGTTTTGTTCCGTCTTTTGATAAATCAAGGTGAACAGGAACCAATTGATAAACTGGACATATATTCCCGAAGAACAACCTAGTATTATTAATCACCTCATAATAATCTTAATCGACGCGGCGAAAGAATATATTGTGGAATCACAAACGATGAGACGAAGATATTTGTGACTACTTTTATATCTTGCCTATCGGATATATTAATCTCAAGCCAATCGTTACGATTGTACTCAACACGATAGAATCAGCAAGATTAGATCACACAACTAGAAGAAGTAGTATCGGTCTGGCTTCACAATCCCAATGAAGTCTTCAAGTCGTTAACCTACAGGGTCTCAATAAGAAACTTAAGGTTAAAGGAGAATCGACTCTAGCTTATACAACTAGTATCACACAGGAGGTGTGGGGATTAGGTTTTCCAGTTGCTAGAGTTCTCCCTTATATAGCCTTTCAAATCAGGGTTTGCAATCAATGTTAGCTTAGTAACAAAGCATTCAATATTCATCGTTAGATGAAAACCTGATTAGATTCAAGTTAATATCTTTCAACCGTTGGATCAAAAACTTAGCTTGTTACACACAAATGAAATGCACGATTTTAGGTTTGTGTAACCGTACCCAAACATGTACATTTGTTGGTTCAACAATAGTTAACCAAATGGTTAGCCATATGAGCACTTTCATATCAACCATATTCTTCTTCACCATAACTAGTTCAAATGACTCAAATGAACTAGTTAGAGAGTTGTTCAATTGTATAAATCTTATAGACGTATACAAGACACAATTGAAGCAAAAATGATTTGATTCACTCGAATCGTTCATGAACTTTATAGCCACGTTTTGCAAATTGCATTCCTTAGTTAATATAAATATAAGTTCACAAGTAATCGTCTTTAGATATAACCAACTCAAGTATGCGGACTTAGTTTGCGGACTTAAGTTCCCGGAAGGAGTTCACAAACTTCAGCAGATTTTCTCGGGATGAGAACCTCCGCCAGTTCGCGGACTGGGTTTGCGGACTGAGTTCACAGCTCTTGTTCCGGTTTTCCTGATCAACAAAGTACACATACTTTGGTTCAAGGAATAAGGACTTATACATATATGTGTTGCCACACAATGCTTATATCCAACAATGGTTATATAATCTAAACTTTCATTTCAATCATTGAAACATTCTTAGAGGACGTTATATAGTGGTTATTCACAAACCATTTTTCGTCAAAGCAATTTTCAAAGTGATTGAGACATAACATGACTTTCATCACTAGGTAAAGATGAACTTGTCCAAAGCGAAAGCTTACCAACATGTATTTTGAGAAATAGATAGGAGAGATAAACTCGACTCGAAATAGCAAATGTGTATAATCAAATTCTATATAGCAAAACGACTTTTGTCTCAAAATAGGAGATAGAGTAGATAGAATTTTGAGTGATAGATAAGTTCAAGTCTCCACATACCTTTTAGTTGATGAAGTTCCACCAGTTCCTTGAGTAGTTCTTCGTCTTGTATGATGATTTCCATGGAGTTCTTGAGCTCAACTACACTTTCTATCCTAGTCCGAGACTTAGCTATAGTAGACTAGAAATCAAGACTTATAGTTTTGATCACTAACATTGACAAACATGCTTGAGATAACAATGCATGCGAGTTCGACCGAGCAGTGCTCTAACATCATATGAATGATCACATTCCTTACAAAATGAACAATGAGACAACGACTTCATATCCTTGCAGATAACCTGGTATTTTTCACGACTTTTAATAAAGGAATTTGTCCTATATATGTGCTTAAAGGAGACTTCATGTTGATTGTTCTTATTAGAATTTCTCGACCGTGATCAATTCTTTCTTTTTTTTTGAATATTACAATCATAAATAAGTTTAGTTCTTATTTGTTCCTTTCTCATTTGTTTTATTTCTTTTTCCATAGTGTCAATCCTTTTTAGCATAAGTACTTTTTCCAGTTGACCATTACTCCCTCCTTTTCTGTAAAAGTGTTACTTTCACCTTTTCATTTTAGTCTAAAAATAGGCCAAATGGAAAAGGTGAAAGTAACACTTTTCCAGAAACGGAGGTAGTAGTATTTAATAACTGAATTTCTTCAATCAAGAGATTGAATTGTTTTTCTTGAAGAAGAGAATTTTTTAGTATGAGACAATCAGAACTATTGAGCTTTGGAACATGATCTTCAACAATACAAGTAGGAAGCGCAACCTCAAGAGATAAGTTAACGTCTGCACAATAGTCTAGAGTTGCCATAAAAGCTTTGGCTTTCTTATAGTACTCTTTGTTTGGAAATACAGAAAAGTGATGTCCACGCCCAAGACACTTAACACAATGAATGGTGTCATTGATGTTTCGAACATTATCATCAAATAAACTTCTTGTTTGAGAAGAATTGTTATGAGATATTATTTTCCTCCGTCGAAGAGTTTTCTTAATTTGTTGAACAAACAACGACAAGGTTGAATTTAAGATATTCTCATCTTCTTTGATAAGTTGTTCAGGACAAAGAATAACAGAGTTTTCATCAACAGTAAGTGTCGAATTGCTTGTATTATGAGTGTTAACTTGTTTTTTCCGTTCGAAATCAAAGATCTTCAACTTTCCAACAAGAGTACTTCTGGAAAGTGTATTCATATCGTTTTCTTCCATAATAACATGTTTCTTAGACTCGTACCGAGCTGGTAAAGATCTTAGAATTTTCACCACAATATCCTTTTCAGGAATAATCTAACCGAATGAATAACAAGTATTCACAATTGCCAACAATTTGTGATTAAATTTCTCAAACGAATCTTCATCAGACATACAAAGGTTTTCCCAGTCAGAAGTTAGGTTTTGAAGCCTGACTTATTTCTCTGTGGATTCTCTTCAAATACGGTTTCTAAGATATCTCAAGAATCTTTTGATATAGTGCACGTCGATATATGATATTGAAGATCTTGGCTTATGGCGTGGATAATGGCGTTTAATCCATCAGAGTTGCATTTAGCATTTTTGATTTCTTCATGGTTATATGCTTATATGCCTTTAAGAGCAGCAACAACTCATTCTCCAACACGTGGAGCATCATATCCTATTACAACAAGAACCTATGTCCGAAAGTCACGAGCTTGTAAAAAATAACGCATGGAAGTTTTCCAGCGTAAGTAATTTGTGCCATCGAAAGCTTGTGGTATTTTAATTGAGATTTCACTCTTGTCCATTATACAGATCGCTTCAAAAAAGGACTTATTAGGTCAACAGTCTTTGCCTGATACCAATTGAAAACGCAGGGGATACCAAATACACCCAACTTTTTCTTTCGGAAACCTGTATAGACAAAACTTAACACAATTGTAAGAAGACCAACTTAATGATCCTTGACAATATGTATAGAGTTAATATCTCAACCTCTACCCAATCAGTGTGTATATAGGCACAAGGTCCGTGAACCTGATTGTTAAGCAGAGTACTTGGACGATCTCAAAAATAAATATCCAAGATCAACCAAGTGGTATCCAAATAATTCAATAAGAATTCTGCCAAGTTGTTAAACTTGTTATCTATATTTCAAGATACGAATTCTACAAGAAACTAGTCACGTAATCGATTATAATTAGGATGACTTATCTACGTAGATTGAATATGTACAAACCTGTATAAATTCAATTATAAATATAAACAATATAATGCGGAAGATAAAAAACCACAAGACACCAGAAATTTTGTTAACGAGGAAACCATAATAGCAGAAAAACCCCGGTGTTAGAGCATAGCTCGGTTGAACCCACCAAGCGTTGGTATGTCAAGTTTGGTTGTCATATTTTAGTGAGCCAAAACTCATTTAAAGAGTTGCTTGATTATGTACTAGAGTCAACTTCGTATAGGTTAACTTGAAAGTATTAGGATATGAGACATTACAAGTATTGCGATGACTTGAAGAAGTGAAGAAGTAAGGAGCTACAACGACAACATCATCCTTCCACTTGAGGTTAGTGATATTTGACTTGAACTGTTTCATTCCCTAACGTATCTTTCAAGTCGTGCATATTGAAAACAAAACTGCGAAGCATGAATGATTATATTCTAGTTAGACATAGTATTAAGGAATATAATACGAGGTTTATTGCTTAACCATTAAACTTTGTAGATAAGACATCGACATAATCGTTCGAATGTTATTGTGATTATGTATGGGTATAAGGTGAAGATTTAATCCTAGGAAACAATGTTTTACATTTGTTTTAAGGAAGTAAATTCATGAACTTGTTTTGTGAATCGAAAGAGAAATCGTCAGGCATTATTGGTATTGTTATTCATTGCATATATTTTGAACTACCAATATGTGTGCTTAGTATAACCACTCATGACTTGTTTATGTTTTTGGTAAAACTATTCACAAATGCCTGACTTTTGTATTGGTATGACTTTTATTAGTGAAACCGATTTTAAGTAATCACCTGAGATGGTATGATCGATTTAGTGTTATTGGTATGACCGACTCTGGGTAAAGGGGAACCGATCCTAGTAAGAGGTGCAACCTATCACAAAGGGAAATCGATCCTTGTATGTTGTGCAACAAGTTTTTAGTAGAAAGGGGAACCGATTCTATGGACATGTGCAACACGTTTTTAGGCAAAGGGGAACCGATCCTATGGACATGTGCAGAAAGTACAAGTTAGATACCATATATATGTGGGGAACCTATCCTAGTACCTAGTCAACTGAATTTTGGTAACTAGAGTGACTATGCAAAGTACTCACATGGAGGTAGAACCGAAACTTGTTTTGGTAGAACCGTGAAACCCATGTTTAGTGATTGAGTGTTCTTGATCAATCACGTAGTTCTTGAAAGTCATATGAACCAATTCTAAACTTGTTTGGAAGTGTGGAAAATCGGTTTCAAGGTTGTAAGTATGAAATAGGACTTACAAATTAAGGATGTCGACATACTTTGAACATGTGCAGTAACGCTTATCTTTAATTGTTCAAAGTTATTCCTTATTAGCTAAGGGAAGAAAATCCCGGATCGAATAAAATAAATTGAGAATCTTTTTTTTAAGGTTTTTAATTTTATTTTTAGAAAATGAAAATTAGTAATGTGCATTTGCTAGTTGGAGATTTTCTAAGAGATTTTCGGTCATTATTTGGACAAAGCATTTCCAGGAATTATGGAAACTGAATCTGGAATATATTGCATATTTTGAGAATATTTTCGGTTCTGGAAATTCCTTGGTGTCCAAACTTCTTTGGTCTATAAATATGAAAGTTTGCATTTCGAGCAAACTAATCCTCAGAGACAACAAAACTATCTCAATTGTGATGCTACTGGTGAAGCCGCCTATTCAGAGAGGAGAGTAACCTAATTAGGAGAAATATCTTATGGCCGCTCAGTTTAAAGAATTATTTGGGATTTATAAGCTCTATTAGTACCGTTGGTGGGAAACTAGATAATTGTGGTTTATCTTTTGTTTTCGGTTGATTTGATTGACTAACGGTGCTTGAACTTTGATTGCACCTAGTTTGTTTATGCTTGAGAATCTTCTCTTCTGATATAAGATTCACTCAAACTAGATCGAAGTTTCGACGGGGATCTTTAGAATGTTTGTATATCTAAAGACGTCTTGTGATAATCCATTGTTAACATACTCCGCTCTGTGCGTGATTGATCACAAGAGATTCAAGTTGATTGTGTGCAGGTGCTTATTGAAGATCTAAGAAGATTTGAAGACAAAGAAGACTTTGAAGATTTCTTATTTGGGTTCATAATCTTTGGTGTGCAAAATACTTGTTTCGGTAAAAGAGGAGCCAACTATAATCGGTTTATCCTTGTGGTAGATTAGATTGATTAGTTGTGTAGATAGGCATCAATACAATTCTTTGTGATTAAAAGTATTGATGTGTTGATTGCAAAATCTTAACAATTACTTTGGTAGTTGATAATAAGATAGATCTAAGAACCTGACAAAGGAGTTTATTGAGATAAACAGAAGAGCCTTTTGTCGAACTCACATCACTTGGTTGGAAAGAGTTGATACCGAACAGATTTGTTGTTCCTTTACTGTTTGGAATAGGAACCGAATGAATTGTTCCAAGTACGTGACTTATTACAGGTCGGAGGCGTGAGAATACAGACAAAACTAGGTGAACTGTAGGTTTAGTTGCTTGGTCTCAACTATACGAAGTTGGTTTGATTTTGTATAGCGGCTTCATCCTGAGAGTATTCAATTCTGGACAAGGTCCCGGGGTTTTTCTGCATTTGCGGTTTCCTCGTTAACAAAATCTTGCTGTGTCATTTACTTTTATTTTCCGCAATTATAATTGTTGTTATTATAATTTAAAGTAAATTACACAAACGTTATTTCCTATTTACTTGATAAGTAATCCTATTGTGTTTGGTTAAGTCCGAACCTTTTGTCAAGTAAACATACTTTGTTGTTGTATTGTCTCGATCTCGTATCCATAGACGATCATAGGAAGTGTGAACCGATTTGTTGTATTGTCTCAACTCAGTCCATAGACAATCATTTTCGGAGAAAGGACTTATAGGTAGAAAAGTTTTAGTTTGAGGTATAGTTGGGTAGCCTCGTCTTTTCACCCGGGACCTCGTCCAGATTGAACCCCACACTGTATTAGACCGCTACAAACACTAGCCTACTATCAGACTTCGGACAGGAATGTAGCTGAGACCTAATCTACCCTCTAAGAGATTCAGTTAAAATCGCGCTCCTTACGTCTTTTGAACCTCACAAGGTTCTACGTACTTGATTCTCTTAGATGACGTCATTTACAACTTAAGAGTTGCTTCAGCCGAAGTAAAGACTTTTGATACCAATCTGCCTCTAACAGATAAGCATATTTGATTTCCGTTCAGATCAAAGATCAAGGTGAGAAAATATGTTTGCAATAGCAAGCTAGCAAACCTCACAAATTCGGAACTTACGACTCCATAAGAGCATCCTATATTCTTAACCACCTCTCAAGAACAATCGTCTAAAGATCAACTAAGATTAGTCTTTAGATGTCTATCTTGTGGATCACAAAGTCAGATATGAAGAAACTTTGTGACTACTATCTATCTTTCCTGAAAGAGATTACAAGAACCTCGATAACAAAAAATCAAGATCAATATTCACGAACTATCAAGGTGAAGATAGTCGGTCTTTCCTTCACGAATCCCCAAGCGATGTCTTTTTACTTGTAGACCTAAAAGGTCAATAGAGGTGACTCTAGATTCAACTAGGATACAAAGTGTTAGGGCTTCATTTTTCCAGTTGACAAAGATGCTCTGTTTATAGTTTTCAAAGACCAGGTTTTCTTACAATTCAAGCTAAGATAACTTGAGAATCAAGCAAACAAAATAGGTCTTCAAACTACAATAGAAGACTATACACATAGGTTCAGTTAGACCGAGTTCAATAACCGTATATAATGGCTGTTCTGTTTGACAAGTTATACAAAGAACTAAAAGATACTTGATGTTCATTTAAGCACCTAAGAAATCAATCATGATTCAAATACCTAAGTATTTTAATAAATCGATGAAGTTTTAGAAGTGTTTATGAGATTTCTAACAATGCTAAATGTTGAGGGGTGAATTCGTGTTTAGGTCCTACCCGTCCTAGCCACTCCAAATGACCTCATTATACCAAGAATAGTAAGAGAGAGAGTTTTCTTTACATTGTACCTTGTCATTCTTTATATAGACTTTCCAAAAGTCCCTTTCTTTTATGATATCATGCCATGTGTCCAAAATTCTTTAATTACTACTAATTACATCCTTTCTCTAATAAAAACTCCTTCTTTCTTATTAATTCCCCCCTTATCCTTTCCATCTAATAGACACTTTTTTAGTGGACTTGGGCTTTAGTCCCCAAGTCCCCACGTCTCGTGTTGGGTTTGCCTCCCTTTTGGGGGCACACTAGCCCGGCTAAGGGGTGATATTTTTCGTGTATCAACATTAGTCTCCTGATTATGGGGTCAATTGTTAAATGGCCCGATAGTCAAATCATCCTTCATTCTCGATCACTACGTGTCGCAGGCAACGAGACAGTTATTATGCCATTTATGATGACATTTTCTCTATATATAGGTATCGTTCCTTCTATTCGATCATCCGTTTCAAACGACTCGTTTTCCATTTTTGTTTCTTCCCATAGGATACTTTACTTAAATGGCTCATTCTCTTCATGGGTACGTTTTAACCTTAGCGCATATTCCTGCTCTGGTCTCAATGTTCAAGGAGGCGGAACTGGAGCGCCTATTGTTAGTGAAGGCTGAAATTGAGGCGTTTCGTGAACATGGATTAGCAAAAAGGGACTCCATGCGTGCCCAGTTCGCGGAACGTCATGAAGTGCATCAGGCGGCTCAGAGGGACGGACACATGACATCTACCATTCAGCATGCTTTAGACGATGTTGTCACAGCTCGGTGTGCTTCCAATTCGCTTCTCATGGAGTCCTCACTAATAACAGCAACTATTGATCATGCCATCGCTGATTGTCGTTCGTGTACCCCCGACCAAATGACTCTGTGTCTCCCGGGGTACACTCTGTCTCTAGAGGCTGTCTCAGCGCTCGCAAACTTGCCTTATCCCAAAGATGAGCTCGCGCATTTACTAGCGTTAAGATAAGAGGTGGATGGTTGTGGGTTCTCAGGAGGACTCGCTTAGACAAAGCACGTAGGGAGTATGATGAACATGAAGGCACTCTTGCGCTTTCTCGTAATGCAAGAGGTAAGGGTAAAGTTATACGAGATATCCGTAGGTTGATAAGCGAGGCTAACTGGGAATTATCTCAGGCCACCATTCAGTGTGACGAGGGGAGTTTAATAGCGAAAGCCGTGGATATGAACATCGCCCGTTGTCGCGAGCTGATAGTTGGTTAATGTTGCGTGTCGTTTTGGGGTGGCTTATTTTGCTAGCTTTTTCTTTTGTGCACTTGTTTTGGTATTCAGTCTCTTGTGGATTTCTCCTTGATTGTTAGTATTATTAATTGTTTGTTTCTATGCTTTTCTTCCCTGTTCATACTTTTCCTACCCCTTTGTCTCGCGGATATTTCCCTGCTGGTCTTTGATCTCTGAGTCCCCGGGACTCGTTTCAAGTTTGCCTTCCCTCTAGAAGGTACCCCAGAGCTGTCTGAGGAGCATCGTCTCCTGTACTCCATTGTCAATGTGAATCGACACGTATCTCCACATGTAACGAAAAGAGGGGGGGGGTACATATGGTAACTGCATCTTGAATCACGCCTTTCACCTTTATATACAGTTCTTCACCCTAGTATGCTTACTAGTTTCTTTTTAATTTCATTTTCTCCTTCTCTAAGTCAATCATATTTCCTGCATGGACGACTCTATTCACGGATATGTGTTATCCTTGGCGCATGTTCCCATGTTAGTTTCGACGAGATTCAGACGCTATGAACTGAAGCGACTTCTGCTTGTGAAGTCCGAAATCGAGGAACTTCAAAAGCAGAGGAAGGTAAATAGAGATGCCAAGCGCGAGAAATTTAGGTTACAACATGAGGCGTACCAGACTGCTCGGCAAGCTGAACCATCAGATCGCATACCATTAGAGATCCAGCGAGCGCTGGACGAGGCTACTACCGCTCGCGACGCGCCGATGAATTATTTGAGAATTATGTGATGCTGATGGCTACAATAAATCGCGCCATTTCCGATTGCCATCTCTGGATTTCCGATCAGACAACTTCACCACTTCTTGGGCATACTCTGACCTTGGCGGATGCATCTACGCTCGTACCTCACTTCTATCTTGAGGACGAACTGGCGCGTTTATTGGTCCTGAAAGAGGAAGCGGGTTTGTTACGGACGCTTCGATTGATTCGTTAGGATAAAGCTCGTAAAGAGTATGATGAGCATAAGGACACTCTTTCGCTTGCTCGTGGAGCCGGAGCTGAGGATGAGGTTATTCAATATATCATCATTTGGTGCATGAAGTTGATCAGGATCTTCGTTTGGCCACTGCCCTGTGTGATGACGGACGTTTGATGGTAGAAGTTTTGGATGTCGATATTGCTCGTTGTCGGGCGTTAATGGCTGATTAGGTTGATGTTGATGGTGGTTTTTAGCATAGGGTTAAAATCGTAAAACTGTACACCCGACATGACATCATTATGACCATTAGCACATTTATTGAATCAATCAGCATGCCTACGTAAGAATTACCGGGGTACCTTTTTTTTTGCATGGGTCGTGTTCCACGGCAAAACCGTTAAATATTGACTAACATCATCCATGCCAAACCCTAATTCTCATACTACCGCGCCAAGGCATGCCAACCATGCCAGCCGCACCACTGTGCCAATGGCAAACCATTCCAGCCACATATTCGCGCCAAGGCATGCCAACCATGCCAGACGCACCACCGTGCCAATGGCAAACCATGCCAGCCGCGTCTCCGCGCCAAGGCATGCCAACCATGCCAGCCACACCACCGTGCCAATGGCGAACCATGCCAACCACATCTTCGCGCCAAGGCATGCCAACCATGCCAGTCGCACCACAGTTCCAATGGCAAACCATGCCATCCACGTCTCCGCGCCAAGGAATTCCAATCATGTCAGCCGCACCACTGTGCCAATGGAAAACCATATCAGCCACATCTCCGCGCCAAGGCATGCCAACCATGCCAGTCACATCTTCGCGCAAAGGAATTCCAACCATGCCAGCCACACCATTGTGCCCATGGCAAACCATGCTAGCCACGTTTATCGCGCCAAGGCATGCCAGCCATATTGGCCGCACCATGCGACAATGGAATGCCAGACCCTTGGCCCTAGCCATGCTGGCCGCACCATGCGCCAATGGCATGCCAAACCCTTGGCCCCACCATTCCAAGCCAACCGCACCTTGGCTTGGCCCTACCATGCCAAGACGTCCAAACCCTTGGCCCCACCATGCCAAGCCAACCGCACCATGCCTTGGCCCTAGCCATGATGGCCGAACCATGCGCCAATGGCATGCCAAACCCTTGACCCCACCATGCCAAGTCAACCGCACCTTGCCTTGGCCCTACCAGGCCAATCCGTCCAAACCCTTGGCCCCACTATGCCAAGCCATCCGCACCATTCTTCCTTGGCCCCACTATGCCAAGCCGCCCGCACCATTTTGCCTTGGCCCCACTATGCCAAGCTTTCCGCGCCATTCTGCCTTGGCCCCACTATGCCAAGCCGTTCGCACCATTCTGCCTTGGCCCCACCATGCCAAGCCGTCCAAACCCTTGGCCCCACTATGCAAAGCCGTTCGCGCCATTTTCCTTGGCCCTACCATGTCGTACTTCCCTATGCGGCTACCAAAACGAAGGCATGCGACGATCAACGGCCACCCTTAAATCCTAGATGCAAATTCTATCCGTCTAAGGTCGCCAGAAAACACATGGTAACCTTTGTCCCAAAACCCTAATTTTGGCCACGCTAAACCGCGCCAAGGCATGCCATGCCACATGTGCCAATGGCATGCCAACCACCTTGCCGTGCCATACCATGCCAGCCTTCCCTATGCGGCTAGAAAAATGAAGGAGTGCGACGATCAACGGCCGCCCTTCAATCCTAGATGCAAATCTTAGCCGTCCAAGGTCGCCAGACAACGCATGGTAACCTTTGGCCCGAAACCCTAGTTTTGGCCACGCCAAACCGCACCAAGGCATGCCATGCCACATGTGCCAATGGCATGCCAACCACCTTGTCGTGCCATACCATGCCAGCCTTCCCTATGCGGCTACCAAAACGAAGGCGTGCGACGATCAACGACCACCCTTCAATCCTGGATGCAAATCCTAGCCGTTCAAGGTTGCCAAACAACGCACGGTAACCATTGGCCTCAAACCCTAGTTTTGGCCATGCCAAACCGTGCCAATGGCATGCCAACCACCTTGCCACGCCACGCCATACCGGCCTTCCCTATGTGGATGGCAAAATGAAAGCCTGCAATGATCAACGACCACCTTCTCATCTAAGATGCAGATCTTGGCCGTCCAAGGTTACCAGCTAACGCATGTCAACTTTTGGCCCTAGTTTGGTCGCGCCTAAACAAAGCCAAAACCCTAACTTTTGGCCGCGCCTAAACCAGGCCATATTAAAGCCATACCGAGCATGTTTCATGCCAATGCCTACCAAACGAAGGGTTGCAATAATCAACGACTACCTTTCCTCTTAAGATGCAAAATCTCGACCGTCGTAAGTCACCAAGCCGACAAGTCTCTCAAGCTCGACTTGCCAGACGACAACAACATGCTACATGCTTTCCATGAAAACATTCGAGATATCAACGCATGTCACAAACTGGGGGATGCTCATTGGGTATTGGTTTGGCGGTCTACAGCGTGCGGTGTACACTACGCCCGTTATTAGAAAGTAACATAAGGACGAGGCTTAGTAAATACAGGGAGTAATGGTGAAACGCTTTCTTTTATGGAACATCAATTCTAGGCGTTACCGGTTACCACCTCCTCCCATTTACTCACCTGTTTTCCATTTCTTAATGAGACCAGAGTACGTTTCACTTCGACTTGTATAAATAGGCATTAACTATTTCCACCAAACAACAAGTTCAGGTCAGGAGCATACAACACTTAGAAAACATTTGCTAGCTTTCCATATGTTATCTTCCCACTTTCTGATACAAGTCATAGAAAACAACTACTCTTCCAGAATCAACTATTCTGGTCTCAACACTTTCTTCGCTTCCCTCCCTAAAACCAACCCTTCTCCTTCACTTTGTGACCGAAGCAACTCTGGAACGGCTGATAGACGCATTTATGTGTCTATTTTGTTCTCAATATTCTGTATTGTTAGACTCGATTAAGTACTTATTGTGTTATTTTGTGTTTTTGTAGATGTT
Organism: Papaver somniferum; assembly: GCF_003573695.1. Lineage (NCBI taxonomy): Eukaryota > Viridiplantae > Streptophyta > Magnoliopsida > Ranunculales > Papaveraceae > Papaver > Papaver somniferum. The sequence continues at coordinate 115,671,689 of NC_039358.1, forward strand.
TTTAGAGAAATAAGCCTTTGCGGCGAAATGAGCTCAAAAAAGTGATGATTTACACCCCGGAGAAAAATACTAAAGGCACCCCAGAAATGCACCGGAAGCGTCCCAGAAATGTACCGGAGGAACCCAGAAAAATTACTATTTCCACCCCAAAATTACTATTTCCACCCCAATTGCTAAAGGGACACCCGTACAGGATTAGGGGGAGGACACTTTTCTTCTCATAATTCAAATTTCATTTTTGGCGGGAAAATATATTCTCTCTCTGGCAGATTTTCAATCAACAAAATGAAGGTGTTGTGGTGCGATTCAATGGCTAAAAATTGGTAGGAAGATGTGATATAGCTTAAGGAATACAGTATGTGTGTCAGAATCGATCGAATTTGGCTAGAATCGGCTAAACAAGTCATCATCAGAGAACATGGCAGTCACGGGTTTGAGAGGATTTTTTTGAGGGATTCGGACGTGTTATGATGATTCATGGAGGACTCTAGCACACTTTTGGACCGTGTAGAAGCTAAATAAGGGAGTATCAGAGGCTGTTTACGCGTGGAGAATCATTTCAGGGAAGAAAATATTCGGAAAATATTTTCTTTAAACACCGAGTAATGAAGATTATATGGAGTAATTGAGGGAGATTCAACGAGCTGTAGGTGTATAAATATGTTCCCTGGGAGTACTAGAGAGGCTGTCGAGAGTTGGGAGTCGAAAGGAGGGCCAGAGGAGCAGAAATCAGAGTTTTCAGAACTCTGTTGCTGCTGCTGCTGCTGCCCGTGAAGAACAAGGAATCGGCCACGGTTCCTTCATCCATTTGCAACTGTTTCTTTAACTGCTCTGCAACGTTTATCTTCATCGCAACAGTTTATTCATCATATTTTGCAACAGAGAAGTAAACCACAGCATTTAATTTTCCGTCACCTTTTGTTTCGCTGTGTCAGTTCAACATCGTCTTCGCAATAGGAACTGCTGTTGCGATTTCTCTGTTGCATTGTTTACTCAATTGTAATCAACTTTGGAGCAATAATAAAACATTTTGAGATTATGATTAATATGAGGAGCTAAACCCAACACTGGGGTGATGGAGAAAGCCTTATTTCACACTTGGGTAATTATATTTAATTCTTCTCATGACTTTTGCACTAATTTTAATTGAAATTATGATTTGAAAAAATTAGTTGTCATTTGATTTGATGCGGCATGCTTAGCTTAGATGATTTGATGCCTCATGCTTAACATTTACATCTAATATTTGGAGAATTTATCTTGGCAAAAATAAGAGTCAATATATTTTATATATTTACTGAGCTATAATTGTTAAAAGAATCATTATTTGAACCTTAAGAAATGAATTCGGTGGAATCCTAAACCCCAGTACCTCTTGCACCATTGTTAATATCTTTGTGTATATAATTTTTATAAATCTAAAAATCCATTACCTTCACAAGTCCGAGAGTTTGAACCTTTATTACTACAACCCCCATTAAATCATTAATCAAAATGGCGCCGCTGCCGGAGATTTGTGCTTAGGTAGAATTTTTTTTTTTAGGTTTAATATTTTTTTTTAGAATTATTTGTTCCTTTTTACTTTGTCTTTTTGTCTTTGATTTACAGGTTCGAAGTGGAGCACTAAGGACTTGGAGAGGAAAAAGCTTAAAGCGAAAAGCGAAAAGAGAAGAAAAAAGGACAATTTTAGGATTTAATTTTTAATTTTTTTTTTTTAGAGTGTGTGAGGAAAACTGTAATTTTTTTTATTTTGGACTTTCTTTTTTATTTGGACTTTATTCTGGACTTTGGACATTATTTTTAAAACCCTACGGAAGGGTTATAAATTAAAAAAAAAAAAAAATTAAATACAAACTGTTTGCAGGGAAGGACGACGATTACTATATCGTCTCGGCCCCTCGGGTTCGCACACGGCATAGGAGTCGTGGCCCGAGTCGACGACAACGGTTCATCGCCCGTCTGGTACGGGAGGTAAGTCCAATCGAAACACCCGCGAATCTCCTGCAAGCGGGTTACTGTCTGCCTTAAGGTGATAATTGTTTGAGGACGAACCGGACTGTTTTTATTTTCCTAGTAAAGGGCAAGGCCTGGCCTAAACAAGATAAGGGTTCGGATTTCATCACCGTTCTCTTCTTGCCCGCCTTAGGAAAACGAAACCGAACGCGAACCTAAGCTTTAAAATTTGGAATAGAACGAGACCGATAGGGTAACGAGCTTAATAGGAAACTCGTTCGAAAAATATTGGTTTCTCTTTAAGCACACTCCAAAGTTCATGATGGTTTCTGTGAGTTGAATGCGTGACTGCGCCGCCTTGCGATAGCGGTGAGGCCTTGGGTATCAAAGCTCCACTGAGCTTCCCTCGCCTCAATTCAACTTACTTTGACTCGGATTGATTCCAGAGGGGTTTGCTCAAATTGCAACGAATTCCCTTTCGAAAGATAGAAGCTGGTCTAGAAACAATCTAAGTGGAGCCATCATGCTTTTTGTTTGCTAGAAATCTTTAGGTTTGTTTTGGTGGAGTCGAGTCGGCTTTGTTTGTGGTTGTGTAGAATTCCCTTGCAATTAAAAATGTCGAACTGGTATGATAGAAGCCAATACAATGAGTATCGACCTGAATTTGAATATGGACATCATCAGTTTTATGACCATGGTGGGAATAGTAGTTGGGAACGCCAACCTTTTCAAGGTTATGGTTCATACCATAGTGAGCCCAATTACTATCCACACACGAATTGGTCTTACGAGCAAGAAAATCAGGAATATTATAGTACTAGTGATGCGTTTTTGGAAAATTACTTAAAAACTAGTCCTGATTATGACATTTCTAAACATGTTCAATCTCTAGAAGAAACCTACCAACAAATTCGAAGGGAGTATGAACGTGCAGTTAGTTCAAGAGAAGAGAGTACACAACGGTCTAAGATATTCAATGAGACTTGTGAAAGTATAAGTGTTACACTCAGTGAAATTCAAGCACGTTTAGAGGAAGAAAATGAACAGTTATCTAATGCTGCTCGAAATAATCTAATTTTCCAAAATAGTGTTTCCAATTCTACCCTTGATATAAATAGTGAATATTTGCCTAATTTAGAGGACGAGGTAGAATAAAAGACACTACTTATTTAGATAAGGTTCAATCATTTCGTACTATGATGATGAGGATAGCAGTGATGAAGAATCTGAAATTTGTAGGCATAGTGATCAGGAGTCTAGTAATCCAATTGAGTTGTATAGTGATTATATTATTTCTAGTTCAAATCCAAATAATTTTTATGATTATTCACCTATTCAAAGACGAGGATTTGATTAGGGATACCACCGTTTAGACGACGTAGTATTCCTGTTACGAAGCCGATAGTGGTTTAGAGGAACGGGTTCATTTCGAAAATACTGTTTTAGAGTCTAGCGACTTAGAAACAATAGTCTTGGAAGAAAAAGATAGACCCGTAGAGATGAGTAAAGATGCACTACCTGATAATAAAAAGAATCTCTTGAATATTTTAAGGACTCTGAAGATACGGAAATTCAAGAAATAATTAGAGGTCTATCTGAGACACTGAAAACTCTAAGTTTGGGGGTGATTATCACTTCCCTAGTGCCTTACCTTTAACTCTCAGAAAGTCCCTACACTTAGGACTTGATATCTGGCCTCGACCATTTTACAAGATTACCTTCATACTCGTTTTCCCGAGCCTAATGATGTCCATGAAGGAGTTCAGTCGTTAGAACCCATCCTCTGGTTGATGTGGTTTGCCCAGGGCTATGATCCCCAGATTGACTTGTTTTCCACCAAATAGTTTTCTTCCAACTGTGGGAACGTTTATATTCCAAATGTGTCGAATATTAAGTTGTGAGACTAGACCTAAATGCTTTAGGAAATTAGAATCGACACATTTGCTTAAGAATGACCACTACTCTCATTGTGGTCAAATTTGTAAGTCAAATCTTATTGGCTTAGAGGATCCTCAGTTATTTAGGTTATTATTGTGCGCTTCTAAGATCATATTTGAGTTTTTCCAGACTCTAGGACCTAATAATTTGGATCCAACCTATGAGGAAATGCATCCGAGGAAAATATTTTATTTAGACCCTTTCATAGAACCTGAACCTGAACCACAATTAGATATAAATTTCTTAATCAAAAACTAGATAAGGGCATGTTATTCTTGTTCACTTTCTTGGGTTATTGTAGTTTCCTTTGGTCAGCTCTTTTTCGTTTTGAAGACCCACAGTTATTTCGACTGTTACTTTATGGTTTGAGTTGACTAATCCTTTCCTAAGTCTGGCTGAAGACTTTAAACTTAGCACTTCTTGGGAGGTAACCCAATATTCTTGCGACACGGTAATATCCTTCCTTATCTCTTTTGCTTCAAGTGGTAACAGTTTCTCCTTGTTCATGCTTTTAGTTTCATCTTTAGAACATTGAGGACAATGTTAGATTTAAGTTTGGGGGTATGGGAGAAACTTTTTAGTTGCATAATAAATAAACTCCAGAGCCTAGAAATTTACGCCTATTAAGGATAGCACTAACCAATCTAAGTGGATGGAAACATTTTTGTTTTAGGAGTTGAGGAACCAATCTGACTAGATGGAAACATCTATAGAGTCTATTCATAAAAGCACAGAGCTCAGGTGTTAGAAATAACATGATAGTTTCGCCATATCTTGTCGAGTCCTTTTCACTTTCTATTTTTAGTTTTCTTTTGTTTCAAGTGATTTGGTGGGGCACACGATTCAAGTTGTTACCTTTGCTAGGGTGAAATAGAGTGACTGAGTTACCTTTTCAAAAAAAAAAAAAAAAAAAAAAAAAATTATTAGACCGGACCAGTTAGACCAATCGGAATAAGTATTAACACTTGGATAGCAATATGCGTGTGTTCTCCCTGTTTCCGTCGCCTAAGCAAGCGTGGAATGCAGGACCCGTGGGAACTATCGTGTAATCTGCTGACAAGAAGCATGCGCTTGGATCCAAAAGATCTATTCATGCCGTTAAGTTAAAAAAAAAAAAAAAAAAAATGGTTATTGTTATGTGTAGTCAACTGCTGGTTCCCTTGTATTTGCCAGTTTGTTGATCTAGATTTAAGTTATTGACCACTGGTTCCCTTGTATATGCCAGTGTGTTAATATTAGTCAGACCGGTATCTCAGTCATTTAGGTTAGGTTCATCTTGGCAGAGGCCTTCAGACAGATATGGGAAACACCGTTCACTTTTCAACCATCTACATTTTTCTTTTTCCATCTTCTTAATCTTTTCATGTGATTAGTCTGACTCCGAGTATGATGTCCATCGTGAAACTATCTTAGTAGAGCTCTGTCACTTATATGAATTTTAGTATGCTTGAGTGCAAACTCGTGTACACCAATTGGAATTTCGCATCAGGGTTCTTCCTCTTAGAGTCAATAATTGTATGCCAACCAAGGAGGTTCTTTAGTGCTTTCCAAGGTTCTGCGTAGATAGCTAGGGTCTGGAGTATTGGTTTTTGTGGGTACACCTCTGATAAACCCACCCGAGATTAACTCGGTCACTTTTCAAGAATAAATTTTGCTCGAGGACTAGCAAATAATAAGTTTGGGGGTATTTGATAGACGCATTTATGTGTCTATTTTGTTCTCAATATTCTGTATTGTTAGACTCGATTAAGTACTTATTGTGTTATTTTGTGTTTTTGTAGATGTTTTTAGAGAAATAAGCCTTTGCGGCGAAATGAGCTCAAAAAAGTGATGATTTACACCCCGGAGAAAAATACTAAAGGCACCCCAGAAATGCACCGGAAGCGTCCCAGAAATGTACCGGAGGAACCCAGAAAAATTACTATTTCCACCCCAAAATTACTATTTCCACCCCAATTGCTAAAGGGACACCCGTACAGGATTAGGGGGAGGACACTTTTCTTCTCATAATTCAAATTTCATTTTTGGCGGGAAAATATATTCTCTCTCTGGCAGATTTTCAATCAACAAAATGAAGGTGTTGTGGTGCGATTCAATGGCTAAAAATTGGTAGGAAGATGTGATATAGCTTAAGGAATACAGTATGTGTGTCAGAATCGATCGAATTTGGCTAGAATCGGCTAAACAAGTCATCATCAGAGAACATGGCAGTCACGGGTTTGAGAGGATTTTTTTGAGGGATTCGGACGTGTTATGATGATTCATGGAGGACTCTAGCACACTTTTGGACCGTGTAGAAGCTAAATAAGGGAGTATCAGAGGCTGTTTACGCGTGGAGAATCATTTCAGGGAAGAAAATATTCGGAAAATATTTTCTTTAAACACCGAGTAATGAAGATTATATGGAGTAATTGAGGGAGATTCAACGAGCTGTAGGTGTATAAATATGTTCCCTGGGAGTACTAGAGAGGCTGTCGAGAGTTGGGAGTCGAAAGGAGGGCCAGAGGAGCAGAAATCAGAGTTTTCAGAACTCTGTTGCTGCTGCTGCTGCCCGTGAAGAACAAGGAATCGGCCACGGTTCCTTCATCCATTTGCAACTGTTTCTTTAACTGCTCTGCAACGTTTATCTTCATCGCAACAGTTTCTTCATCATATTTTGCAACAGAGAAGTAAACCACAGCATTTAATTTCCGTCACCTTTTGTTTCGCTGTGTCAGTTCAACATCGTCTTCGCAACAGGAACTGCTGTTGCGATTTCTCTGTTGCATTGTTTACTCAATTGTAATCAACTTTGGAGCAATAATAAAACATTTTGAGATTATGATTAATATGAGGAGCTAAACCCAACACTGGGGTGATGGAGAAAGCCTTATTTCACACTTGGGTAATTATATTTAATTCTTCTCATGACTTTTGCACTAATTTTAATTGAAATTATGATTTGAAAAAATTAGTTGTCATTTGATTTGATGCGGCATGCTTAGCTTAGATGATTTGATGCCTCATGCTTAACATTTACATCTAATATTTGGAGAATTTATCTTGGCAAAAATAAGAGTCAATATATTTTATATATTTACTGAGCTATAATTGTTAAAAGAATCATTATTTGAACCTTAAGAAATGAATTCGGTGGAATCCTAAACCCCAGTACCTCTTGCACCATTGTTAATATCTTTGTGTATATAATTTTTATAAATCTAAAAATCCATTACCTTCACAAGTCCGAGAGTTTGAACCTTTATTACTACAACCCCCATTAAATCATTAATCAACGGCCATTTCTTGGTTTAGGCCGAATTTGTACAGATTGATCTCTCGAATCTAATGTACTCCCTTGCAGTACATTGTTTAGGGTTTAAATTCGTTTCTCACCCACACACCCGAAATTACCAAAATCAGCAGAAACCGTTTTCACCTTCAAACAATTGGCGACCACAGTGGGAGATTGATCTTTCAGTCACGACGTCAGTTTTCAATCCTCGATCTCATACCTCGTCCCAGACGTCAGGACAGTAGAATCAAACAATCCGCTCAGGAATCGACGACTCAGCTACCAGGCGGCTCGATTACCAGTCGTAACACGGCAAGGGACGACTGGGGACTTCCGAAGGGTTAGAAGCAAACGATCCGACCAGGGATCAGCGACACGACAAGGAATGACTGGGGACTTTCCGTAGTCACGGCGATGTTTCGCACAAAACTCGGTCTTACATCCGGGATATTCCTTTTCACCAGAAGATCCGAAAAACCGAGTAAGTCTTGCTAGACAAAATACATGGTTTACTACCTCAAGTATTCACAGGGGAAATAAAAACCAATAGCCATATTTTCCCGTGCTTCATGCTTTCTTATATCGTACAACATTCACATTTCCGTGACTCTCCTCGGATACTCATGACACTTATGTTCATAACCAAAACATCATTATTCTAAAACGATTCATTCTAAATAATAATTCAAAACCCTCAGGGTAACATTTGTCTACCAACCCAAAAATTCTGGAAATAAAAACCATAAACTAGAGGTTTCATTTGCCTTTCAAAAAAAAAACCTAAAATAAGAAGTTCAGAAGACAAAAATGCGTTCAAGGAAAGTTTTTCAACAATGGCTTGCTCTTCTTGGCGAAAGCCTCCTTAGTGCTTTGGAGAGCCTCCCTCTTCAACTTCAACTTCCTGGACAACTTTTCGACTTCCGCTTCCTGCTTCTTCACCATATCCGCAGAAGGACTTTCGACTGTTTCGACCAGCAACTTTTCAACCTCAAAGATACCTTCAACGAACCAAGGAACATTGAACTCGAAGTTTACACACACGTCACGATGGAACCTCCAGCTCGAGACTACATCCTCAGAAACAGTATGACCGGTCACGTTGCACATGTCCTCAATCGAAGACAAAGCTTCCTCCACACGCTTAACCAACGCAAATCGACTAGTGATTTCTTGGTCGTGGCGATATGTCCGTAGCTTTCCCATATCTTAGTGTATAGCGTCGCGTGTTTGGATGGCACGCTAAATCAACCGATCAACATATGATCCGGATAAGAAACCAGGTATGGAGGGTTGAAAGTGGCGCCCGCGACTGCATCGGCGACCGACAAGGGATCCCTAACGACAATTGCACCTGCTGCCACTGGAGTACTCTCCATTGTCTGAGTCACAACGAAGTTTTCATCTCGATCAACATCCATTCCAAGGTCTCCCAGTACGGCTTCCACAGTTGGAGACAAAGCTATATCTCCACCAGTCTCCGTCTCAGGGCCATCTTCAGAAACGGCTTCCCCCTATGATATCACGGATTAGATATTTTCCAAATAGAAAGGAAGAGAGGAAAGAAGAAAAAGTAGAGACTCACTGATTCGCTTTCAGACCGACTAGAGGAAGATTCAACACTGTTGTCGGAAGAACTACTCTCGCCATCACTGAACTCTGAACTTTCATCCTTCTCGGGTTCCCCATCACATGGATAGGCTCAGCACCGCCACCCTCCGTCTCAAGAAGCGATGTTTTCTGACTACTTGCAAGTTTGGTAAAGGAGTTCATGCTGCTGAGACCCTAGGCAAGATACAAAGACAGATACTCAGAAAAATAACAGGGTATACACGATCCCACTAAAGTCAAGATGAAAATCATATGTACCCGCATATTGGACGAACTGAAAGTCGGTAGGGCTGTCAAAACTGACTGGGAACCATCTGCACGGCTTTTAGATCTTCGCTCCTTCACTTGGGGACTATCCGCATTCGGGCTAACGGATTTTCGCTTGGGCGAAGAAGGATCCCTCAGCAGTGGATGCTCCGCTAAAACCACAGGAGAAGGCTTACCGCGACGGTTTTCTACCACATCATTCACGACTCCATGGAAAACTAGAAACTCATCCTGCCAAAATATGTTATATTTGGAGGTTGTTAATGGATTTCGTTCCGCAAGCAGGAAAAGGAGATTTTTACCCGACACAAGAACAGTAGCATCGAGAACAGTTGGCAACGAGACTTCTGGAACAACCGGCTGACGAACAAGTGGGACCCCTTGGTCAAAACCCATATGTCGTGCCGCCCTATCAATATTATAAGAGACTGCTTTGCAATATCCTCGAAAGAAAGACGGCACATGACCGGGCGTGCAACTTCACATGAACACCATCTCTCCAACACTCATATCCTCTTTATCAGAAGACAAAGACATGCTCGGAGCAGGAGCAAAGGTACTGATTTGAGTTATGGACGCATGCACCAGATCCCATGGACGAAAATTGACCGTGTACGAGTTGTCAAGGAATCCAACCAGGTTCGAACCAATCTTTGGGCGCCTATTCGACCAGCGCAGTATTCTAGAGCCACCCTAAGACTCGGGAATTGCGGCCAACGGTTTTGGAGCATACCTTTCGAAGTGCTCCCACAACCACGCTTGGAGAAAAGCTACATGAATATACGAATCCACTTTCATGTAACCATTTGAAGCGCACATATCCGCGACCAGCTGATCCAAGTGTGTGTACAGAGAACCAAGAAACAAGACGCCAATAGGGAGAATGACACCTTTTGCCAATTTTATGGCAAACTTGATAAGTTACTGTCTTATCTCCTTCTTACCCGAGCCGTCATCGAAAAAATCTCTGGATAACCAAAGAACCAAGAACGTCGCGACATGAAGCATATTATTCTTCTGATTCGGCTCCAACTCATCGGGAAACCACTAAGACACCCACCAGCCATAAAAGCACCTCGTCTCATTTTATTTCCGAACGAATCCTTTTGATTTCGCAACCAGAGCGGCGCGCATTTCTTCTTCATCTCCAAACAATTTGACATCGAGGTTTCCTATCACGGGAAGGTTCAGCAACACAACCACGCTCTCTAAGGAGATAGTCATTTCACCCCACCTGCATATGGCCGTGTGAGTGTTTGGACACCATCTGAAAATAAAAGCAACCAATCCTGGAATATCTTTCCTAATTTGAAGCACTGCGGAAGCCTCGACAACATCAATGATTTGCGCCTTGGTCAAACTGGCTTTTATACATTCCTGGCTCATCATGAATCGCATCCATTTCTCAAAGGGACGCAACGGACTCACAGAGATTTTAAAGTCAATAGGAGAAGCATGATACTCTTTCCTCTGAAGACAAAACCTTATTACACCTCCTGGCCGAACCGACCGGGCCTCTCCTTCACTTTCCGGACCAGTCAGGAGAATTGACACATACTTGGGATGATTTCTCCTAATCATGGCGGATGTTGTAAATAACTCATCATTTATGTTTGGCTTGGAATTACCAACATCTTTCAGTACGACATAACTTTTCTCAAATGAAATCTTCACGAAAATTCTCTCACGCTACTTCCACCTTCGAAATAACTACAATGGAACAATACGAAGAGAAATTATTACGGAAAGTGCATGGAAATTATTTTATCAGACACAGGAGATCCATCCTGGACGCAAGCCAATTTGTTTCAAAGTCATAATGCGCATAGGTGTAGATGGTGGATTTTTGATAAAGGCTAAATTCGTAAACACATAATTATACGAAGCTCTGATTCATCAATCAGACGTGAGTATCAAGACACGGGTCTCTCATCGAATTCTCAACGAAGAGTACTTTCTCTCAGAGTACATGTAGATATGTAGTCTCACGACTGGACAACGGCATATGTCATGAATACTGAATACTTTCAGTGATTATTTCTATCTAGCATCACGAGATGGACGGCTCCTAGACAGCTTGCTCTGCTAGTATAGAGCGATAACGTCTTCAGGAACAAACAACAAGTTTACCCTGACTATATAAAGGATATGACTTACCGGCAAGCTCGTATCAGGATAATTAATGCTCCTAGACAGCTTGCTCTGCTCGTATAGAGCCACAAAGTTAATTATTCCTAATTACAATCGCTCCTATTCCATGGTCGAATCCACGACTGGTCCCATGGAATGACAATAACAATTGTTCTGATTCTATGATCGAATCCACAGCTTGATCTCATAGAATAACAATAACTATATTATCTCATTACTCCGATTTCATGATCGAATCCACAACTGGTCTCATAAATGGTAATAGATAAACCTTAATTACTCTGATTCTATGGTCGAATCTGCGATCCCATGGAATTGTAATGCTCACTTTATTATTCTGAATTCGTAGTCGAATCCTCAGCTGATCCTATGAATTAATAATAAACATCTTATTACTCAGTTTTGTGAATTATTCTCCACTGAATTCCACAATTAGTAATAAATAATCAACAACCGGGCATCTGAGCTACCTCTAAGTAAACCCCGATTCAAATGGTGAAGGTGTATTCAACGATGATACACTAACAGTCACCGCACGAACGAGTATTTCAAAAATACAACGAAACGATGAACCTATGCAAAATAGAGAAGAAAATAATACATAATTAAAAATATTGACCAGGGAGCTGGGAGCACGGACACACGACCGACCGACCGTGTTGTGGTCAATCCCACACCAGTTTTATATTTTTAATGCATTTTTATTATTTTCCATGATTTGATGAAAATTCTCTCATTTTATCAAATCTCCTTCGTCTTGAGGAAACTCCTCGGTTTCATGGTACTTCCATAAATCCACAAAAATAGTATAAAATTGAGGAAAGGAGTGTGGGGCGTGACCATTGGCCAACCGGCCCCACACCCACGGTTCCTTATTATTTTATTATTATTATTATTTCTCTAATTTCATGAAAAAACTCCTTGATTTCATGGTATTTTTGCACAAATCATCAAATAATAATAAAATAAAATAAATTATGAAAACTTGTGGGACCGGGCCTTGGCCAACCGGCCATGCCCTAGCCGGTCCCACACGCCCCTTTGTTTTACTATTTTATTATTAGTTTTCCTTGAATTCATCAAATTCCTTGATTTCATGGTATTTCTCTCAAATTAGGAAAAATTCCCTCAAATCATCAAAATACCTAAAAATATTAAAAAATTAGGAAAACTCGTGGGACCGGGCCCTAGCCGGACGACCATGCCTTCCACGGTCTCATGCACCCTTTTTTTATTATTTTAATATTTTTTGCTTCCTTGAACTCATGAAAACTCCTTCAATTCATGGAAACTCCCAAAATTCATCAAATTTCTCAAAATTCATGAATTTTTCATAAAATCATCAAAATATTATAAAATTAAGGAAAAGGCACCACGTGACCGTGGTCACAACCGACCGACCATGCCTTGACCACGGCGTTCCCATGCCTCCTTATTTTATAATTATTTTCATCTTCTCATGGTGTTTTCCTCAGTTTCGTCGAAACCCTAATTTTGGCATATTTTCTCGAATGGATGCTCAATTGCACGATAGAAAATATCAAAATTCTCAGGACTGAGATGCGGACGCCTTGAGGACACGAGCACGCTATCTTGACCGACCAAGATTGGCTCTTTGGCTCACGGAAGCCGGTCCCATCAATTTTCACCGTTTTGACCTAATTTGCACAATTGCTCGTATTAGGTCCAAAGCTCTCCCAAACACTTTGGATTTTCATGAAGTGATCGTCAGGCGGTCACGGGACAACCCAGGTCCGGTTTCATGACTCCATGGTCGGTCCCTCGCCTCGTCATAATTAATTAGGTTTTCTCACCTAAGGCTCAGACGAGCATTTTCGAATAAATGATTAAACCAGCATTTAATCATTCTTTCACCAACAAATCGTCAACTCTTCAGGAGTTCTTCGTATTTTCTCACGTGAGCATATGGACACTACATGGTTGATCCACGGTACCATGTAGTCGCTCCCTCCTTCGTCCCATGGTTGAAATTCTGACGAACTATGAATTGATCATCAATTGATCAAATTAGGGTTTCTGAATCCAAGGATCATCATTCCAGATTCTAACCTTAATAATTTTATGACGACCTCATGGTCATTAATTTTATTAATTATGCTCGGTTCAACGACCAGTATTCTAATTAATATTTTTGTTACGCTGCCAATAATCCATCAGACGAGCAACACATGCTCAGACGATCAAATATTCAACAATTCATCACATGAGCAACACTTGATCAGATGATAAATATTTGTTCAAACCAAGGAATATTGGTTCAACAATCAATATTCAACGATCCACCGAATAAGCAATACTTGCTCACTTCATCATAAGAACTATACCTCTGTCTCATGACATGTTCAATTCACGAGTTTCAGAACATCATGTTCAACTCAACGACTACATGGACTCATCGTCCCATAAAATCACGAAGTCATCAATTGACTAACAAACCACGAGACGTCAATCGTGTCACTTGGGGGGATATCACTTAGGGTTTTGGTCTGGCGGTCTACAGCACGTGTGTTCAAACACACGATGGAATGTGAGAAAGTCGTGCAATCAGTTGAAGGAATTCACGAGGTAGTGGGTGGAAAATCGACCAAGTTTCCACACGTTGAGCAACTGGTTTCAAACACGATCCCCACTTCCCCACTCCTTGACTCCATCAACTGTCACACTTCATGGAATCATGGTGTCTACAATTCCAGCAATCTAAATAAGTATTTGAATCATGATTGAATCATCATCATCAGTATCATCAATCTCACGTCAAACTGACAACACGAGATCATCAACTCATCAATTGAGAAACTACTCTCAATTGAGAAATTTCAATCACTCAGAGCTTATCGTATTCAGAATTCACACACCCACAATCTTTGATTACCATTGATTCCACACATTTCTCAGCTTCCCTCCTACAGATCAAACCATCTTCTCTTGTGACCGAATTTACTCTGGAACGGTCATTGTCTTGATTTAGTCCAGAGTACTACAGATTGATCTCTCGAATCTAAGCACCCCCTTTGCAGCGGTGCATCTGTGTGAGGTTTAACATTTCGCTCGGTTCGAGGAGTCTCCTCCGTACGGTCGTCTCCTCAGTTCCTTAAAAACCAGCAAATCATTTTTTCCCATCTACAATAGGCAAAGAAATGGGGACTGACAGACCCTGCATCACCACCTCATGACAGGGTCGTACCCTGCAATGGGAAATTTATGCCCGGCCGATGAGGCACGCCCCACCACGGGAACCATACACACATCCACACCAGGAAAAAGGGAGTAAATCCTTGAAGCTAGGTTTTCACGGGAAGGGAATGACAATTACCAGCTCATGTATGCCTACTTTGTACGGTAATTGAGGCGGCCAACATCACTACGGTACCTAAATGTTACTACAAGTTCATGCAAAGCATACCTACATCTAGGATTCATACCAACGCAGAAGGAAAATATTTATACAAGTTCATGAAAAGGTACGCCTACAACTAGGGTTTGCACTAACAAAAAAAAACAAGTTAAAGAGGAAGTGTTGGGAGACATACCTGGAATTCGCTCGTCCGCTTTACCGTTACCACACGTCCAGAATAAAATAAAAATATAGATGTGAAATAAAAAGAGAAGTCGGCCCTCCTTTTATAGGCGCGATACTTGGGAGTTTGAATAAGGAAAGAACTTCCTATTTGAGTCAAGTAAGGAAAAGAGGCAACCGGTCCCGCGAAGACAAATCACCACGCCAAGGCCACCGCCCCATGCCTTGGCCATCAGATGCCAAGACGCCCGCGCATGCTTTGCCTCACCAAACCGTGTCATGCCTTGCACCGCCATCCGCGCATGCTTTGCCTCACCAAACCGTGTCATGCCTTGCACCATCGTGCCGCGCCATGACTCGCCGCGCCAACACCAATAACTCGCCAAGACAGCGTCATGGTGTTCCCTAACCCAGCCAAGGTGATGCATAACCAGACTAAGCCGACGATCTTCATCTCACCACTTCCCGGTTTACACCACGAATAGAATCTACGCAAGGCCGTCAAACACGAGGATCATGGACTCTCCTTACCTCTCGAAAAAGGTTAGTCGGAATTTCCTGACCATCTTTCCACGACTTGTCGTTTCGATTTTTGTCCTAGCCTGTCACCATCTTATGCTTACCTCACAACAATGCTCCTGTTCCGAGCTAAGCAGGGGACTTAATGTTGATGGTGGTTTTTAGCATAGGGTTAAAATCGTAAAACTGTACATCCGACATGACGTCACTATGACCATTAACACATTTATTGAATCAATCAGCATGCCGAGGTAAGAATTACCGGGATACCTTTCTTTTTACATGGGTCGTGTTCCACGGCAAAACCGTTAAATATTGACTAACATCATCCATGCCAAACCCTAATTCTCATGCTACCGCGCCAAGGCATGCCAACCATGCCAGCCGCACCACTGTGCCAATGGCAAACCATGCCATCCACATCTTCGCGCCAAGTCATGCCAACCATGCCAGCCGCACCACCGTGCCAATGGCAAACCATGCCAGCCGCGTCTCCGCTCCAAGGCATGCCAATCATGCCAGTCGCACCACCGTGCCAATGGAAAACTATGCCAGCCACATCTTCGCGCCAAGGCATGCCAACCATGCCACCACCATGCCAATGGCAAACCATTCCAGCCACGTCTCCGCTCCAAGGCATGCCAACCATGCCAGCCGCACCACCGTGCCAATGGCAAACCATGTCAGCCACGTCTCCGCGCCAAGGCATGCCAACATGCCAGCCACATCTTCGCGCCAAGGCATGCCAACCATGCCAGCCTCACTACTGTGCCAATGGAAAACCATGCCAGCCACGTTTACCGCGCCAAGGCATGCCAGCCATGCTGGCCGCACCATGCGACAATGGCATGCCAGACCCTTGGCCCTAGCCATGCTGGACGCACCATGCGCCAATGGCATGCCAAACCCTTGGCCCCACCATGCCAAGCCAACCGCACCTTGCCTTGGACCTGCCATGCCAAGCCGTTCAAACCCTTGGCCCCACCATGCCAAGCCAACCGCACCTTGCCTTGGCCCTAGCCATGCTGGCCGAACCATGCGCCAATGGCATGCCAAACCCTTGGCCCCACCATGCCAAGCCAACCACACCTTGCCTTGGACCTACCATGTCAAGCCATCCAAACCCTTGGCCCCACTATGCCAAGCCATCCGCACCATTCTGCCTTGGCCCCACTATGCCAAGCCGCCCGCACCATTCTGCCTTGGGCCCATTATGCCAAGCCGTTCGCACCATTTTGCCTTGTCCCCACTATGCCAAGCCGTTCGCACCATTCTGCCTTGGCCCCACCATGCCAAGATGTCCAAACCCTTGTCCCCACTATGCCAAGCCGTCCGCGCCATTTGCCTTGGCCCTACCTTGCCGGCCTTCCCTATGCGGCTATCAAAATGAAGGCGTGCGATGATCAACGATCACCCTTCAATCCTAGACGCAAATCCTAGCCGTCCAAGGTCGCCAGACAACGCATGATAACCTTTGGCCCAAAACCCTAGTTTTGGCCACGCCAAACCGCGCCAAGGCATGCCATGCCACATGTGCCAATGGCATGCCAACCACCTTGCCGTGCCATACCATGCCAGCCTTCCCTATGTGGCTACCAAAACGAAGGCGTGCGACGATCAACGGCCACCCTTCAATCCTAGATGCAAATCCTAGCCGTCCAAGGTCGCCAGACAACGCATGGTAGCCTTTGGCCCAAAACCCTAGTTTTGGCCACGCCAAACCGCGCCAAGGCATGCCGTGCCACATGTGCCAATGGCATGCCAACCACCTTGCCTTACCATACCATGCCAGCCTTCCCTATGCGGTTACCAAAACGAAGGCGTGCGACGATCAACGACCACCCTTCAATCCTAGATGCAAATCCTAGCCGTCCAAGGTTGCCAAACAACGCACGATAACCTTTGGCCCCAAACCCTAGTTTTGTCCACGCCAAACCGTGCCAAGGCATGCCATGACACATGTGACAATGACATGCCAACTACCTGGCCGCGCCACGCCATACTGGCCTTCCCTATGCGGATGCCAAAACGAAGGCCTGGCAACGATCAAGGACCACCTTCTCATCTAAGATGCAGATCTTAGCCATCCAAGGTTACCAGCTAACCCATGACAACTTTTGGCCCTAGTTAGGTCGCGCCTAAACAAAGCCAAAACCCTAACTTTTGGCTGCGCCCAAACCAGACCATATTAAAGCCATACCGAGCATGTTTCATGCCACTGGCTACCAAACGAAGGGTTGCAATAATCAACGGCTACCTTTCCTCTTAAGATGCAAAATCTCGACCGTCGAAGGTCACCAAGCCGGCAAGTCTCCCAATCTCGACTTTCCAGACGACAACAACATGCTACATGTTTTCCATGAAAACACTCGAGACATCAACACATGTCACAAACTGGTGGATGCTCATTGGGTATTGGTTTGGAGGTCTACAGTGTGCTGAGTACACTACGCCCGTTATAAGAAAGTAACATAAGGATGATGCGGTTAGTAAATACAGGGAGTAATGGTGAAACGCTTTCTTTTATGGAACATCAATTCCAGGCATTACCGGTTACCACCTCCTCCCATTTACTCACCCGTTTTCCATTTCTTAATGAGATCAGAGTACGTTTCACTTCGACTTGTATAAATAGGCATTACCTATTTCCACCGAACAACAAGTTCAGGTCAGGAGCATACAATACTCAGAAAACATTTTCTATCTTTCCATCTGTAAGCTTCCGAATTTCTGATACAAGTCGTAGAAAACAACTATTCTTCCAGAATCAACTATTCTGGTCTCAACACTTTCTTCGTTTCCCTCCCTAAAACCAACCCTTCTCCTTCACTTTGTGACCGAAGAAAGTCTGGAACGGCCATTTCTTGGTTTAGGCCGGATTTGTACAGATTGATCTCTCGAATCTATAGTACTCCCTTGCAGTACATTGTTTAGGGTTTAAATTCGTTTCTCACCCACACACCCGAAATTACCAAAATCAGCAGAAACCGTTTTCACCCTCAAACAGTTGTGTATCCCTCTGCAGGTATTCTTTTTGTTTTTGTTTTGACACTTAATTCCTCTGTTCCCTTTTGTGTTAGTTCTGAATCAGCATGAATAGTTTTTTCTTTTAAGTTGGAGTATTGTTTTCTCTGTTCTCTTC
Organism: Papaver somniferum; assembly: GCF_003573695.1. Taxonomy (NCBI): domain Eukaryota; kingdom Viridiplantae; phylum Streptophyta; class Magnoliopsida; order Ranunculales; family Papaveraceae; genus Papaver; species Papaver somniferum. The sequence goes on from NC_039358.1 coordinate 115,690,079, forward strand.
CCTTTCTTTCTTCTCTCTCTTTTTTTTAATGTGCTTACTTCCTTCTTATCGCGTCTCTCTCTCTCTTTGTGAGAGGGCTATGCGTACTCTCTTCCTCTTTTATGAGGGGTTAACACTGATAAAAGAGGGTCAACTCCTTAGTAACGCGCCTACTCCCTCTTCTTTTTATTTAGAAGGTACTGGGTGGGGTGGGCGTTAGTGAAACTCGCCTACTCCCCCTTTTTTGTTTAGAAGGTGCCGGGGGGTGGAGGGGGTGGGGGTGGGGTGGGGGGGCGTTCGTGAAACTCGCCTACTCCCTCTCCTTTTTGTTTGAGAAGGTGCTGGGTGGGGTGGGCGTTAGTAAACGCGCCTACTCCCCCTTCTTTTTGTTTGAGAAGGTGCTGGGTGGGGTGGGCGTTAGTGAAACGCGCCTACTCCCCCTTCTTTTTGTTGAGAGGGTGCTAGGTGGAGTGGGAGTTAGTGAAACTCGCCTATTCCCCCCATTTTTTGTTGAGAAGGTGCGGGGGGGGGGGGGGGGGGGAGGGGGCGTTAGTGAAACGCGCCTACTCCCCCTTCTTTTTGTTGAGAGGGTGCTAGGTGGGGTGGGTGTTAGTGAAACTCGCCTACCCCCTTCTTTTTGTTTAGAAAGTGCTGGGTGGGATTAGTGAAACGCGCCTACTCCCCTTATTTTTGTTGAGAAGGTGCCGGGGGGGGGGGGGGGGGGGACGTTAGTGAAACGCGCCTACTCCCCCTTCTTTTGTTGAGAAGGTGCTAGGTGGGGTGGGCGTTAGTGAAACACGCCTACTCCCCCTTCGAAAGAGTGTTGGGTTGAGTGGGCATTAGTGAAACACGCTTACTCCCACTCGTTTGTATTTCGGACGGGTGCCTTGGCTTTCTGAGACCTTTTGCGGATTTTTTCAGGTGATCAGGTGCCTTTGGCTTTCCTGAGACCTTTTGTGAATGTCAGTCAATCAGGCGCCTTTGGCTTTCCTGAGACCTTTTGCGGATTTATTAGGTGATCAGGTGCCTTTGGATTTTCTGAGACCTTTTGTGATTTTCAGTCAATCAGGCGCCTTTGGCTTTCCTGAGACCTTTTGTGAATTTGTCAGTCAGTCAGGTGCCTTTGACTTTCCTGAGACCATTTGTGAATGTCAGTCAATCAGGCGCCTTTGGCTTTTCTGAGACCGTTTGTGAACTTGTCAGTCAATCAGGCGCCTTTGGCTTTCCTGAGACCTTTTGTGAATTTGTCAGTCGACCAGGCGCCCTTGGCGTTACCAGGACCTTTTGTGAATTTGTCAGTCAATCAGGCGCCTTTGGCTTTCCTGAGACCTTTTGTGAATTTCTCAGCCGACCAGGCGCTCTTGGAATTCCTAGGACCTTTTGTGAATTTGTCAGTCAATCAGGCGCCTTTGGCTTTCCTGAGACCTTTTGTGAATTTATCAGTCGATCAGGCGCCCTTGGCTCTCCTAAGACCTTTTGTGAATTTGTCAGTCAAGCAGGCGCCTTTGGCTGTCCTTAGACCTTTTTGTAGATACGTCATTTTGGATAACTTACTTTTATTGCTCTGGGCAGATGTTTACATGGTGCGACTTCACGCATAATTTTTTTTCAACCACTTGCCGTTAATAGGCGTTTTGACTTTGGTTCCGTTTATACGCCTAAGCTTGTAGTATCCACTTTCTGCCACTTTCCTTACCATGAACGGGCCTTCCCAATTTGCAGCAAACTTTCCGGAACTGGCATTTCTTTGTACGTGTGAGGCGATTTTTAGGACCAACTCATCCACCTTAAATGCTCTTTCCCTGACGCTCTGGTTATAGTAATTAGCTGCGCGCTTTCTGTAGGCTTCCGCGAATCTTTCCGCTCGTGCTCTTCTTTCTTCTATTGTGTCCAAATGGGCGAAGCGACTTATTTCGTCAGGTGTGGTGTGGCTAGCCATTGCCACCCTTGCAGATGGGATTGTTATTTCTGCCAGAAGTATCACATCTTCTCCGTACTAGCGAATAAGGTGATGCTTCCATTGAGCTGCGCTTCGAAATCCTATATGCCCATAGCGCTAGTGGAAGCTGTTTGTGCCGTTCTCTATGATGATCGTGCACTATTCTACTAAGGATCTGGATGAGCGTATTGTTAGTTGCTTCCGCCTGCACATTCCCTTTGGGGTAGTAGGGAGTTGACGTGTGGAGCCTTATATTGTACTGGCGGAGCAAGTCAATCACGTCCTTATTCACGAACGATTTTGCGTTGTCTGCCCTGATTATCATAGGTGCGCCGAACCTATAAATGATGTGCTCCTTGATGAACGCGGCTACTGTAGCTCCTGCGTAATCTTTAAGGAGTATTTCTTCGACCCACTTGGACGCATTCCGTGGCTATTATTATGTATATATGGCGTTTTGAAGACATCGGGTTAATCGGTCCTATGAGGTCGAGTCCCCAGCTATGGAACGAACATGGCGTCACTATGCTGTGTAGTAGAGTGTGAGGTGCTTGGATCATATTTCCATGTGTCTGGCAGTTTAAGCATTTTCGAACATGTTCTGCGGTATCCCTTTCCATGGTTGGCCAGTAGAAGCCTCCCTCATAAAGTTGTAAGAACAGTTTCCGCATCCCCTGATGTTCAGCATCGTGAGACCGATTCATTACCTCTACCGCCTCCCGATCCGACAGACACAGTAGCGCGACATTACCATAGCTTCTGCGATAAAGGACGCCCTCGTGTATGAAGAAACGCGTTGCCTTCTTTTGGATTTTTAGAGACGCCTGCATGTCACTAGGTAACCTTATGTGTTGGATGAAATCGATGTAGGTTTGCCTCCAATCTGCTTCTTCAATAGCGCATACTTCCGCAGGCTGCGGTGGATCTTGACAATCGGCGCAGCTGTCTTGGAGTGCTGCCGCTTGAGCTGACATGCTCGGCCAATATACGCCCAACCTTTGAAGTTTCCTATAGAGGCGGACGATGCCGGTTTTCCCACATGTTTCCGTGTGCATCTTCTGGAGAAGCTTCATAGCTTCTCTCTTATTCACACACCTCGCAAGGGATCCTACGGCTGCCCTATAGTACAAGGCCCCTTGGATTACTACGGATTGGTTCAAGGCTTGGAAGGGGATCACTCTTCTTTCATCCATCCGGGTCAGGTCTTCAATATATACCCGCCTCCAGTCGTCTATTTCCTCGAAAGACAGGTCCTCTTTCCAAGTGATGGGAAACTCTTTTCTTCGTATCGTGACAGTGCCTTATTCCTCGCCATTCAATTGTACTTTGCTCGCCAGGGTTTCCAGGGCATCTGCGTGCTTATTTCCGCCCCCTACCAGTATGGTCCAGAGTCGACCCCGTTTGGTTCATCAATCTTTGGGCCTCTGCCCGATAGGGCGCTAAGTGCGGTTCTTTGATATGAAAGTCTCCATTCACTTGGTTCTTCATGAGCCTCGAATTTCCCTTGACTTCTACGCTCCCCAGATTGAGCTCATTCGCCATTCAGAGTCCCAAGATCAGTGCTTCATACTCCGCGACATTGTTACTACATAGGAAGTCCAATTTGAACGAGTACGAGAGAAGCTCCCTTGTGGTGCTTCGAATACTACTCCGGCGCCTCCGACAATACCATATGATGACCCTTAAAAGAACATGGTCCAGGGATTGTCAATGTCTGCGAATGCCACTTCTCCGGGTATATATTCGTGCACTTCATCATCCCCTTCTCCAGGAAACATTGCTATGAGATCGGCTATTGCTTTTCCTTGAACTGCATTTGGGTGTTGATATTTGAGCTCGAACTCCGACAATTGTAGTAGCCACCGGGAGGTTCTTCCCGTTAGGACAGGTTTCAAAGCTAAGTAAGCTATAGGATTCGTCGCTGCTACTACGCGCGAGTATCTCAATTCTGCATCTCATAGAACCCGACTGACATAATAGATAAGTTATAGCTCGTTCCCTCCCATATCCTATGCTAGGACTGCACCTATTGCCAAGCTGGTAAATACTGTGTAAAGATAGAGAGGGACTCCACGTATTGGGGGCTTAAGGATACTGGGGTTGATAAGGCATTGCTTTAGTTTCTCGAACGCGGCGCATTATATTCCCCCCCATACAAAGGGCACGTCTTTCTTCAGTAGGGGGGGGGGGGGAATGCAGTCATTAGCTGCGCTAGACCGGGCACGAAGCGTCGAATATACGATATCCGTCCTATGAAAGCTTGCAGCTCTTTTGTGCTTGATGGTGGTGCCATCATCGTGATCGCCTCAATTTTGCTCGGATCCACTCAGATTCCCTCGCTAGTCATGACGAAGCCTATGAATTTTACCGACGCTACCCCAAAGGCACACTTGAGGGGGTTCATTTTGAGTTTGAACTTTCTGCATCTCTCAAAAGTCGTCTTGAGGTGAGAGGTATGGTCCTCGGCCTCTTGTGTTTTAACCACGATATCATCGACATACACTTATACCGTCTGATGCAGCAAGTCGTGGAATATGGACGTCATGGCACGTTGATAGGTGGCGCCAGCATTTTTTAGACCAAATGGCATCACCACATAATAGAAGTTGTCGTACGGAGTTTGGAAGGCGGTCCTCTTTGCGTCCGAGGGGTCCATCTTTATTTGGTTGTATCCGCTGAAGCCGTCCATGAAGGAGTACCTCCATTTTTCTCCTGTTGCGTCTAGCGTCATATCGATGTATGGTAGCGGAAAATCGTCCTTCGGGCATGCTCGATTTAAGTCTCTGTAATCTATACAACATATGAATTTCCCGTTTTTCTTTGTCACAGGTACGATGTTAGCTAGCCAAGTAGGGTGCTGGATAGGCTTGATGAATTTATCCTTTAGCAATCGCTCCACTTCTTCCTTTATTGCAAGAGCAGTGGCCCTAGGTAACTCCCTGCTTCTCTGTTTCACGGGTTTGAATTCAGGCGACACCCCGAGATTGTGTACTACAAGATCGCTGTCAAGACCCAGCATCTCGCCATAGTCGTAGGCGAAGACGTCCTTGTAGTCCTTGAGTAGCACGATCATGGATTCTCTTTCCTCTTTATCTAAACTCTTGCTTATCGTGATAAAGCGTTTATCTTCTTGCGTCTCTATATTGACCTCCTTCACAGTAAGGTCCCCTGGTGTTCGTTCTTCAGCAACCTTGGCGGTAGTGTCTGTCAACTGGTCTCGTAACTCCTCGTCATCAATTGTGTTATAGGGAAGCTCGGACAAACTTTGTTCTGCGCTCTCATAAGGAGTCTCTGCTTCGTGCATTAGTATGTCGGCGTGATTTTGCACATTCGCGGACACTCCCTCGGTTAATGCTACAAACGATACACGTGTCCTCCACTGTCTTGGAAATGCGCTGAAAGCTGGGTTGCTCCTCTTTCTTCCTCTTCCTTTCTAATGGAAACACCAGTCTGGATGGACTAAACACGGACTTGACCGACTCCTGTTTTTCTTCCTCTCCCCATTTTGGTAACGGGATGAGTTGCACTTTCGGTACTTCGTCTTCTTCTTTTGGTGTGTCATAGAAAATTGCGTCCGCCATATATGCTTCCTCTGGGTCGAAGGGGTTACTTGTGGCAGGGATTCGATACTGCTTACCTCCTATGTTAGTCTTCAATCGTTGGTGGTATGTTGATGCGACCACCTTATGATTAAGCAACCAGCCCCGCCCAAGTAATACATGGAATGTGTATCTTCTTATAATACATAAAACGGCGTAGGCCCTCGGATGGGACCAACTTTCGTGACCAGGTTGACGATCCGAATGGTTGTGTGAGCGTGGCCTCCAAACCCTTTCACCATTGTAACTCGCATTCTGATTGTAGACCGCTGCACTCCCAGGACGTCTAGCGTATGCATTGAGATTAGATTCAGGGACGCGTCTCCATCGATGAAAGCTCTCTTTAGCGGTTGCCTGCTGATGTACGTCGTGAGATATAAAGGTCTAAGGTGTTGCCCTGGATAGCAGATATCTTCATTTTTGAACACAATCGCCTCCTTGGTGAGGAGACCACAGGGTTTTCCCGCTGCTATAGCCACTATGGCCTTGGACGCTTCCTTGACCTGATCTTCGCTGAAGCCGAGTGAGTCGAAGAACTGTTGGGATAACACCGTTTTAGCGAACTGGCTAGCCACGCTGTCCGTGTTTGCAAATGTTGGGTTCTCCATCTCGACTTCGCATACTTCTTCCTCATTGTCATCCCACGGTTTCCAGACGCCACCGCTTGGATCATGGGAGAGCATCATGACTCGGTGTTGGATCATTTTTCCGCCTTCCGGATTTCATCTCAATTTTGCCTATTTCCAATTTTTTCTGGAACATCCTCCGAAGGTTGAAGCAGTCGACCGTAGGATGTTGTATCCTGCGGTGGAAATGACGATACCTGGCATCATTTGTGTCTATGGCACTGGGGTCTGTCTTTGTTGGGGGCAATTGGGTTTCTTTGTTTGCTATCCATTGCTCCAATAATCCAACAATTTGTTCTTTGCTGCAGGGCAAGGGTGGTGGAAGTGTCTGCGTACTCCAACCCTCTCGACCATTATTTGCACGATTATTTCTAGGCAAGGTTGATATGGTGTTAACTGAGTTCCGCCAGATATAATCTGAATTTGGTTCCTCGATGCAGCCGGCATTCTTGTGGCTGCTTCTTCCATTTCTACGAATGTGGGAAAGCGAAAGTTGAACAAGCTCTTCTTAAAGGATGGAGTCATTCCTCGTACACAAATTTCCACTAGCGCTTCTTCCCTGACATCTTCGTGGTAGTCCAAGGTGAGAAGACGAAACCTGGCAATGTACTTTCCTATCTCCTCGCCTGGGCGCTGATTACATTTTCCCAAGTTTATAGTTGTGACCTTCCTTTTTGCTGAATAGAATTTTCTGAGGAAGAACGTGGACATGGTCGACCACGAGCCAATACTTCTCGGTTTTAGGTTATCGTACCAAGTGAATGCCGTATCAGTTAACAACTTTGGGAATTCTCTCAGACATAATTTCCCATCAGTTGTGCGATCGTTCATAGTAGATAGGAATCGACTAAGGTGTTCCCTTGCGTTTCCCTGGCCATTGTAGTCCTTGAATTTCGTCGAAGTGTAATCCTCCAGGTACTGATATTCTGTGATCTCGGAGGAGTAAGGACTCGCCATGAAGTTGTAGTTATCTTGCTTTAAAACCCTATAATTCATCTCTAAGTATCTTGCCATCGCCTCCTGCGTCATAGCTACAGGTTCTTCTTCCTTTTGCTCCGAGTTTTCCGTTGTTTCTTTGGCACTCTTCTCGCCGTTGGATGCCTTCATGAGTTTTCTCAATTCTTGTTATCTACGTATGTGGTCTTCTAGCTCCTTCTGCATCTCTTTGAGGGAAGGATGGATGGGTGGCGCTTCCTCAGTTTCCTGTTGTTTATCTTCTTCGCGTGTGGTACCTAGTTTTCTTACTTGTGTGATTGGGTCCGACACTATCCATACTCTCTCACCTTCTGGGTTAAGTGGGGGAGTGTTTGGATTCTCTATCGCGCCTGAGCTGGAGCCTTCTGGTTGTGTCATGGTGAGCTAGGCACGAGCCTTCGGCTGTGGTCGCCAAATGTTGAGGGGTGAATTCGTGTTTAGGTCCTACCCGTCCTAGCCACACCAAATGACCTCACTATACCAAGAATAGTGAGAAAGAGAGTTGTCTTTCCATTGTACCTTGTCCTTATTTATATAGACTTTCCAAAATCCCCTTTCTTTTATGACATCATGCCATGTGTCCAAAACTTCTTTAATTACTACTAATGCCATCCTTTCTCTAATAAAACCTCCTTCTTTCCAATTAATTCCCCCCCCCCCCTTATCCTTTCCATCTAATCACTACACCATATATGGGTTTTAGCAACTTAGATTCGCAACGGAAATGTAGTTGTTGCCAATTTTCAGTTGCAGATTTTTGTTGTTAATTTCGCAACTGCTTCATCTCGGTTGCTATTCACAACTGACTATTTTTCACGCATGCCAAACACCCGTGTGACAAAAAACACCTGCAAACACATTTTTTCCGAGCATGCGAATTTCGCAACAGCTACATTTCCGTTGCGAAAATTTGAGTCGCCCCCCTTCGCAACAGCTAAGTGCAGTTGCGACCCCGTTTTGCAACAGCGGGAGCCAGTTGCAAAAGCCCATTTTTGGTGTAGTGAATAAACACTTTCTTGGTGGACTTGGGCTTTAGTCCCCAAGTCTCGTGTTGGGTTTGCCTCCCTTTTGGGGGCACACTATCCCGGCTAAGGGGTGATATTTTTCGTGTATCAACATTAAACATATTAAATAATAAGTCTTTGAGCATCTGATAAACATTGTCAGAACAGTTGGTATAACGGTTCGTGAACCCAAGGCTTGTTCAAGAGTAAGGGTGCAACGGTTCGCGAACCGAGTTCGCCAACCCTACTAGACTCCGGAACTCAGTTGACCACAGTTCGTTAACTGCGTTCGACTACTGCTAGCTAATTAATCCAACCTATAAAATTCAGTTCACCAAGGTTCACCAACCAGGATCGTGAACTGTTCCCAACTGAAGTTATGGTTTGCGAACCGAGTTCGCCTACCTTTCTGTGTTTCTGAATCTCAGATATCTATGGTTTCCAAACAGAGTTCGTCAACCTATCCTGAGTAGAAATTTAGTAAGTTCATATATCTTTCTTTTGATGATTGAAACATTCCCAAGTGATATAATCATTTGCATGGAAATTTTCAATTGATCCACAAATTAATTCATAAAACTAATATTGTTGAGGACCTTTGAACATCCAATCGCTAAATCATATTTTGAGACTTTTCACAAGACAAGCTTGACTCGAAACATCTTCTTTGTTAATCTACTATAAGTCATACGACGTAGTCTCAATAAATAGAATGATGGTATAGTGAGTAAAATAAAATGGTCCAGTCTTCACATACCTGATACAGAAGTTCTCCAAAATGTCTCTGTCGATCTTCAGTCTTCAAGGGTGATCTCTGATACTCAACTACAAATCTAACATATCTGAAACTTGACTTAGTAGACTAGAAAGAAATAAATAGTTTTGATCACCTAACATTGACAACAAGCTTGAGATAGCAAAACTTGTAGGTTCGACCGAGCAATGCTTTACCACAATTCCAAGCTAAAAAGCTAGCAGAGATTTGCAGAAACAAGAATATACAAGAAAAGTATGTTTCATAAATCATACATTGCTTTGAATTATGACACGTTGAAAACATAAGAAAATGTTAAAAACAACAAGAAAAGTAATGTAATAGAAGGAATGAACAGTAGCTAATCACTGAATGAAACAGGTATAACACGCCATATTTTCCACAAGGAAACGGTCAGACGAAAATTTCAAACAAGACTTATTGTCGAATATAAATAAAAAAACTTGATGTTTCTAAAGGAAAATGGGTAGACATACTACATTAAGTGATATGGGCCTATAGATCAACCAAAAGATCTTCACCACAGGAATCTCCATTCTCTTTAGCATTCGTTAAGGAAGGTGTCGTGCCCAAAGAGCTGAAATTTCCGACCACCAGGACATCGTCAACCAATTCAGCTAGAAATGGCGAATCCATCCTTAAAGTGATCGAAAAATTTGATCCGAATAGAGAAAGAACACTGATACAATTGGAAAAACACCAGAGGTGCATGACAAAAAAACCAAAAGCATGTTAGACCAAGATGAAAAAGCGGGGGTCTAACAACCACACCCAATATTTCTCTTAGCAATTTGTATGGACTAACTCCGATATACTTTCAAGAGAATCAACTAGACAGACAGACTCAATCTTTAGAAAAGTATATCAAAGAGTTATATCTCAATTTCTCAATTCAATCTGCAATCAAACAAATATAAATTTGCGAGCCCCATTGAATATAATAAATAACTTGGACGGTATCAAAAACCAATATCCAAGTGTCAATCGATTTAATCAACAACCCAAAGGTCGGATTCAGAAACTGATTGAACTGACGCACAACATTTGATATTTCAATTATATAGAAAATATAATGCGGAAAAGAAATAACACAGACACCAGAAATTTTGTTAACAAGGAAACTGCAAATGCAGAAAAACCCTGGGACCTAGTCCAGATTTGAACACCACATTGTATTAAGCCGCTACAGACACTAGCCTACTCTAAGTTAACTTCGGACTATAATGTAGTTGAGCCCTAACCAATCTCACACTGATCAAGGTACAGTCGCCTTCCTTATGCCTCTGAATCCCAGCAGGACTCCGTCCACTTGATTCCCTTAGATGATATCACCCACAACTAAGAGTTGCTACGACCCAAAGTTCAAGACTTGATAAACCAATCTGTCTCACACAGAAAAGTTTATTGTATAGATAAATCTGTCTCCCACAGATATACCCATGAGTTTTTTTTCCGTCTTTTGATAAATCAAGGTGAACAGGAACCAATTGATATACCAGACTTATATTCCGAAGAACAGCCTAGAAATATCAATCACCTCACAATAATCTCGAACAAATCTTTGAGAAGATAGTACTCAATACGATAGAACAAAGTAAGATCAGTACACACAACTACAAAGAAAATAGTTGGGTCTGGCTTCAGAATCCCAATGAAGTCTTTGAGTCGTTAACCTATAATGGTTTTAGGAAAAACCTAGGTTAAAGGAGAATCGACTCTAGTCGCAACTAGTATCACACAAGAGGTGTAGGGACTAGGTTTCCCAGTTGCTAGAGTTCTCCCTTATATAGTCTTCAAATCAGGGTTTGCAATCAATGTTACCTTGGTAACAAAGCACTCAATATTCACCGTTAGATGAAAACCTGATTAGACTCAAGCTAATATCTTTCAACCGTTAGATCAAACTTAGCTTGTTACACACAAATGAAAAGTGACTTCATTTAGATATGAGTAACCGTACCTAAATGTGTACACCTTTGTTGTCTCAACAATAGTTAACCGAAGTTAGCCATATGAACACTTTCATATCAACCTTATTCATCTTAACCATAAATAGTTCAAATGACTCAAATGAAACTAGTTCTAGAGTTGTTCAATTGTTTATATTCTCATGGAAGTATACAAGATACAATTAAGCAAAATTGATTTTGATTCACTCGAATCAATTCATGAATATTATAGCCACGGTTTGCAAAAGATTGCATTCCTTATTATATAAATGTATTATTTCATGAACAAACAGGTACGCATACCTAAGTAGTCGGACTTGGACTGTGTTCGCCAGTATGTAAACGGATACGCATACTGTCGCACATTTCCAAACTTCAGTTGATTCCAGTACGCGTACAAGTACGCATACTATAGTACCCGGACTTCAACTGACTTCGCCAGTACGCGTACATGTATGCATACTCTAGCTCCCGGACTTTACCTGACCTCGCCAGTTCGCATACGGGTATGCGTACTACATTCCGGTCTTTGATCAATACATATGCAAGTACGCATACTTTTCTTATAATCTAATTATGGTTAAGTGTTCTAAACTACCATTTTAATCATTGAAACATTCTTAGAAGACGGCAATATCTGTGTCACACAAACTATTAGCTTCGGAGGAATTCTCAAGTGATCGAATGATCAATACAAAACATTCTGAGTCTACATCAGATGGTTGTCTCACACAAATCATGTATGATGTTACAAGGCGATTTACACATGATCATCTTTTGAATTTCGTCAAGAATATAAGATGAACTTGGTTAAAGCGAAAGCTTAAAAACACATATTTCGAGAAATATGTAAGCGATTTAAACTCATCTGAAAATATCAAATGTGTATAATTGAAGTCTATATAGCTATACGACTTTTGTCTCAAATAGGAGATAGAGTAGATAGAGTTTTGAGTGATAGATGAGTTCAAGTCTCCACATACCTTTTGTTGATGAAGTTCCACAAGCTCCCTTAGTAGTTCTTCGTCTTTGATTGATGAATGTCGTGAATTCTAATGCTCAACTACACTTTCTATCCTAGTCCGAGACTTATCTATAAGTAGAATAGAAATCAAGACTTCTAGTTTTGGAAACTAAACTTGCCAACAAAATTGAGATACCAATGCTTGCGAGTTCGACCGAGCAGTGCTCTAACAATCTCCCCCTTTGTCAATTTTAGTGACAAAACTATCAATACATATGGATTACAAAATAAATAAACTTTGTAGCTTCTCATCCAAATGCTTGATCTCCTTGGTTCTTCAACATTACTCGAAATCTTCGACATTTCCAAGTACTCCAGTGATTCTGAATATGTTCAACTCAGCATCATAGTTGTTGAAGATCCTTATCTATAACAATGAGAAAACGGTAGCTCTCAATCATTGTTATACAGTGTCACAATATTATTACACAACATCAAAGTCCAATTGTATCACAACTTTGACAACAATACTATGGTGATATGAAAACAATACTATGGTGATATCTATTACTCCCCCTTAGTCAATACTTCATCTCACATGAAAACCACTCCCCCTTACATAATGATCCGTAAACCATATGTATTTGTAGTGTGAACTACACATAAATTCTCCCCTTTTTTGTCAATACAAATTGGCAAATGTATGAAAACTAGTGGGATGGTAATGAATTTCTCATAGAGATACTTCATGACTAAAAGAGAACATATCAAGTTTGTTTCGATGATTTCACATGGTCGAAACTTAGTGTATTCATCAAGGAGTTTATAAAGATACAAGAAAACTCCTACAATATTCCACAGCCGCACTCCCCACAAAGATTTGGCAATTAAGCACAAGTTCAATTAAGAACTCTCCCCCATAAAATGTCATTTCCGAAAGAACAACAAGAGCGACCTTACTTTCACAAGAAAAGAAGGATTTCTTTGGACACTAACAAGTCACATGAAACATGAATTTGTATAACTCAATTAAATTAACCACAAGAGAACCCATGATTAATTGAATCGAAAATGCTCAACATAAGAGAACTTACGGAGCCGCATAGTACCTTCACATAGAAGTGGATCAGGGAAAGATCAATACTGCGGAATATACAAAGATTCATTCTATTTTCATCAATATTTGCATAATGATACTATAGACTTAATCTTTGTTATCAAAAGTTCATTCTATTTTCCATCAATATTTGCATAAAGACATATAATGACTTAACTTTTGAAATATATGGGACAATCATAGTTCATGGACGTAAACTCACATATCCCATAACATTATTTTTTCAATATATAAAACCAATAAAGATTAATACTGCAAAATCATCTTCCAAATAAACTTTAGAGTTTAAATAAATAAATCTAAAAACATTGCAAGATGAAAATCGTTGGCAATAGCTATGTGTACTCACAATAATTGCTATTCCAAACCCTAGTTATCCTTCTTGAAACACAAGAATAAATTCTCATAAGAAGTTTCCTATACATCAAGACAAACTCGTAATGCGCATATAAGATGATTTGTCCTTAGAGGGTAGAATCAATCTTTTTCGCACGGATTTACACCAAGAATATCTACCAAAGGTGTATAAAAATATTTTCTTAACAAAGAATAACATACAAAGTCATTAATGACCATGCACCATAGTTCACATAAGATGATTGTGAACATTCAAGAATCCCATAGCAATGCGTACTACTGCCCATTCTTGAACTTCCTTATTTGTGATTCACCAAAAACATTCTTTTAAAAGCTACAAATGAGCTTATAAGAGTAGTACTCCAAGAATCCAAGTTCCCAAGTCCAAGAGAAGTGGAACAAGTGCAACGAAACCAAGCAAAACACTCAAAAACAAGAGACGGGACAAAGACCAATCTTAACTCATCCAAAATCAAGAATTTTCATCTCCATTTTGAAGAGAATTCAAAGAGGAAGATAATTCAAAAATAATGAGGTCATTCCAAGTTCGGACGAAGAAGTAACGGCCAAAACAAGTTTACCGAATATCGACGTCTACATGCCAGTATGCATACCGGTTTGCAAACGAATTTTCGTTACCTGGAGCAGTATGCAAACGGGTTTGCAAACTAAAATCCCTGGATTTTGATTTTAAATGATGGTATGCATATCTGGATGTGTACCATGAAGTTCAAACATCCCGAACTACTATTTCCAAACCTAAACGCTTAAGAACCTTAAACACAAATCAAGTTAGGTGGAAATGAACGATAAGCAAGGTACATGGATCATTGTAAGTACTCTAAGAAAATGATAAAAACACAAATCTTGCTCAAGTTTATAGACATACCTTTTAGAAGAATCCAATTGAATTCTACGGCCTTACCAAAAATTCAAAATCATACCTAACGCAACATGTGCGCCCCAATTCTCGTGCTTCCCTCACCGTATACATAGAAGGGCATTTCTTGGTGAGGATGCACTTCCAACACAATCAAGTTGTGTTAAGGTGAACAATGTCTTGCTCACCATGGCACCAAGAAAGAGTTTCTTTCCAACTACTTTTGCATCCAAGAATCTGTTTTTACAAGTTTTACAAAAAACTTTAGAGAGATACACAAAAATTTGAGTCCCTGATGTCTCATTTTAAAACTTAATAAAAAAAGTGTCTGCAGATAATGTTTAGTACTGCGCATGGAAACTCTTTTGGTGTAAGGAGACATCATGACATGTTTACAATAGTAAACAAAACAATTATCATGACACAACGTATCAGGGTTTGACTGATGAAATGAGTCAAATTCAGAGGTGAAACTGACTGATATATGAGGTTTAGATACTTCTTGTATTATATCCAGTTTGTCTTCTGGGATACATGAAGGAGAAGGATTATCCTTACTGATAAGAAGATCAATATCAACCTCAACATGAAAATTATTCATCATAACTTGATTTAGCTTATCAAGAGATTCTTTCTCTTTCTGGAGGTATGACTCAACATCAAGAGATAAGCTCTCAAGCTTCATTTCAAGCCCTGAAAACACTTCAAGGGATTTTAAACCTGGTGGAGGTTTAAATAGAATTTCTTCTACAGGTTTTAGTAAATCAATCATGGAAGAGAATTCTGAAATCCCTGGATCTGGTGGTGCATTTATTGAGATAGCAATACTGTCCATAGAGTCAAATTTCTACAAACACAGACTTATGAGGTCTTAAACGTGTTTTCGTGCTCTGATACCAATTGAAAAAGCGGGGGTCTAACAACCACACCTAATATTTCACTCAGAAATCTTTATGGACTAACTCCAATATACTTTCAAAAGAATCAACTAGACAGTCATACTCAATCTTAAGAAAAGTATATCAAAGAGTTATATCTCAATTTCCCAATTCAATCTGCAATCAAAAAAATAGAAATTTGTGAGCCCGAATGAATATGAGAAATAACTTAGACGGTATCAAAAATCAATATCCAAGTGTCAATCAATTTAATCAACAACCCAAAGGTCGGATTCGCAAACTGATTGAACTTACGCACAACCTGTGATATTTCAATTATGTAGAAAATATAATGCGGAAAAGAAATAACACAGACACCAGAAATTTTGTTAACGAGGAAACCGCAAATGCAGAAAAACCCCGGGACATAGTCCAGATTTGAACACCACACTGTATTAAGCCACTACAGACACTAGCCTACTCCAAGTTAACTTCGGACAGGAATGTAGTTGAGCCCTAACCAATCTCACACTGATCAAGGTACAATCGCGTTCCTTACGCCTTTGAATCCAGCAGGACTCTGCGCACTTGATTCTCTTAGCTGATCTCACCTACAACTAAGAGTTGCTACGACCGAAAGTCGAAGACTTTTAAACCAATCTGTCTCACACAGAAAAGTATATTGTATAGATAAATCTGTCTCCCGCAGATATGCCTATGAGTTTTGTTCCTTCTTTTGATAAATCAAGGTGAACAGGAACCAATTGACATACCGTACTTATATTCCCGAAGAATAACCTAGAAATATCAATCACCTCACAATAATCTCAATCATATGGTAGCGAAACAAGATATTTTAGAATCACAAACGATGACACGAAGATATTTGTTACTACTTTTTATCTTGCCTATCAGAGATTAAATCTCGAGCAAATCTTAGAGAAGATAGTACTCAATCACGATAGAAAACAGCAAGATCAGAACATGCAACTACAGAGAAAATAGTTGGGTCTGGCTTCACAATCCCAATGAAGTCTTCAAGTCGTTAACCTACAGGGTTTTGGAAAAATCCAAAGTTTAAAGGAGAACCGACTCTAGTCGCAACTAGTATCACATAAGAGGTGCAGGGATTAGGTTTCCCAGTTGCTAGAGTTCTCCCTTATATATTCTTCAAATCAGGGTTTGCAATCAATGTTACCTTGGTAACAAAGCATTCAATATTCACCGTTAGATGAAAACATGATTAGACTCAAGCTAATATCTTTCAACTGTTAGATCGAATTTAGCCTGTTACACACAAATGAAAAGTGACTTAATTTATATATGAGTAACCGTACCTAAACATGTACACCTTTATTGGTTCAACAATAGTTAACGAAGTTATCCATATGAACACTTTCATATCAACCTTATTCATCTTAACCATAACTAGTTCAAATGACTCAATTGAAACCAGTTCTAGAGTTGTTCGATCGTTTATATTCTCATAGAAATATACAAGATACAATTGAAGCAAAATCGATTTTGATTCACTCGAATCAATTCATGGACATTATAGCCACGATTTTCAAAAGATTGAATTCCTTATTATATAAATGTATTAGTTCATGAACAAACCGATTTTAGAACATAACCCACTGCAAACGGGTATGCATACCTAAGTAGCCGGACTTGGACTGTGTTCGCCAGTATGAAAATGGGTACGCCTACTGTCCTACACTTCCAAACTTCAGTTGATTCCATTATGCGTACAGGTACACATACTATAGTACCCGGACTTCAACTGACTTCGCCAGTATGCATACGGGTATTCATACTACATTCCGGTCTTGGATCAACACATATGCAAGTACGCATACTGTTCTTATAATCCAATTATGGTTAAGTGTTCTAAACTCCCATTTCAATCATTGAAATATTCTTAGAAGACGACAATAGCTGTCTCACACAAACTATTAGCTTCGAAGCAATTTTCAAGTGATCAAATGATTAATACGAAACATTCTGAGTCTACATCAAATGACCGTCTCAGAAAAATCATGTAAGATGTTACAAGGCGATTTTCACATGATCATCTTTTGACTTTTGTCAAGAATATAAGATGAACTTGGTTGAAGCGAAATCTTACCAATACATATTTCGAGAAATATGTAAGCGAGTTAAACTCAGCTCGAAATATCAAATGTGTATAATTGAAGTCTATATAGCTATACGACTTTTGTCTCAAATAGGAGATAGAGTAGATATACTTTTGAGTGATAGATGAGTTCAAGTCTCCACATAAATTTTGTTGATGAAGTTCCACAAGCTCCCCTTAGTAGTTCTTCGTCTTTGATCGATGAATGCCATGAAGTCTAATGCTCAAATACACTTTCTATCCTAATCCGAGACTTAGCTGTAAGTAGACTAGAAATCAAGACTTATAGTTTTGGAAAATAAACTTGACAAAAATCTTGAGATAACAACCGCTTGCGAGTTCAACCGAGCAGTGCTCTAACACAAAAGATCTGACCGTTGGTGACCTAGTGCTAATAGAAGTTCCACCCAATAGCACAGAATACAAGCTGGGAAAGCTCTGGCATCATCGAAAGGACCCTACATTATATCCAAAAAATGGGTAGAAGGTCCTACAGACTGAAAAACCAGTTGGGATGAAGAACTGAGTTATCCAAATAACATTAGTCACCTAAACAAATACTTTCAATGAAGAAATTGTAATTTCAAAAAGAAAAAAGCTCAAACGCTAAGATTGTAAAACTTATATTTCTGCTATGAAAATTTGAAACATTTAAATTCATGTAAGTTGAAATACGAAACACGGGAAGAGCTGAAATGCTCATTACACATGAGAAGGGCAGAGCTGAAATGCTCAAATAAAATAGAGCTGAAACGCGCAAAATAAAGAAAAGGTGAAAAGTCTAAGTTATCAAAATAAAGAAAAGCTGAAACGCTTGTGGCATCAAAGTAAAGGAATGATGAAATACTCGGAATACCTAATTGAATCATAGCTGGGATGCTCAGAATATTAAAAGAAAGAAAATAAAGCTAAAATGCTCAGAATACAGAGAAAAACAAAGATGAATAGTTGAGAACAAAAATAAGGCAGAGCTGAAACGCTCAAACTAAAAACCCGAAGTGAAAACACTCAATGAAAACGTGCTAACAAAATAGCTCAAGGAGATAGCTGAAAATCCCTTAAAAATGAGCTCAGATCGCCTCGACTGAATACAGTCTAAAATTTCTCTATAAATGATATGAATATATCTTTTGAAGAGTTGGTCAGCAAAAGGCACATGAGGTAAAACCTCTAATTGGTCGACCAAGTCATAATTAAGACCATGCCAGGAATAACTTTAGAGCAACAAAGACATATCCTGGTAGAAATCCATGCCGTCATTAAAAGCAACATAATGAAAGCTCCAGACTATTATCTACACGACACAGAATGGTACCCCGGCCAGGCAACCTCTGAACTAAGACCCGTCACTAGCACCACTGAAGACGATGAAGCTAGCATCCCCAGTGGGTAAAGAGAAATAAAGCGAGAGAAAATATCTAAAGAAAACAATGTTAAAGATACCCACAAAAGAAAACCGAGATCAAGAAGAAGAAAGGCCGAACTGAAGATGTGGCTCCCCTAGAAAAGGGAAAGATTCAAAAAAATTGAGTAAACACCTGAAACAGATGAGTAAGATCACTAAGACACTTGAGCACAAGTAGTCAAGTGTAAGCTTGAACTAAGTTCAGGTATTTGGGCATAAGCTTGAGCTAAATTTAACCACGCTAGATACATTATGTTCACCAGAAAATACCCATGTTATAGTTAGTGATGTTGACAATAAAATTTGCAGTTGGTGTATTTCCATACTTCAGTTCTTCAAACAAAGACGATTTATCCAAAATATTGATGTTGTTATTTGAAACCGGGAGTCCAAAAAAAATGACATATCCAACAATCATAAGAGGCCACCGCTTCCAGAACAACAATTGGTTTTTAGCAGTGGCCCGAGCTTTCCAAGCATAAAGATATCTATGCCACACCAGTGTATGCAATCAAGTTTACCTAGCATTTCAAGAAAGCCTCTCTTCGTATTTTCATCTAGTAGTAGTTCGACATCATCTTGCGTTGGTTGTCATAAAAAATGTGGAACAAAATGGTTAACTACAGTTTCGCAAAGCATATTGAGATTTTCGTATATTGTTATTTTTGGCATTAGAACGTACTCATCACATACATCTTCTAGAATACCATAACCAAGAATTCTTAGGGATGCAGTGACTTTTATTGAGGACTATATCCTCGTACATTTCGTGCATCAAATTTGATAGTTGAATTTAGGTTTTACCCGATAAAGCTCTCTGGTAAGCATAATAACCAAGTGTTGCGGCATAGGAAAACGACGTTGAAAATCTTCATCAGAGTACACACCCCTTGATAAAATAATCACACATCATTTTTTGATGTCCTTCCTCTCAAAGTCTCCACGTATATCTTCTTGTTAATACTTCTCTTGGTTTTGGAGCTCACGATACTTGCCCCATGTATAATTGTATCAAGGCGTTCATCATAGTTTTATTATTGTTTGAATCTTCATCCATTTGATCCAACTGATGTATCCACGCTTACTGTTAATGGAGAAAGAATAATGCAACTTTCTGCGCTTCCTCATTTTCCAAATCAGGATCCATAAGATTTTTTTTTTGATTGAAACGAATGAAAAACAAAAATTATATTGAAGAAATTTGATGAATTTCTGTGAAATGGAATTTTTTTTAGAAATTGTCTGAGTTTATTGGTGGATGGAAGAAGATTTATATAGGTAGGATGGACATATAGTCGTTGGATTGACAACTCGAAATTTATCCGTTGTCGTTGAAGACAACGACGATTGGCTCGAGTTGAACCGAGACTCGGTTACTGTTGTCGTCCCAACTAAGGCCGACCGTTTCAATCTTCACCGTTATTCTCTTTTCCCACGATGAGAAATGAGTTTATCCATCCATGTTGACCATAAAATATGTTATTTTGCTAAGTGCCTAAGTCTGATCAAATCACTTTCATATCCAAAAATCTTTTTTGCGAGTCACGGTGAGTCACGCTCTGCAAATCGGGCGATAACTCAGTTCTCAGTTTTTCGAGTTTTTTCGTTTTTCAAGAATCCAATCTCATTCTTTCAGGTGATTTCCATATTAATTGTCCAATGATTGGTGTTTCAATCAGTCTTCCTTCTACTCTTAGTTAATTCTCCAGTTTTTTTGGTATCGATCTTTAAATTTTAAATCTACAATGACTCCAGAGACTGTAGATCTATCAAAAACTCCTGAAATTCATCCTTATGTAAATTTGATAGCTGAAAACGAGATATGAAGTTTGGAGGTTTTCTTTGATCAGTCGTTTAGATTTTGTTCACCTTAAATTCTCTGATGCTGCTACTATCCTTCGAAATCAATGGAAGCTAAAGGATAAGGTTCAACTTATTCCATTAGGTAAAGGTTTTTTTACAATCAAGTTATCAAATATTGAAGATAAAACTTATATTTCTTCTGGCAAATGGGAAGTTAATAATCAAATTCTTAGAGTAAGGAAATGGATTCCAAATTTCAGACCTGAGAATCAAAGAACATCTAAATCTATGGTATGGGTTCAATTTCTTGGACTTAGTTTGGAATACTGGGATGAAGAAACATCATTTACTATCAGTAGAGCAATTGGTGTACCCATTAAAGTTTATACTGCAACTCTACAATTTCAGAGTGGTTATTATGCTAATGTTTTGATTGAGATTGATCTGGCTAAAACGATTCCTAACAAGCTACAAATTATTACTAAGTATGGAGTTTTTTGTCAAGGGGTAGTTCTTACTAAGCTTCCTAAATTCTGCACAAATTGCAAAATTGTTGGTCATCTCACTTCTGAATGTAGAGCTTCACAACACTCTGAAAGAGAAGGAAATTCAACTCAAATTGAGAAGGTGATTATTATTGAACAAAATCAAAGCCCTCATGCCTCAACTATGAAGAAAGATGAATTGGACTATCCTCCTGTCATCACTGGTAATTCTTCTGATTCTCAAAATATTATTAAAATATCTACTTCTAGTCAAGTACCTACCCCTTCTAAAATGGGTAACACAACTGTAGTAACTAACTTATCTACATTTCATGGAGTCAGTAATCCTACTACTGGTATAAATTTTACAAGTAATCCTTTTGAAGCTTTACAAGAACATGAAACTTGGCTTTCTGATTCCGAAGATGGTGAGATCAAGGAGGTTAGCGCTTCTAATATTTTAGAGTTTGGTTCAATTTCTCAACACATTACTATTATACCAAAGTCTCCTACTAGTATTCAATCAAGTGATGATGTTGGTTCCAGTAAGTCTTCAAAGAAAAAACCTCCTTTAAATCCAGCAATTGTCACTAGAAAATCCAGTAAAGAATCTCTTAAGCTTATCGACAAGGGGAGTATTTATCCTCAACCCCCACCTTTTAAATGAAGATCATATTTTGGAACCTTAGAGGCCTTAAGAGACAAAAGGCCAGGGACAAATTGAGAAGTTTAGTTAATTCTAATAATCCCTCTCTTGTTTGGATTGTTGAACCCAAAATTAAAACATCTAATTTTCATTTTAAACTCTTTGGTATGCATCATCAAATAATTCATAATTCTGTGGATAATTCTAAAGGTAATATCTGGCTTTTATGGAATTGTTCAATTACTGCTCCTTCTATTATCAAGGTGGCAAGTCAGAGTATTACTGTTGAAGTAGGTGAAGTTCTTGTTACTAGAGTGCATGCAAATTCTTACACAATTGATAGAAGAGAACTTTGGCAAGACCTTTGTGACATTATCCTCTTGAATAAACCTTGGCTTATCATGGGGGATTTTAATACTATTTTGTTTACTGATGAGAAAAAAGGAGGTAGAAATCCTAATTCTTTAGCAATGAAAGAGTTTCAAGACTGTATTGACTTCTGTGGTCTATTACAGGCTCCTAAAAGTGGTTTAGACTTTTCTTGGTGTAATGGTAGGGCTGGAAGGAAGAGGATACTCTGTAATCTTGATAGAGCCCTATATAACTTGAAATGGTTGGATAAATTTGCAGGTTGGAATTATAAAGTTGGTGCTAGAGGAGTGTCTGATCATAGTCCTCTGTTGGGTTCATATGCAGCAATTCCTAGAGCCCCTAATCCTCCATTTAGATTTCATAAAATGTGGCTGACACCCTGATTTTATGCAAGTGATTTTGGATTCTTGGAAGGAAGAGTTGTTTGGAAATCCTATCTATGTCTTTATGAATAAACTAAAAAGATTACAAAAATTACTTAAGGTGTGGAATTGGGAGGTCTTTGGTGATGTAAAAGAAACTCTTAAAAAGGCTGAAGAAAAGGTGATGGAGGAAACCTTGAAATCTGATAGTGATCCATCAAATATTACTCTGTTAAATAACTTGGTCACTGCTAGAGGTAAATGTGACATAACTGCAAACAACTACAACACTTTTCTCAGAGATAAAGCTAGAATCAGCTGGATTCAGGATGGTGATGCTAATACTAAATACTTCCATACAAGCATTAAACTAAGAAAGGCTCAAAATGCTATCTCTGAACTTGAAGATTCTTCAGGTAATATTATTAATGATCAAAATGTTATTGCTAATATCCTTATTGACTATTTTAGTACCAAGTTTGCTCTTCAGGATGTTAGTATTAATGAATCCTTCTTTGATGCTGCTCCTAAAGTGATATCTTCTGAGGATAATTCTTTTCTAGAAAATGTGCCTACTGAAGAAGATATAAAAACTGTTATTTTTGATCTTAATCAAGATGGGTCCCCAGGTCCAGATGGTTTCACTGGTACATTTTACAGATATGCTTGGGATTATTAAGTTTGACCTTGTAGCTGCAATACAGTATTGTTGGAAAAATAATGTCACTCCTAGTGGAATGAATTCCAATTTCCTTGTTCTAATTCCTAAGGTTCATGGTGCTAAGAATTCTAAACATTTTAGACCTATAGGTCTTATCAACTTCTACTTCAAAAGAATTACTAAGATTGTTACCATGAGAATCGGTAAATTCTTACCTAATATTGTATCTCCTCAGCAGTGTGCTTTCATCAAAAATAGAAGTATACATGAACAATTTCTACTTGCTTCTCAGCTTATTAATGAATTACCAGTTAAAAGAAGAGGAGGCAACTTGGCTCTAAAATTGGACATCTCTCAGGCATATGATACCATGAGCTGGGAATTCTTATATAAAGCACTTGATAGCTATGGTTTCTCCACTAAATTCTGTGATTGGATTATGGTGTTACTCAAGACTAAAAAAATATCTATCATGCTTAATGGAGGTCCTGTGGGTTTCTTTGGTGTTGGAAGAGTATTCAAGCAAGGTGATCCTCTATCTCCAATTATTTTTATTCTAGCTGAAGATATCTTAAGTAGGAATATTCACAAATTGGTTCAAGAGAGGAAAATCCAACCTATGGTAATAAGAAATGGAATTCATCCTACACATTTACTCTTTGCTGATGATATTTTTTTGTTTTGCAATGGTAACACAAGAAACATTACTCATCTCAGAAGATATTTATTGGATTATCAAGCTGCAACTTATCAAATTATCAATACTGCCAAAAGTAGGTGTTTTCTGGGTGGTACTTAAACTGTTAGAATGATACAAATTGCTGCTTTCTTTCATATGGAAATATCTCACTTCCCTGACAAATACCCTGAGGTGATGCTGGTCCAAGGGAAAATCAAATCAGTTCATCTCTGGCACTTAGTGGAATATATGCAAAAAAGACTATCAACTTGAAGTGGGAGTCTATTAAGCTTTCAAGCTAGACTGACCTTGGTAAAATCTGTCTTGTGCAGTGTCCCAGTCCACAACATGTCTATTTATAAATGGCCAAAAAAAGTAGTGAAAGCTTGTGAAAGGATTATTAGAAACTACTTGTGGTCTGGTAATGCTGAAGATCAAAAATGTGTTACTCTAAAATGGAACAAGGTTTGTACTCCCTATGAAGAAGGGGGACTGGGTATTAAAAGACCTGAAGACATGAACAAAGCTTTATTACTGAAATTTTTATGGAAAATGCTTCAGTCTACAGATCAATGGGATCTTTTTTTCTTGGCCAAATACACTGACAAGACCGGTAACTGGATTTCTTATTATAAAAGGTCTTCTATTTGGCATGACATTAAATGGGATATACAAGACTTCAAGGATTTTACTAGATGGGCAGTTGGTGATGGTAAAAGTATTTCTCTATGGAATGACAGATGGATCTTTGATGAGCATATAAGTACTACTTTTCCAAATCATCCTCTGATAATTCAAAATCCTCACCAAAAAGTTAGCAGTCTGATTGTGAATGGCCAATGGCAGATCCCTGAAGAATTTTTACAGATCTTTAATGCTGAGAAAATTCTTGTCCTAAGAAATGGTGCTGAAAAATTAATATGGAGTAACAATATTTCTAGTCTCTTTACTGTGGCTGGTGAAGTTAAGCAAATCATCTCACACATGCCCAAGCTACACTGGTATACAAAAATTTGGATTTCAGCAGTATTACCTTCTACTTCAGCAGATATTTGGAAACTAACAAGAGAAGCCTGTGCAACTGATGAAAACCTGATGAAAAAAGGTTTTAATATAGTTTCAAGATGCTACATCTGCCACAATGATATGGATTCTCTGAATCACATCTTATGGAACTGTAATTTCAGTAAACAACTTTGGAGCTGGCTGGGAGGTATTTTTCAGTTCCCAAATCCCCTCTCTTTTGAAGATATCCTTAAAAATAGCAAATCCTCAAGTCCAATGATTAGGGAATTATGGTCTATCTGCTCTTACACTCTTATGGTGGAATTATGGTTCTTAAGAAACATCATATGTTTTGAGGATGACAAACCTAGTTTTTTAAAACTCAAACACAAAATCTTGAGAACTGTACATGAATGCAAAAGAAGAATGAAAGGTACTAAGTGGGGCTCTTATAAGGAAGATCAAATTCTACAACTATTTCAGTTACAATACAGTAAGGTTAAGAGAACTAGAATCCTTGAAATCTTTTTTTTTTATCTTCCTAATATGGATGAAACTCTCTTATGATGTGATGGTGCCTCTAGGGGAAATCCAGGGAAGGCTGGATATGGGTTTATTGTTAGATTATACACTGGTGAATTTGTTTATGCTGAATAAGTTGTTTTGGGGATCCTCTCAAATTACATAGCTGAGTTTATTGAAAGTATTAGTGCCTTGGAATGGGCATTGAATAATCAAAAATTCAAGGTTATCTTGAAAACTGATTCTAAGGCATGTGATGTTGCTTTGATGAATAACCAAATACCTTGGTTTCTGGTGGCTAGATGGCAGAGAGTAATTTCTGGGCTGTAGTCCATTTGCTATAGACATGTGTACAGGGAGGTGAATTTTTCAGTAGATCATTTTACTAAAAAGGGTGTGCATATTCCTAAGGACCAAATTCAGAGATTTTTTGTTAGACCTAGCTCTCTTACTCATATGGAATTCACTGATCAACCTTATTATAGGTTTGATTGAGTCCTTTTCTCTTGATCTTGCTTTAGATTAGTTTTGTTTTTCTTCCTCTTTATAATGGGCATGTTGTTCTTGTAATTTTGCTTTCTGATTTTTAATAAAGCCCCTTAAAAAAAAAGGAACACCAATTTTGGGCATGCCTAAAACTTTCAAGGCATACAAAGGACTAGTCCTAACTTGGGTGACCTTATAAGGGGTACCCTATGGGGTGGTTCAATTACCTATATGCCCTTAAATCCATTAAATTACTACTAATCTATCCCTAACCCTAATACAAAACCTATAATCAACTACACCTAAAATCAGTTTCATTCACCTTCTTCTTCTTCCTCTCCACAGCCGAACTCCACCCTTCCCTTTCTTTTTTTTTATCGCGGAAATTTAATTGTCGATTTGTGAAACTATATAATGGATCATCGTAAGGCAGTATCTCGTTCAAATCGATCGATTGAACAACCTATTCATGAAGAAGAAGATTTAGAGAGTGAAGAACAAACTCAAAATCAACCACAAAATCAATCGGAAGAAGAGATTGAAAAAAGAACCAACGCCGGAAATGAAAATAAGAAGGTTAGTTCTACAAACCCATCTCATATTTGATGTTTTTGATTGTTTTGGTCGATTTAATTCGTCAAAATCATGTGTTCTGCGGCGGTTACAGGGTATGGTTCGACGTAAAACAAATGTTAGATGTGCGCCGAGCTGTTCTTGAAAATGAACTCTGAAAGTGCATATGAACGACTCGGCGTATATCTGAAATCTGTTTTGTGCCGAACTTAGTAAAACAGAGACTTATATTTAGGATCGGCTTATTCGATGGTGTTAGTTTTGTGCCGAATATGTTTTGTGAATTTCAGAAATTTTGCATGTGCGTAGGATCGGCTTGTATGGTAGTATTAGTTTTGTGCCGAATAAATGTTGTTTGAAATTCAGAAATTTTGCATGTGCTTAGGATCGGCTTGTATGGTAGTATTAGTTTTGTGCCAAATAAATGTTGTTTGAAATTCATAAATTTTGCATGTGCTTAGGATCGGCTTGTATGGTAGTATTAGTTTTGTGCCGAATAAATGTTGTTTGAATTTCAGAATTTTTGCATGTGCTTAGGATCAGCTTGTATGGTAGTATTAGTTTTGCGCCGAATAAATGTTTCAATTCATAAGTCTAGATTCGGCTTATTCGATAGTATTAGGGCTGCGCCGAATATCATTGTTAAAATTTCATAAATTTTACAAGTGTGTAGGATCGGCTTATTTATATGATATCATGTTGCGCCGAATACATGTTTGAGTTCATAATCATAGGTTCGACTTATTCGACAATATCGGTTGTGAGCCGAATACAGGGTTCGGCTTACTCGACAATATAGGTTTTGAGCCGAATATTTAGGATCGGCGTATAATTATTTTTTGGTATGAGCCGATCCACTCTCTGTGTAAGCTAATAAAAATTTCAAGACATGATTCAAACTTGCGCCGAATTAGTCTTATAACTTTCATACTTGTGTCAGGACCAATGCCGCGGGTAGGGAGATGTTGAAAAAAATGAAGGACAAAATTGATTCCAAAACACCAATGACCGTGGAAGAACAAAACTACCTCTACAAAAAGTGGGATGCAATCATCAACAAAGGAGAAGGACCCGAGGAACCCGGACAAAAGCCTACCACTAAGAAGAGGGGTCGTGGTTAAATGTCCTTTTATGTTTCCAACTTCCTTTTAATGTTTTTCTTAAGTTTTAAGTACACTTTTATGGTGTTGCAAACACCTTTGCTTTTAGGTGCTCAACTTTGTTTTTAATTGTGCTGGGTTTGGTTATGGACACCTTCAATTTCATGTTTTAATGAATAGATTAACGGTTATGCGCCGAATTTATAGGTTCGGCTTATCCTCTAATGTTAGTTACGCGCCGAATCATTTGTCCTTCAGGTTCGGCTTTTTCTATAATTTGAGTTATAAGCCGAGCCTTAAAAATCATTATTGGTGTAATCCAGTACATAGTTCGGATTAAATCTCACCAATATGGTGAGCCGAATCTGTAAAAATTTTCAAATTTTTTTTTAAAATAGCCGTTACTTATATAGGTTCGCCTTATGTTCTAAAATTTCTATAAGCCGAACCTTTACTTTTTTTCACGAAAATCTAGGAACGACTCTTTTTTTGAAAGATATAGCCGTTGTAAAACTATATTCTATATATACCTACATGTTTTTTCATATTCTTAACCACATATGCTCAACAAATGGCACCCCCAACTCCTAAGTTTACTCTAGAAGAAGATTTATCTATTTGCACTAATTATGTAGCATACTATCCAAAGAAGGGTGAAGAACGACGAGTAAATGGTCTGATGAGTATGTACTACTTGGTTAGAATTCATGAAGCCTTCAGCACGGAAACAGGTAATCCTCACAACCGGGATAGTGCGTCCTTGTTTTGCCGAATTATAAGTATTAAGAAAAAAGTCTCAGACTTCATAGCTTTAGTTCGGATTGTGAGTCGATATCGACTCAAAGGTGAAACAAACTCTGAGATTGAAGTTCGAGCTCTAGAGGAATGGCGACGATGGAAGGGAAAGAATTTCAAATACAAAGATCACTACCACATTCTTAGAAGGTTTCTCATTACCCGTTTAGGATATTAGAAATTAATTGCAAGCCTACTATGTAGCAGGGATGTAATCCATATTTTCTATGAATTTGAAAAGTCTATTTGGAATGATATGATAATTCTTGTTTTCATGAATCATGAAAGGTTCGGCTTTCAAGAATTCCTTCTTTTTCTTTACTCGTGTCTCCAACGGTAGCTTAGCAATATTCTCTAATTCTTTCAACTTAAGTGGTTGAATTATCGGTTGACATTTTTTCCTCACATTGCACCATATGTGAAACGTACAAAGAAAATTGAATGCATCCGGAAATACCTTCTTAATAGCTTAACGATGAATCTTGATCGGAAACGAACACTTTAGGAAGAGCACCCACCCGGAAGATTAACTTCAATTGTTCTAACCCCCAAACATAACTCTCTTTCTTCTCGTTTTTCATGAAACAAAAAGCCACGGTGAACGGTGCCTTTGTCGAAGTATGCCCCACAATGTTCATCAACGGCATCTCATATTTATTAGTCTTGTACGTGCAATCCAATATAATAACCTGTGGGAAGCATAGAGCCAATTGGGCGCATTCCGGGTGGGCAAGGAAAAGATGTGTGACTTGACCGAAGTCATCCAACTTCTTTTGGAAAGCGTAGTTATTCTTCACCCCTAACCACATTACTTGTTGCATCACCATCCTACCTTGCAAATTGAGTATTCTAATCTTTTGTCATGCATTGTAGATAGTTTGCATAGTCGACTTGTTATTGTTGTTGTCCGCCTTCAATTTGCTAAGAATCCTAGAAGGTGGCAAACGTGCTCGTGTCATTTTATCCACTTCTAGCATCTCGTCGGGTTTGAGTCGCGCTAATTTCGCATGTCCATGAAGGTCTTTGGGACGTGGGTGGTTATGACGACAATCCATATCTTTATTCATTATCCAATATTGATCTTCTTTGTTCATGGACTTATTCTTGAGGTTGAAAACGATCTTGAAAGGGAAATTTCTTTTCTTCGTTTTCGTCCTATTCTTTCTCCCGGTCTTCCCAACGTATACAGTACCCTTTTTAACCTTGCTAGCGCCGGTTCCACTACGCTCACAAATCATTTCAAACCGATCCCATCGGCTTTGTTGTCCTTTAACTAGTACACAATTTATCTTCATCGCGTGTTCCTCAAGCCAATCCAGAACTTCTGGTTTAGTTTTCCATATCTACGTTCATTCCAAAACAAGTAATTAGTAAGCAAAACTTTGGAATATTCCGACAACATTAAGGTAAGCAAAAGGTTCTTACATACCAAATCATTTTGGAAGTGATCCTTGGTATCCTCGTGAATTATGTCTACTGGATCAGGTTGATTTTCCATGGGTCCAAGCACGATCTACAAAGAATATCACAAGGTTAAACACTAGAAAGGGAATATAATAACAAGGTTCGGCGCATTCGATAATCACATTATGTGCCGAACTATAAACATTTAGAGGTTTCGGCTTGTACGATATCCTCAATATGTGCCGAACCACAAACAATATTTTAACCCAACAATTAACAAATGCATGTTCGACTCAGAAGATAATCATATTATGTGCCGAACCTTGGACATAAGAGGTTTCGGCTTGTACGATATCCTCAATATGTGCCGAACCTCGAACAATATTTTAACCCAAAAATTTACAAATTTATGTTCGGCTCAGAAGATAATCATATTATGTGCCGAACCTTGGACATAAGAGGTTTCGGCTTATACGATATCCTCAATATGTGCCGAACCTCGAACAATATTTTAACCCAAAAATTTACAAATTTATGTTCGGCTCATACTATAATCAAATTATGTGCCGAACCTTGAACATAAGAGGTTTCGGCTGATACGATATTCTCCATATGTGCCGAACCAGTAACAATATTTCAACCCAGAAATTAAAAAATTATGTTCGGCACATACGATTTTGGATATGTAAGCCGAATTAGTAATGATTCTATTCCGGGCTATTCAGGATGTTGTTCGGCTTACTATGAAACTTTCATATAAGGCGAACTAGTGTCTAGCAAAAGGGTTGGAATTGGAAATTATAGGTTCGGCGCATGCAGTAAACAGATTCAGTAAGTCGAACCGTTCATCAATGGTAGATTCGGCTCATAGATGTGAGCCGAACCTCAACCTGTTTCGCCGAACCATGATTCAAAAAACCTAACTTTTGATAATTGAGAGCTATAGAAGTGAGATTAAGTATAGGATATAAGTGTACCTGTGTATTAGAAGAATTGGGTTCCTCATCAATGTCTTCATCATCAGGATTTGGCTCATAAAAATCATCATCTTGAGTTTGTGTTTGAGTTTGAGCTTGAGCTTGAGTTTGAGTGGGTGTAAAATCATTCTCATAATCTAAGAAATCAGCCATTTCTGGATCATTGTTGTAGTTGATGTGTATTTTCCTAGGTTTTTTAGATGAATGATGACCCTCCTCATCCTCCATTGAATCAAGAATTAGAATTTTCTCACTTTCTCCTTCTCTTTCTCTCCTTCTTAACCAAACCAAAATTTTGATTTTTTTTTCCTCAAATTTTTCATCTAAACAACTCTTATAATTCTGAAAATTATCTTAATCACTAAACAAAATATTTAATCACTAATCAAGATTATTAACACTAATACGTAAAGGGCAGATTTGCCATTAAAAAAAATTGGGTTGAGCGATTATCTGATTTTGCTATTCAACAACCTTTTTTGTCTTCATTCAGTATGCCTTGAAAGATTTTGGTATGCCCAGTATTATGGTTCAAAAAAAGTGCCCAAGTCCCATTGGAGTTTCTCTAGGGAATCTAAAAACGGTTTTTCTTTGTTTTCGGCTCTGGTTTTGTTTCAAACCGTACCAAACCATAGGTATGTGCAGCCCTCCCTGCAGCTTCGCCGGAGAATAACGTCTTCTTTAAAACAAATTTAGGCAGCCTTTTCTTTCTACGCCATCGTACGTCTTCCTGCTGACGTGCATGTGGCCACCATTGTATGTATGCTCGGTCCCATTCTTCCTTCCCCACAAAATCAAAAGATCAAACAATTTTAAACCCAAAAAATCAGGAAAAAAAAAAGAGATCAAAATTGACAGTTTTCTTGATCTTTTCTGTTGTTCAGGTTAGTCGTTATACAACCTATATTCTTTATTCATATTTTTGAATTTTGATTATTGAATTGTGGTTCTATTTTCCATTTTAAGATCTAATTATTGGAGTTGCACATTGATGCCAAAGAATATACCTAGTATTCATTTTGTTATTCATCTTCTCTTTTCAATTTGTAGGACCATTACTTTTGGATTCCAAATCTGAATTTCTTTTAACTCATATTCTAGTTAAAAAAGAGGTGATAAATCTTGGTGGGTTTGATTTATTTTTCATGAAAATTCAATGAATTTTGTGGATTTTCAATTGATTTTTGACAAGTTTTCTTATATATTAGATTTGAGTGTTATTGATTTGTGTTTAAAAGCCTCACAATTGGGTGAGGCATTTGAAAGTGTAAGCATTTTTCGATCAAAAGATCCGGGAAAATGTTTGCAGTGGAGAAACTCAGTAGTTACATTACACAAGGAGTTTATACGGTATCAGGTCCGTTTCATCCATTCGGTGGAGCTGTTGATATTATTGTAGTTCAACAACAAGATGGGAGCTTTAAGTCATCTCCATGGAATGTAAGGTTTGGGAAATTTCAAGGAGTTCTGAAAACTAAAGAGAAAGTTGTTAATATAAGTGTTAATGGTGTCGAAGCGAATTTTCATATGTATTTAGATCATAAGGGAGAAGCTTACTTTCTAAAAGATGTTAAAGAAGATGAAGACAATTCTGTTGCATCCTCTTGTAAGTCTTCTGACTATGACACGGAGGATCCGAGTCAGAATGGGAAGTTAAAACAATCTAGAAGTTGTGATTTGGATTCTGATTTGCGAGGTTCAGTTACTCAGATTAATGCAGGTAGTCAGAAGATTGTGCTGACAACTAATTCTAGCCGAAAACTGATTTTTGGCTTCATGTTTGGACGAAAATCTGTGGAGGGTGATAAGCAGGATGAAGGGAGTGGCGTCGGGATGGTAAGGGCTAGTTCATTAGAATGTGCAGAGATGGCGGCAGACCTCTTAGAGCTTAATTGGTCTACTAATAGATCAAGTTCGGGTAACTCTTCTAGGTTGTCTGCTTCGAGTCTGCCTGCTGAGGTTTATAATGATTTTCAGATTAACGATGAGAGCAGTTCTGAAATTTTGGGTGTCTCGGATGGGAAAATGGATGATTGTTCTGAGCATGATATTCAAAAGTCTGATTCCAATGATGAGGTCAGTAAGCCAAGAGGTCCTTCACCAGCATCACAGGACCAAGATGTAAAATTGTCCATATTGGAGGGAAGTGCTTCAAGTCAGGGGGTAGCCGAAGCATCAATAGGGGTCAGCAAATTTGATGTGCACAATGTAGAAGTTGAAGAGAGAGAGGAGGTTTCTATGTCTGAGTTTGCTATTTTTTGTGAACAAAATTCACATTTAGACAAGCTGGAAGGAGGGTCAGGTAATATGCCGGACAACATAGAAGAGTCATTTGTTGAAACAGATGGTTATTCAAGTTGCAGCGTTTCTCATGAAGAAGATCTCTACACAAGATTTGAATCTTCAGACAGTCCTAGAATTGTTGTTGATCTTCGGCTTGAAGGAAGCTCGGGTGACATGCTAGGAGACTTGGAACAAACTTTTGATGAAACGGATGGTTATTCCAGTTGTCGTGCTTCACATGATGAAAGAGAAGCTGTCTGCCTGAATACCGAGTCTTCAGAGAGTCCAAGTATAGCTACTGATGTTCTGTGTCAAGGAGGATCAGGTAATACGGTGGTTAATATGGATCAGTCTTTTGATGTACCGGATAGTTATTCAAGTTGTTGTGTTCCTCACGAAGAGAGAGAAGGTCTCTGCATAAAGGCTCAATCTTCAGAGAGTCCAAAAATAAATGTTAATGTTCCCGATGAACAATGTCACGAGAATGTGAATAGTCGTGTAGGTGACTGTGAGGTATCCATAGTGAATGTGCATCCAGAAGTTAATTGTGAGAAAGCCGAAACAATCCTGCGTCCTGAATCCGGTACACTCCTGATCAAGGAAATAGCCAATGGTGAAACTGAGAGTATTTCTGTTGCCAAAGATATGGATGTTACTACTCTTGAATCACCTTTGCCTGTTGCTATCCACCAAGAAGCGGAAGATGATATAATCACCATTACAAAAAGTTTTGAAACAGATGAACTTGAAGTTTCTACCAGTCAATCTCCAGTAACAGGCTTCTCAAATTCTAGTTTGGCTGACATGAGTACCCTTGAAGAATCCTCTATACGTGAAGTTGATTTTTCAATAGTCACCAGGAACCAAATGGTTGATTCAGCTGAAGCATCAGAGTCAATAGGCACTTCTATTTCCTCCAGTTTTAGCCCCTCCATTCATAGACATAAAGAAGAGGATAATGTCAGAGGAGAAAATGATAAGCTCAATCCTTCACTTGACGTTGATTTTGGTCAAGGATTGAATATTGATGATCTCCATGAAAAATTATCAAACTCAAGCATGGCAGTGTCAGATGGTTCAACCGAAGATCAGTTTCTTTCCAGTGACATTGATGATTTCATAACAGATGGTATGCAGTCCAAGGATGACTCCATTACTCATCCCATGGTTTCAGTGGATGATGCTGTAGGAATGCAAAGTTCAGGTGATACAAATACTGATGCATCATTATCCAAGGATGAATTTGCTGTGAAGTGTTCACCAGATGCTTTTACACCCCTGATTGAAGAGTCAAAGAATACATCGTCACCGATGAGTATTCCAAGAAGTCAAAAGGTTGCTGCAGAAGAATCTATGAGAAGGATAGAGTCAGCACCCATTCTTCGGTCTCACATTGGGGATTTGGAGGCATCTGATCATTCTCTCCCTCTTAGCCACTCACTTGGTTCTAATTCTGAACTAAAGGATAATCTTATTGCTGAAGATATCCAACTATTAGAGAGACTCAAAAGCATGCCAGATAACTCTGGAATTGGTAAGGCAGCTGTGTTTCGTCATTTCAACTCAACTTATGATATTGCTCTGAGGACTTAAATGAACTTTGCGAGTCATGAGCGATAAGATACATCTGTTTTTGCTTCTGTTTTCATTTCTTTTGCTTCATACTTAATAGAACTTGTAAATCTTACCTATTGTAGAAACTCATTATAAATCCTTTTGTCGGGTGTAGAGATATCTCTATGCAGACACTTGCTGTTTGAGGGGATGGGGGTTCTTGCTGCTTCTCAAGCGTTTGAAGCTGAAAAGATGGCTTTTACTTCTCTACTGCCTAGCCTTTTGAAAGACGACAGGCTCGTCGTGAAACTCGGAGGACAGTATTTTCCCTGGGATGCTGGTGCACATATTATTTCACAGATATACTCATCTACTCATGAACAAATTTCTGAGCCTAAAGGTATGATAGCTGTGGATCAAGTTGTGAAAAGCCTCGAAGATGATGCATCAACCACCGTAGCCACCTCTGGTGGAAGCTGGGGAATTTGGCCTTTCACTTTCAAAAAATCAGCATCAACAAATTCCGTCCAATCAGTTTTAGATGGCACAAAAGAATCTCAAGCTGATAATGTGGCCGAGAGCATTAATAACATAGCAGGGGATAAAAAACCCGAAGAGGCCAAAATTTCTAAAACGAGGACAAAAGCGAAGTCCATTGTTCCAACATCGGAACAATTGAAAACCTTGGGCCTGAAGGAAGGACAGAATGAGGTCACCTTCACATTCTCAACTGCAATGCTTGGGAAACAGAGGGTTGGTTAATATCTGTTTGTTAGCGTTTAACTCAGGTTCTGATTCTTTGCGTAAATATGTTTCTATTAAGCTCACTTATTAAGAAATGTTCTTGAACAGGTGGAGGCGAGAATATATTTGTGGAAATGGAACACTCGTATAGTTATCTCTGACGTAGATGGGACAATCACCAAGTAATGGTTTTTTAGTAATTCAATCGAAAGGGAACTTTTGTTGGTTCTTCTAATCTGTTTTGGTTACAGGGGTACTATCTTTATCGACCTATTCTGATTCCCCTTTTTGTTGTGTTCTTATTAAAGATCGGATGTTCTTGGGCAGTTCATGCCTTTGGTTGGAAGGGATTGGTCACAGACAGGAGTTGCCCATCTGTTTTCAGCAATAAAGGTACACTTTATCTTCTCATACAATTTTTTGCACTAGAAGGTCTAGTTATATGTTTTTAGGTCAACCATGGCACCATCTATTATTGTATCGTTGCTCTTTAATTGTTCACGTGTGACATTCAATGTCTTGTAGGAAAATGGGTATCAGTTACTTTTTCTTAGTGCACGTGCCATCTCACAGGCCTATATAACGAGGCGATTCCTTCTCAATCTCAAGCAGGTGATGCATTAAACTCTAGTGCAAAGTTCTGAAGTCTATGCCTCCGAATTGTGAAAAATGACCAATTCTACCGTCATAGAAGAACAATCACATGATAATTTTTTTAATGGAGAAACTGTTTTGTGCATATGCAGGATGGAAAGGCACTTCCTGATGGGCCTGTTGTTATTTCCCCTGATGGGCTCTTTCCTTCCTTATATCGTGAAGGTAAATTTCCTTTTTAGTGATTCAAATTTATGTTGTCAGTTTGGTGGTATGCAGTTTATTTGATGCTGGACAATTTTCTGTTATCCCATGTAATTTCTTCGAGTCTGATGGGATGCATTAACCCGGTTATTTGTTTGATTTAACTTCTAACTTCCGTTCTCTATCTTTGCCTTTTGGTTTGATAAAGATGCAATTCTCTTTCATTGTTAACAGTTATTAGACGGGCTCCTCACGAATTCAAGATTGCGTGCCTCAGTGTGAGTTCTCTCCTACAATAGTAATCTTTATGCCAAACGTTTTTGTTACAAAATACGATCCACTATTGCTGTACTGTTAGAAGATTTATGGGTCCTATGGATGTTGTTAAAATTATTGATATATGACACCTGAATATAGGATGTTTGAGAAAATTGTGGTTAATGAATCTGGTTCTCCAAATGTCCAGGATATCAAGGCATTATTTCCACCTGATTGTAATCCGTTTTACGCTGGATTCGGCAACAGAGACACCGATGAGTTTAGCTACCTTAAAGTTGGAATTCCGAAAGGAAAGATTTTCATTATTAATCCTAAGGTATCATTTGAAAACTTTAATGTTTCACTTGTATGAAAGATGAGATAAAGAGATCAGCAAGGATCCTGATTTGGTTTTCTATTCCTCCTTTGATGCTGTTGTAATTACAGGGTCAAGTTGCTGTGAATCGTCGGGTTGACACGAAATCTTATACTTCTCTTCATGAACTTGTCAATGGCATGTTTCCACCCATGTGCTCTTCAGCTGAGCCGGTATTTGCACAACTCTGCACTCTCCTTTTCGTATTTGTAAAACACCACTACCATGCATTTGCATGGATATTAGGCAAAGTCTAGTTGCAAGAAATAAAGCTTGCTGATGAGCTTTACCAATATTTTATATTCGGTTGAGGTTGACCAAATACTTCCTTCCCTTTTCCTGGTGCAGGAGGAATACAACACATGGAATTTCTGGAAAGTGCCTCTTCCTGATATCGATATCTGAAGATGCCAGCAAGAGACTACTATTGTATAGGCCGCCATTGGAATTAAGGCAAAAGGACGTTATCATGTTGGTTCTGATATCATTTAGGTAAATCTACACTCGAAAATGTCCATATTCTCTGTACTACCTGAATGCGCATTTAGGGGGTATCCTGAGAACATATTGTATTTCATCACAGTGACCAACCTCAAAAACTCATATACATCTCGTTCTGCAATTATTCATAATGCATGGACCCAGCTCTGCGAAACCAGCAAAGTTGTACAATTCGTAGATGATGGACAACATTTAAAGGCTGGCATACTTCTTGTGTTGATGTATGTATATTCTGGGCTGCAGAAACTGATGGGTGTGTAAAGATCTAGGGTAACAGAAAGATGCAATCTCCTTAGTTCCTAGATAATACCTTTTTAGCGTATTGTTGCGTACTTATACAGTCTGTGTAAAGAGCGAATAATACGGGCAACTCAACTGTATCTTTGTAGAGGTAAACTGTTAAAAAGGTGAAGGGGGATCTCAACTGTCTTTGTAGATGTGAATTGTTTCGAAGGTGAAGGGGGATAAAGAACTAGAGAAGAAACATATACATGTATCCTTGTTTATATAGTAACGCAAATTTTCTTTAATATTCATTGATTAAGTTTTCGGGTATCCTTCAAGCTTAATTCTGAACTTGCATAAATGTTTTCCTGGTTCATTACATGTACCGATGACCAACAAAAGAAACCCGCACTTTGATACCTTAATCAGTTTCAAGAATTATTTAGCGCATACATAATAAAGTCTCACACAACACTCATTACAACCCAATTAAGCAGTATCTAGCTCCTGAATGAAATACCATCAACACAATATTATTAGATACAGTTAAGGTTTAGTAAGCAGTAATCTTGAAACCCATACACTGCTCGGCAAAATCCAAGAGATTGTAAATTTCCTCGTCATCAATATAGCCATCACCATTTGCATCAGCATAGTTTCGGCCCTTCTTCGTGTTCTTCCAAGCACTGAACCAACCTCCGATACTTCGAATAGCTTTACGAAGTTCATCTTTGCTTATTCGTCCGTCACGATTGGAGTCAAATTCCATGATCCATACCTTAAATTCATCGATGGTCATCTCGCGTTGTTTACCACCACCATCGCCATGAATACGTGTATGAGTGGCAACTGATCTGGTCGTAATTGCCATGGATCTAACGTTAAAGAAGGCAGAAAGTGTTTGCCTAAATTGATTGATCTTGCACTCTATCTTCCTTTCACTAATTTGGACATACACTGTGTTTATATAACATTTCTCTTTCAGTTTTTATTCTTTCTTATCTATGAAGAATCAATCGCCAGAAATAAAGAAAAAGAGAGCATATCTAAAGAAAAGATGTTATTCCCTACTCAAGTACAAGTTGAATGCAGGTAGGACTAAGAGAATTTCTCGTCCACAGTTCAGGCAGCATAAAACATGCGTTAATTATGTCTATTTCCCGTTTTTTGGATGATTAATTTAAAGCTGGCAACAGAGACCAACCATTTCTCGTTTCTTTTTGGGGTACTTGATTCTGCTTAGTGCAATCAAAACCGAATTATGTTTGATTAAATTAAACAATAGATTTTGCTTAGTGCAATCAAAGCCTAATCATGTTTGATCAAACAAAGCCAATTTAGAGTTGGTTTAGTTGTGACTTTTTAAAGCAAGGGCTATGTGATGAGACCTCTCATTCAAGACGAATGAGCTCGATCAAATTCGATTGAATTAGGTGTTATTATGAGATGAGAATACTCACCTATTTAGCAAAACTCTTTCACACACTCTTCCATTTGAATGAGGGTTCAACAGTCGAGAGTAGGAGGCTAGTCTTCAGCGGCTTGGAAAAAACCTTCTTGAGCGGCTGATATTTAGCCCGTCAAGGATATCTTTTAGTTTTTTATTTGTCATAGACTCGTTAACACGGGTCTTGCGTATTTTATTATTAAAAAAGAAAAGATATACGTGGAGTCACATGTTCAACCTTTTTTTATTTCACCTGGCTCTGCCCCTGAATTGTGGTGGAAGATGTAGTGACGGTGAGTGCTGGTAAGTAGTGATGGACAATATTAATTTTATGTTGTCGTTACAACATTGATAACATCGTAGTGTGGAAGATGTGGTTGGTTGTTTTTAACACTTAATGAAGGTACCATATATTTTAGGGATGATATTATACAAGATAATATTTTCATGATCGTAATTGGATCACCCAAATGGTACCCCTATTATCTTTGGTATTATATCGTATAAATCATGATTTTTTAATGTTAAAATAAAATTGATTGCAATACAAAAAAGAATATATACACGGAAAAAATAATGAAACTAATTAATTGACGACATTTTGTTCAATCTAAATCTCATATATGGCATTTGTGGTTGAGAATTGCGTCCAACAACCTACATTGGATAGGCGGCAATGATAGTGGCAGTGGTGGAGTTAAAAATTGACATTGAGGAGGTATGAGGATCGGGCGACCGCCCAGTCGACTCAATCTTCTCCGATTAAATAAATTCTGGGATCTAAATCTTCTGCATGCTCTAAATTCAGAAAATTTTCGCTTCAATCTCCTTTAATTTATCTTTTTTGATTGATTTCTTTTTCTCAATTCTCTAATTTATTTCAATACCCTAATTGTTTTCCTTTCTATGTCAGGCTAAGACTCCCTGGTTTACCGGCCATGTAGCCCCATTAGGGGCCGTTTTATCTACTGTAGTATCTGTTTCTTCCTTCTATGGCGAATCTCATCTCCCTCCTTTTGCTGGTCGCGTGTTGCTGCAGTTGCACTTGAAGGGGCTTCCCTTTTTACCTTCAATTTTTTGAGCCACAGTGTAATCTTTAAGAATTTTAATCACCTTATTCAAATCGATAAATCCAGGGGTTTCTCTATCTTCTATCCAGGTTTGATTTTTATTTAGTCCCAATTTATTCCTGGGGTTGCTCTTAATTTGGATCATGTTCCTTATTTGCTGCACTCAATATCATTGGCTAAATATTCTCCCCGTTCTCTGATTGTTTATCGCTGGGACTTTTTATTCTATCCATTTTAGTTTCGTTGATGTCTATTTCTTTGTTTGGCCAAAAATCTCCCTTGTTCACAGATTGTTCGTTAAATTGTCTGTGAGTCATTACCCCTAGTACTTTGTATTCTCCTTTGTTAGAATTTCTTCCCAATCTTGCATATACTCAATTAAGTCTTTTTCATGCTCCTATATGTTTGTTTTATTGTTTCTGAGAAGTTTTGTTAGTTTTGCTGGCTTTTATTGCTCTAATTGATGTCGACTTCCCCAAGTTTCTCCTCGCTGTGGCATAACTATTTTGGTTTTGTGTCGGATCTCTTATTTAAGGTCTGGTTTCTTTGTTGTTCTTGTAAAATAGTTATCACGCATTGGTTTTGAAGTATTTGTGTCGACTTTCCGTGGTTTTATCCGCTTAACTATTCTGGGTTACTGTCAGACAGTGTCTCGTCTGGTTTCTTTGTTATCTTACAAGTAGAATAGTTTCTCCAGTGGTTTTCTAGCTAATCTTGGCCAGCATCACCCAAGTATCAACTTTTATTTTATTCCTAAATTTAATCCATTGCATCAGTCTCATAGGGTGGTAACATAAGGTTTCTTTTGTTTAGTGTCTCTTTATTCTAAACCAAATTTATCGTTTATTTTGGTCAGATGAGTTTTTACACTCTCCCAGCAACAATCTTTGAACAATGTTTCTTTCTTTTGCCAACCTATGATGCAGCTTTTAGTCATTTTCCATCTAAATTAATTTATGTCAGTTTCCCCTGAGGTTCTGGTCTCAACAATGATGTTGGTTTGTAAATCGAGTAGATTCTGTGACATGTATTTTTTGATAGGTATTTGTGATATTCTTTTACCCCGACAGCATCATCTCTTGCAGCTTCTCTCTGGCCAGCAATTTCTATACTCGCTCGCCGTCTTTTTAACAGATACTACACAGATTTAATGGCTTCCTGATTGGGGTTACTATGTCGGTAAACTGTTCTTTTCTTCCCGGTTATAGTTTATTTCCAGTTGTTTCTTTTTTGTAATCATTTCCTTTCATAATTTTTGTAATCATTTCCTTTCCTTTCAATTTTTTTTGGAGCTGTGCACTAGTAATACTTTTATAGTTTCTCTCAAGTTCTGTTTACAATATTCATTTTTTTGCCCTTTCTCAGTCCTTTGTGTTCACCTTTCCTCTATAGTTTTACAGTTCGGTGAGTAGCTTTAAAGATTTTATTAGTGATAATTCTTACATTCCAAGGTGATTTCTTATTATGCTTCAACTTAGTTATCTCTCTTTCAATTTTAGTCACAGCTAGCCATTGGTATCTTTAACAGCTATTTCCAATTTCTTTTCATTTCTTGTTTATTATTCTTTTCCTTTGTCCGAGTCTTCTTATACAGTGCAATCTTTTCTCTTAGGAACAGTTTCTTTCAGGTTTCTTTCAATATGAAACTATTATCCTGGAATGTCCAGGGTATTGGGACCCCATTAACAAAGGATCATTTTAGTTATCTATGCCAGTATTATAAGCCCGATATCATTTTTCTAGCCGAGACAAAAGCTCCTTTGTCTCGAATGGATTTATTCTTTAAAAAATCTCAGTTTCATGATTGGTTTATTGTTCCTTCCGTGGGAATAGCTAAAGGGCTAGCAATAACATGGCACGATAACATAGATATGAAGTTAATCTCATCGAAGTTTAATGTTTGTCACTTTGACACGAAACTAGGAGATAAGGAGGTGCTAATTACATGTGTTTATGGTGTTGTCGACGTTGAGGATAAAATTGAACAATGGTCTCACATTTTAGATATAGCGCAACAAGTAAATAAACCATGGATCTTGATTGGGGATCTAAATATCATCTTAGATCCAGATGAAAAACAAGGTGGAAATAAAACGAGTTCAAGCAGTAAATCCTTCATCCTTCACATAATTGATTCTCTGGGACTACAAGATGCTGGATATGAAGGCGTTCCATTCACTTGGTCCAACAACAGAAAGGGTGACGCGAATATATGCGAAAGAATTGACAGAGCTTTGACCTCCTTCCTATGGACTCAGATTTTTCCGGACACCAAGGTAACTCATTTACCCAGAGTAGGATCAGATCATACGCCTATTTTACTTGATTCCAACCCTGATAAATAAAAGACCCAAAAACCCTTCAGGTGCATTAGATCTTGGCTATCCCATCCTACTTTATCCATTCTTGTAGAGGCTTCTTGGAAATTACACTCAAATAATTACTCAGATAAAAACTTTTCCTCGAACCTACAACTCATGTCCTCAGATCTGGCTCATTGGAATTCATAAGTTTGCGGAAACATTCACAAAAATATTAAAACCTTAAATAATAAAATAGAGAGCATCCATAGATCTGGAAATATATCCAATGACATTGAGAAATTAAAAAATCTCCAAGCGGAGCTAGGAAAATGGTACAAAATCAAAAATGATTTCTACCATCAATTATCTAGAGATAAGTTCTTCAGAGAATATGACCAGAATACAGAATATTTCCATGCCACCATCTCGAATAG
Source organism: Papaver somniferum (assembly GCF_003573695.1). NCBI lineage: Eukaryota > Viridiplantae > Streptophyta > Magnoliopsida > Ranunculales > Papaveraceae > Papaver > Papaver somniferum. The sequence goes on from NC_039358.1 coordinate 115,732,526, forward strand.
AAAAAGAATCAATGCGATAAATTTTCTTAGCGAACCTTCTGGGCTTTGGCTTTCAGATAGAGATCAAATCAATTCGCTTCTGGTTAACCATTTCCGACAAATAGGCACTTCCCAAAGCAACAATTTTAATTTTGATCTTTCTAGTATCATAAATCCTTGCATCATTGTTGAAGAAAATACTTCCTTATCAGAAATCCCCACTAAAGAAGAGATTTGGCTCACCCTATCAAATATGAACCAATGGGGAGTCCCAGGCCCGGATGGCTTCCAACCAGGTTTTTTTAAAGCCAACTGGGACATACTGAGAAAAGATATCACTGGCTCAGTCCAAGAATTCTTTCGATCAGGCATTCTCGACAAAGATTTTAATCATTCCTTCATAACCCTCATCCCAAAAATTTTCACGCCTCAAACTCCGGGAGATTTCATACCTATAAGCCTGAGCAATACCATTTATAAAATAATCTCAAAAATATTATCTAATAGATTAAAACCCATTCTCAGTAAAATACAATCAATCGGCGTTTCTCCCTGGTCGACAGATCACAGATAACATCATAATTGCTCATGAGCTTATCCACTCGATGAAAATCTCCAAGAAAAAAAGGGCTTTCTAGCGTTAAAACTAGACCTATCAAAAGCTTTAGATAGGGTTGAATGGACTTTTATTGAGAAAGTTCTCTTAGCTTTTGGCTTCTCGGAAAACTGGACAAACCTCATTTTGCAATGCATATCGACAACCTCTTTTTCAATTCTTCTCAACGGTTCCCCGGGACCCACTTTCAACACTTCGAGAGGTTTAAGACAAGGCGATGCATTATCGCCGTATCTTTTCCTAATTTGCATGGAAATTCTATCTAGACTCCTTGAAAAAGCTATTGAAGACAAGAAAATCACTGGATTTCAAATCAACAAAAATGCTCCCAATATATCCCACTTATTTTTCGCGGACGACTGCTTTTTATTTACAAAAGTGGATCTTGGGGAAGCGAAAAGTCTTTTGGAAATCTTACAATTATTTGGGAACATAACAGGCCAGATGGTTAATCTTCAAAAATCCAGCGTCTACTTCAGCCCATGAATACATCCGAAACATGGGAAGATTATAGCAAATTTTGAGCTTGGGTACCCGCTGATGACCAAAAACGATAGATACCTGGGTACCCCGCTCTTCTTTGATAAGAATCGAAAAGCCAATTTTGAGCCTCTACTATAACGATATTATTCAACTTTACAAGGTTGGAAATCAAAACTGTTATCTCAAGCGGGTAGGACTGTCTTGATAAAATCTATCCTCCAATCTTACCCAACCTATCAAATGCAAGTTCTTGCACTGCCAAAAGAAACACTTGATCAACTCGACCGAATTCAGAGAAATTTCTAGTGGAAAAAGATGGGCAAAAAAGAAATTGAGGATTTATAAAAGCTTGGAAAAGTATATGCAAGCCCATTTCCCAAGGTGGTTTAGGAATTAAAAATCCCCATCATTTCAGTATAGCTCTTCTCACTAAACTTGCCAGTACATTGGTAACTGAACAAGACCAATTATGGGTCAAACTTCTAAAAGCAAAATATTTCCCAAACTCGCACCCTCTAGAAAATTCCAGAACCTCGAACCTGTCTTAGATCTGGACCAGCATACAAAAAGGTTTAGAGCTAATAAAAGGAAATTTTGTTTGGCAAGTCAAAAACGGAGCTTCAATAAAAATTTGGGAAGACAGATGGATTCCTAACGCAGATATAATCCATAAAGTCCCCAACCTTCAAGATCAGACACCAACAAGAGTTCAAGAGATAATAACGGATCAGAATAAGTAGGATCAAGGAAAGCTAAACCAATTCTTTTATCCAGAAGATAGGGAAAAAATTCAAGCTATAAATCCAAGGAAGCAAGAGCAAGACATCATTAGATGGAGGCATCATCACTCAGGAAAATTCACAGCCAAGAATATTTATAACTTTCTATCTAATCAGAGTCAAGACAATAATGACAACCTAGATTTCCCATGGAATAAGATTTGGAGAATTCAAGCAATTCCAAGAATAAGACTTTTCATATGGAAATTGTCTCAAAAGTTCTTCCAACATCTGCTAGACTAGGTGCTCATAATCCAGATATCGATTCGATTTGCCAGTTATGTAACAATCAAGCGCAAGAAACAGAATTTCATCTATTCTGCGAGTGTCCGTTTGCAAGAGCAGTTTGGTTTGGTCTCTCCCTCAATAATATAATCTCAAGTTACAATTCTAGCACAATTATTTCCTGGATTAAATGGTGGATTACGGAAACTAACTTGAGCCATCTTCAGGTAAAAATTTCCACCATACTCTGGTTCATCTGGAAATACAGATGCTCGGTAGTCTTTGAGAAAATAAACCCAGACCCAATCAATTTAATAGGGAAAATCAATAGTTTCTTACAATCTTCCCCGTCAGATACCCTCTAAAGTAATATGAAAACTCAAAAGAAAATCTCAACCAATTACTCTTGGTCCAACCTAAACTCAGATTGGATAATCTTCATTGATGCTTCCTTTAAGAAAGAAGATTTGTCGATGGGATATGCGTTCATTCTATATTCAGCAGATGAAGAGAATTTCATGCACCTATTTGCGGGTTCGGAGTGGGCTACGTCAGCTTTCCATGCAGAAGCAAAATCCTTATTAAAGGCAGTTACGTGGTTAAAAAAAAATATTTTATCAAGCGTTATCATAGTAACTGACTGCAAAGTGTTAGCAGACAATTTAAACAAGGTAAACACAGATTTTTCATGGACAGCGGAAAACACCTTGCAAAAAATAAGGACAATCTTGGGCGATCTACCTCAAGCTAAAGTGAAATATATTAAGAGGAAGAATAACTCAGCAGCGGACTACATTGCCAGGGAGGCAAGGATTAAAAAGCTTCAGCACATGTCAGATAACTTGCACCAAAAAGTTCATAAATCTAGCATAGATTCTAATGTTTTTGATAAAAATGATCTTGTAAATTTCTTGTACTATATTTGCTAGTTAATATATGATCTTTTTTCCATCAAAAAAAAAAGAGGCCTACTTTTTTTTGAAAAGAAACATGTAAATTTTGGTGGACTAAACCATAAATATATATGGACAAAGTACTATTTATAAAATAAACTAAAAAATTTATGTAGTTATTAAAAATTTAAGGGGTTAGAGCCAGGTTAGTCAACCCTCGGCTCTGCCACTAGGTGGTGGTGGATAAAAAAAATGGATTCATATGGTTTTATGGTGGTGGCGGGTATTAGTGAACAAAAACATATTATGCTAATTTCGTAATGCCAATATGTAACATTATATTATAAAGTATAATACGTGGTTGATCATTCTAATGTTAAAATAAACTTGATAAAACACATGTCCATTTTAAAAAATTGGTGCAATCATTTGCCATGTTATGTAATAATTAAACGGACGACACGAATCAAGATCAGAACATATGAAATTATTTATTATCGATTTGTCTATGTAAAGAGTGGTCAGCATTTATCCTTGACAAAGATAAATTTACCGCTGGGGTTTGTTCAACTTAACCATTTTTAAATGTTTTATTAATTAGTGTCTCATTGATTGTTCATAATGATTAATTAAATTTCTATTATAAATGTTCCTTTAATAATCTAATATAAATACATAATTTTATTAATAAATAGTTTTACTAAAAACTATATTAATTCTAACGGTGGCGGGTGTTTGTGAATGGTGGAGGCGGTGACATTACTATTGGTGGAAGAAATAGTGGCGGATGGTTTTTATGGTGGTGGGTGTTGGTAATAGTAGTGGATAATAATAGATTTTGCTTTTTAAAAAAAAATCTTCACAAAACATGCAACATTATACTGTGAAAGATGTAATTGGTTGTTTTTAGCACGATTGATAAGGACAAAAACCAAATATTTCGAGGATGATACCGGAACGTATAAGAAAATATGATCATGACTGTTGGATCACCGAAACTGTATCTGTATTATATAAAGGCAATGGTGTACCCGCGTAAGAGAACATTATCGCTCTCTCAAGTACTATTACATTCTTTTTCCTGAAAGACCATAATGTTGAGTTGTTTCGCGACAACTACCTACAAAGACAACAACGTACTTTCACTCAGTTCCCGATATAAAACCTTATTGACCGGGAAAATGTATTTACATTCTAAAATATTTGTTTGAAAATTATGTTTGTTCATCAAAATCATCATAAAAAACTCTAAATCATAAATCTAAATTTTGCCTCCGATGTTTATAGAATATTTTTTATATTTTACATTCTCAAATCATGCGACCTCTTGATTACAAATCAACAATATCAAATTACGGATCAATATGTATAAGTTTCATTCACTAGGTTAGAAGGTATAGTAGATACATATGGGTAGATCACACAAAGCAGAACATGACTGAGAATAGTTCCATAATTTGGTCAAGAAATAAGGTCAAAAATTTAAGATTAACTTTCTATAGGACTAATTAGATCGGCTTCGATAGGAGCCGATTAAAATATGGATTAATAATAATTTCCATGTAAGACAATTGCAAAACATAGTTTGGCTAACTCTGCCTATGTAAAGAATGGTCAAGATTTTTCCTTCCTCAATTGCTATGTTATGTGAGAAGGAGGTGATATCTAAGATTGAGGTACAATTCAAATCTATTAGATTCATACCATTTACAACTGGACGCCTTGAAAAAAACGGACGTGTTGTTATTATTATTACAGTTAAGGGATACATTGACCACACTTGCGCAAATAGCTCACTTCGCAAATGATTGGTGTTGCATGTACTGTCAAATTAATTAAGGAAATAAATATTGTTTCCTTAGTTACAACACATTTCCCATATTCTACTACAATTTTAAAACCCGTATCATCTAAAACACCACAAGAAACAAGATTTTTGCAGATATCTGGAACATGAAGAGCTTCATTCAAAGTGAGAGTCTTGCCAGAAGTGAGCTTGAGCAACTTTTCTTTTTCCTACCCGAAGCTGCAGATGAGTTACCCATATATAGAGTTTCTCTCCTTCCCCTACCTTATTATGAGAGGTGAACATATCTCTGTTTCCACAGACATGTTTGGTAGCACCAGAGTCTACCTACCAGTCTCTCACATTTGTTACCAAATTTACTTCAGACACCGTGCCAGAAAATTCATCTTTGTTGTTTTCAACCAAATTAACATTATTTTTCTTTTAAGGTCCTTACGGTTTCTACAGTGAACCGCCATATGTCCAGGATTTCCGCAAGCATAGAAATCACCCTTTAGGCCAGAAGCAGTGTTCGGAGTATTTTGGATATAGTAACTTAGACGCGATGTAAGACTTATGTTCTTTTTTTTTAATAGTTTTTCCACAATCTATTTATTTAAGAAAAATGAACATTGCAAATACATAACATCAACAAAAATTGGACAGATTGCGTTTGACAATAATGGCTACTGATGATCCGGAAACGGGAAAAGAAAGGAAATGTTATAGAAGAATTTTTGGGATATACAATGGATTACTTGATACGAATGAAAGAGGTATAACTATTTCGATTCTAAAATCACATAAAGTTCACGGTAGAAGATGACATCAAGTTTAAAATTAGTAACAAACATAATATGACTAACTAAAATGTTAAAAACAAACAGGATATATAAACTTAGAAAGCCGCGGGACTTGAAGAGGCCAATTTTGAAAACTACAATCTTAGAAAGCAACGATCCACAATACCATAATTTTTTGTTTATAAATATTCAACGTAGAAGATGTCAACTTTTGGTAAAGGATCTATTGACAACCTATTAATTTGAAATATGATCAGGGAGTACAATATGTGTTCAAGGTTCTTTATGAGGTAATGTTGCGCCAGATTGTATTCCAAGTGAAGGTAGGAACATATAGAAGTGACAAAATGTCCAAGACTTTTGAAGTTACCAAAGCCTTCGTTAAGACGAACTGCTGGCACAATACTTTGTTGAAGATTTAATGGCAGAGGTTCGCATATATACAATCCATTCGAAAAGGTGATGGGTACACATTTTAAACATTGTCATCTAATGGATGTTGAAAAATACCGGAAAATCACGTCACATTGGAGAGTTTGTATCATCCGTTCGATGCAAAAAAATTACTATTCTTTGCCTATTTGGAGGATCGACAACATGACCATGATAGATGAGTCAGCTGGAGCGAAATAAGAGCATGGGGAAACTTTTATGGACGATATAAATTTGTTGATTTCACTGAGATGAGCGCTGCTGACGACATATTTCCAAAAAATATTTAAACTTCCATGTTCATGTAGAGAATTATCTCATTATAAGCAATGAACTTAAATAAAAAAGTGTCTGGAAGTTAAGATTATATTTCTTTCGTTTGAGCAAATCTCCGGCGGTAAAATATTAGAGGAAAAAAATAAGAAAAAAAGAGAGGAAAATCCCAACTATTTTTGTGACAAACCCATATTAAATCATAAGGAGTTTATAAGTATTCGGGACACAAATTATACAATATATTAAAAATGAACCAACATCATGGCCCATGTCGTTACGGCACGGGTTAAGGGCTAGTTTGTTATAAGGAAAGCTGATTTGTTTAGGGGGAAAGCTATATTTATTTGACCACGGTATAATTGTATTGACTTTTGGTCATTTAAGAGGAAGAGTAAAAAATTGTCTTTCCCCTAACAAAATATAGAAGTTTACCATTTTGTCATCCAATTTAACCTTATCATATATTTGTGTCATTGTATAAACATGATTAATCCCTAAACATTTTATGATTAGGATCTACAATATATTTCCAGTCATTGTATAAAAATGATCAATCCATACGATTAGCGTATATCGGGCTTAGGATCTACAATATATCTGAGTCCTTGTATAAAAATGATTAATCCATACGATTAGGATATACCGGGCTTTTCTCCACAAAACTTTCACAAAAAAAACAAAACATGAACGATCGCTTATAACCACAAAGAAACAGAACAAAGAACAAGAAAAAAACTCCAATAACGTATGTCCTAGTTGTTGATATATAACATTGATAAATTTAGGGCTAACCAGTACAATCAGAAAAAGCATCTTGTGGAGCAATCAGGTAATGGCTTTGAACCTACCAAGCTAATTAAAGTATATTTGAGATGGAAACTTGTATTAAGCTATTACCACGTGAGACAATCACATACAAAAACATTCAGAAAGAAAATAAAAAAAAATGCTTACTAAATGGCTTATAAAGAAGACGTATGAAGTGATTTCGTTACTCAAAATTCACCCATGACAACCTATGATCCAATTTATCAAACACCTTCATGACGCACGTATAAAAATTTACATACATATAAATAAATTCCAAAACATAAACTTTTCTTTAAACTCAAACTTCAGAATACGTTGTTGATTGATTAAATTAGATAAGATTTAAAAACAAATTGGGTTTCCTCGTGAAATTGATCAGAGTTGGCCTTAATAACACAATTATTTGGTTGTAACCCTTGCTATATAACAGTTAGAAAGGGCTAGAAGATGAGATGAATTTGTTGATAAAATACAATAAAATTTAAGCTATCGAAAAATATGAGAAGAATTTAAACAGGACGATCCAAAATAAAACTTGTGTGTTTTTCCCACTTAAGAGAAATGATTGTTTTATCGAGTAATACAATGAAGCTCATAATCAGTTGAATGAGTTTGGCAAGAGGATAATATGGTAATACACAATAACTAGTAAAAGTCAATTACGATAAATATTTCCCCCTATATACATCTCAATAAAATGCGTAAAATGCTTTCCCCTAAATAAATCAGCTTTCCCTATAACAAAATCCTTATAAAAGAACTTTCCCCTATCAATAATCATTTTGTATTTTGATTTTTTATAGCCCCTTTTACTCTACTAAAATAAACCGATCGGACTCGGTATAAGTACTAATTTCTGTCTATAAAAATTCAGGTGGACTTAGAAGGTATGCTATTGGGTGTTAAAATTATGTAAGGTTACATTACCTTTGAGCTATTATAATTAAAAGTAACTGAAAAGGAGAGGCTACCAAGTACAGAAATCTTTTTTTATTTGAGGAGTATGAACACATGTAGTATTTTTAACAATCAAAAGATGCGGAAAAGTAAAAACCACACACACAAGAATTTTGTTAACGAGGAAAACTGCATCTGCAGAAAACCCCGAGATCTCGTCCAGCTTTGAACACCAAATTATTTTAAGCCGCTATGCAAACTAGCCTACTATCAGACATCAGACTGGAATTAGTTGAGACCGAATTAACCCTCCAAGCAATTCAGTTGCAGTTGTGCTCTTTACGTCTCTTAAACCTCAGAAGCTCTACACAATTGATCGCCCCTGGATGACGTCCTTTACAACATAAGAGTTTCTTCAACCTAAGTGAATACTTTTGATACTAATATGCCTCTAACAGATAAGACAATTTGATTTCCCTTTTGATCTTTCGATTTAGGTTTGAAAATCTGTTTGCAATAGACAAAGTCTGGCAAACCTCACGAATCCGGAACACTTACATTCAGTTAGCTGAGAAGCCTGGATTACTAACTATCTCTCAAGAACAATCCAAACAAATCGAAGAAGAGTTTAGATATCTATCTTGAGTAATCACAAAGAGTTAGGCGAAGAGAACTTTGCGATTTCTATCTATCTCGTTCATGATTTGAGATAACAAGAACTTGAAGATCAATAAGAACAAAATCCGGATACACAGACTATCAGGTAAAAGCATAGTCAGACCGGGCTTCGTGAATCCCCAAGTAAAATTTTAAGTCATAACCTAATTATGTTTTTCAGAGGAAACTTATGTTTTAGGGAACGATTCTAGCAAGCAACTAGGACACAAAAGTGTTAGGAATTGAGAAATCATGTTGCATGAGTCTTTCTATTTATAGATTTTCAAGGCTCTAGGTAGCTTTAATTCAATCTAAGATAACTTGAAATCCAAGTAAACACTTTCTCAGTTTAGATGAAATCATGTAAACATGTAGAAGTCTGCCTTGAAAGTACACATAAGAATATACACTATGGTCTAAGGTTCGGAAACCGCATTCAATATAGTTCATATTGGAAAATATTCCTTCTTAACTTTCAAGCATAAGGCGTGTTCATTAACACCAAAGACTTAAATCATGATTCAAAAACGCAGTGTGATTTAGTGAACAAAGTTGTCTTAGAAGGGTTTATGAGAGTTGTAGCAATGCCAAACATATTTCTGAAAATAGTTTATGAGCATCTACTTAGTTCAGTAGTGGGTAAGTATGTATAGGGGAATACATACCTATGGGCAAGTCTATGAATTCAGGTTGTTGGGGTACGCGTACCAGGTAGTGTACCCTTAGTCATTCACGAACTTGGATCCCATGGGTACGTGTACTGGGTATGCGTACCCCCCTTCACTTCACGAAGTCAAAACCGCGGGGTACGCGTACTGGGTATGAGTACCTTTCACACTTTCAACATTCAAATGGGGTACGCATACTGGGTATGCGTACCTACCTTATGACCAGAATGTGCTAAAAACTCTCTTTATGCAATTCGAAACATTCCCAATCGCCATAAATAATAAATATCATTTCTCGGGAAATTTAATCAACTTGAAACAAAAACAGTTCATGATCAATAAATTGTTAAGGATTTATGAATATTCATTGCTTGAATCATATTTCGAGAGATTTATCAAGAGAAGCTTGACTTGAAATTTCTTTTTTGTAATATTAAATTTATTAAAATCATACAACATAGTCTCATAAGATAAAATAGTAAATGTCGTCAGTAAATAGGAAGGTTCAGTCTTCACATACCTCTTTGTTGACGAAGTTCTCTAAATTTCTTCGTTTGTTCTTAAATCTTCAATCTTCGAGGGTTATCTTGTGATTCTACTCAACGACCATACTATCCTAGTCCTAGACTTGATTTTAATAGACTAAAGATCAAAATATAGTTTTGTGCATCTAACATTGACAACAAGCGTGAGATAGCAAAACTTGCGAGTTTGATCGAGCAGTGCTCTAGCAATATCCCCCTTTGTCAATTTTAGTGAAAAACCTATCAATACATATGAATTCAAAATAAATAAACCTGTTAGAGCACTGCTCGGTCGAACTCGAAAGCGTTGCTATCTCAAGCTTATTTGTCAAGTTTAGTTGATCAAAACTATATTCTTGATTTTTGGTCTACTTATAGCTATGTCTCGGATTAGGATATAATGTGTAGTTGAGCTTTAAACTTCACGGCGTTCACCAATTGAAGACGAAGATCTACCGAGGAGCTTGGAGGAACTTCATCAACAAAAGGTATGTGGAGACTAAAACTTATCTATCACTTAGAAGTCTATTCTATTCTATCTTCTAATGAGACTAAGTCGTATAGTTATATAGACTTTTACATTATAAACATTTGATATTTCGAGCCGAGCTTAACTCGCTTATCTATTTCTCGAAATATGTGTTGGAAGCTTTTTGCTTTATCTATGTTCATCATATTCTTGGCGAGTTTAGCTGGAAACAATTTATTGTTGGAAAATAAATATAAGTCAAAAGATGATCATGTGAAAATTACCTTGAACATCTTATATGATTTGTGTGAGACAGTCATTTGACGTTAACTTGGGAAGTTTCGTATTGATCATTCGATCACTTGAAAATTACTTGAAGCTAATGGTTTGTGTGAGACAACCATTGTCGTCTTCCAAGGATGTTTAAATGATTGAAATGAGAGTTTGGAACGTTTACCTATGTCTGGATACAACACGGATGCATACCTAGTATGTGAACTGTTTTGTAATACTTCATTGTGATTCGTGAAGCCAGATCCAACTATTTTCTCTGTATTTGTGTATTCTGATCTTACTTGTTCTATCATATTGAGTTTTATCTTCTCTAAGATTCACTCGAGATTTATCTCCGATAGGTAAGATATAAAAAGTAACCACAACAGTTCTTCGTCTCAGACTCATGTGATTCCGCAATAACTTTTCTTGTTAATTAGTTGGGTTATTGTGAGGTGATTGATATTTCTAGGATGCTCTTCGGAAGTATAAGACCGGATTATCAATTAGTTCTTGTTCACCTTGATTTATCAAAAGACGGAATAAAAACCGACTAAGAATAGACATATATGTGGGAGACAGATTTGTTTATAAGTCTCCGACTTTGGGTCGTAGCAACTCTTAGTTTTGGGTGAGATCATCTAAGGGAATCACGTGCGCAGAATCCGACGTGGTTCTGGAGGCGTAAGAAACGCGATTGTACCTTAATTGGTGTGAGACTTGGTTAGGGCTCAACTACATTCCGGTCCGAAGTTAACTTGTAGTAGGCTAGTGTATGTAGCTGCTTAATACAGTGTGGTGTTCAAATTTGGATTAGGTCCCGAGGTTTTTCTGCATTTGCGGTTTCCTCGTTAACAAAACTTCTGGTATCTATGTTATTTATTTTCCGCATTATATTTTTATATAATTGAAATATCACAGGTTGTGTGTAGTTCAATCAGTTGATAAATCCGACCTTGTTTGTTGGATAGAACTTGATTGACAGTTGGACATATGTCTTTGGTACCGTCCAAGTTATTTCTCATATCAATCAGGCTCGCAGATTATTGTCTGTTTGATTTGCTGATTGTATTAAGAAAGAGATAAAGCTCTTTGATATATCTCTTGGTTGAGCTCGCTTTTAAGTTGGTGCTCTCGGAATTATATTGGACTTTAGTCCATAGAGATTTCCAAACAAATTATTGGGTGTGGTTGTTATACCCCCGGTTTTTCAATTGGTATCAGAGCAGGCAAACACACAAAGACCTCATAAGTATGTGTTTGTAGCAATCTCACTCTATAGACAGTAGTGCTATCTCTGACAAACGCATCACCGGGAATAGAAGTTCTGTTTCTATGGAATCTATTAAAGAAAAATATTTCTCTGTCTCGAATGTAGATGAACATCTTGTTCCCATGAAACAGGTAAATATTGATAAGTGTTATCGTTTTTACCTTACTGATGAGACTGACTTTGAAGTAAAAAGGGAAGCAGCCAAAGAAAGTGCAATAATTCTAAGACAAGCTAGAATTCAATCCACTAAAGTCATCATACTGAAACACAAAATCAATATGCTTATTGGTATGGTTAATGATCGTGACTCTCACATAAAGATTCTCCAAGAAGAAACTTCCGAAGTAAGCTTGTCAAATAATCTACTCAAGGCCAAACTAAAGGAGAATGCGTTAGAGATTAAACAGTTATTTATTAAATCTATTCAATGCAAGGTTTGTTTTGAATAGCCCAATATACCTTTTGCTTCTGAAAAAACTGAGATTTCAGAAAACATGACTTCTAATCATGGTTGTCTAACGAAATCAGTTTCAGAAAATAAGGTGCAGTCCCTTCCGATTACTAAAAATGTGCTTACAACTTCCTCTAGTCAAGGAATTGATGCATCCCGCGGAAGGAAGGAAACTTCTAACGATTATGTTAAACTTACTCTCTATAATCACTCTGGTGATCAGAAAGTATGTTTCTTTTGTGACACAAAGGGACATGTTCGACGGAAGTGCAAATTAAGGTTGGATGATAATGGTTTGGTCGACTCCAACACACCTTAGATTTAATACTCAAAGGTGTAACTGATATTCGTATGTCCAAACAAATCGGTTTTAGGACTTACCCTGTGAATTGTTCCAAGAAGATCAGTTCAATTTGCTCCTCTAATGCCCGAACCTATAATAGTAGATTTGACACGAATCGTTCAAGGAGGTTTCAAAAGAATCCTTCTCAAACTAAGTTTGGGGATGGTTGTCAAAATGTGAAAAATGTATCGGAAGGTGTAAACAACAGTGGAGATGTGAAGGATAATCTAAATCTGATAATTGAAGGGTACAAATATCTTATCAATAGGCTGTCAAATTCCTCCAGACAAACTTCTTCAGGTAAGAATTCAAACTTGGTTTCATATTTTGATGATAATAAGTTTTATGATAATTTTTCACATCAAAAAGGGTTTTCTCAAAAAATTAGAAGGAAAAAGAGGTTTAACCATGACCATTATTCATTGGATGAGCGTAAAGCTCGTACTTGTGTTAATTAATCACAAGCTTGAAATCCTACTCATGAAAAATCCTGTTGAGTAAGATATGCTAATTATCAGGTATACTTGATTGCAGAATTGTCTATGATTAGTTGAGATATTCTCTTATCGTTCATAGCTAGACTTTTGTCTACAAACAAGCTTGCACGAGTATTTTGTTTTGTATGAAGTCTACTCAAAAGTTTTGTTGCTTTTGTATCTTAGAATGTTTACGAGTTTTTTTTTTGTGTGTGCTAATCTTGTGCTTTAAATATTTCTCTTGTGAGAACATAAAATTTTTTGAGCTAAGATTTATGAAAAAAGTTCACTTAGCAAAATATTGTTGTGTAATCACTATGCCTTGTGAGTGGTTTTTATAGCGTGTCTAAAGTTTTTTTTTGTTGGTTATATTGGTTTTCGTACGGGTACCTACTTTACATGTCATGAACCAATTGTTAGAAACCCTAAAAATTACTTCATGTGAAACTGTTTATATACCTATCCTATTGACTTGAGTTCTCTCATTCTAGGTTATTAATTTTCATCAAGAATGACATCTCCTTCTCTCACTTGCGATTTCACGAAAGGATTTCTTGATAAGGGAAACTGTTTCGGATCCAAAAGGAAGAAGAAAAGAACTCTTGTGGAAGTCGACAATGTCACATCTCAAAACTCTGAAGACTATCATGATGTCTCATGCTATTATGTGTATACTCATCAAGATGTAGAGCATGATGAGATGGTTTCTGCTGAAGTTGTTCATGATTTTTTTAAATATTTCGAGGAAGCAAAAATGCAACTCGTTGATACTATGAAAGGTCTCGATGTGTTATGAACTGAGTTCAAAAAGGTTAATTCTGACCTTGTTCTCATGAAGACGCATGTTAAAGACCTTCTCAATGAGGATATGTTCTCCGAAGAAGCAGTAGATCCTGTAAATCACAAGCTCAAAGATCTTAAAACCCATGAGGGTTCCGAAAGTGTAATTTGATTTTAGTACGATTTTGTTTTTGGTTTTTAGTTTCTTTATTTTATTGATGTCTAGGAAACTTCTTTATGAGAATTTATTCTTATGTTTAAGAAGGATAACTAGGGTTTGGAATAGAATTATTTGTGATTACACATGGCTATTTCAACGATTGTCATCTTGTAATGTTTTTAGATTTATTTATTTAAACTCTAAAGTTATTTGTAAGATGATGTTTGCAGTATTTAATCTTTTTGGTTTCATATATTGCAATTTCTTATGAGATATGTTGTGTTTACGTCCGTGAACTATGATTATCTTATATATGTTCAAAAGTTAAGTCTATTGTGTCATCATGCAAATATTGATGAAAGATAGAATGAACTTTTGAAAGTATTCCGCAGTATTGATCTTTCCCTGATCCACTTTTATGTGAAAATACTGTATGGCTACATAAGTTTTCTTATGTTGAGCGTTTCCGATTAAATTAATCAATAAGGTCTTTTTGTGGTTAATTTATTCGAGTTTAATGGATACAAATCCATGTGGTTTGTTAATGTCCAAAGAAATCCTTATTTTCTTGTAAAACTAAGGCCGTTCATGTTGTTCTTTCGGGATTGACATAAAATGGGGGAGAGTTCTTAATAGAACCCGTGCTTAATTGCCATATCTTTGTGGGGAGTGCGGATGTGGAATATTGTAGGAGTTATCTTGTATCTTTATAAACTCCTTGATGAATAAACTAAGTTTCGACTATGTGAAATCATCGAAGCAAAGTTGATATGTTTTCTTTTAGTCATGAAGTATCTTTTTGAAAATTTCATTATGATCCTGTAGTTTTCGTACCTTTGCCAATTTATATTGACAAAAAGGGGGATAATTATTTGGTAGTTCACACTACATACATATGATTTACAGATCATTATATAAGGGGGAGTGGTTTTCATTGTAAGATGAAGTATTGACTAAGGTGGAGTGATATATATCACCATAGTATTATTTCAAAGTTGTGATACAATTGAACTTTGATTATCTGTAGTAATACTATGACACTGTATAACAATGATTGAGAAAATCTGTTTTCTTATTGTTATGGCTACGGATCTTCAAAAACAATAATGCTGAGTTGAACACGTTAAGAATCACTGAAGTACTTGGAGTAGCGAAGAATTCAAGGAATGTTGAAGAGCCAAGGAAATCAAGCATGATGGATGAGAAGCTACTAAGTTTATTTATTTTCTAATCCATATGTATTGATAGTTTTGTCACTAAAATTGACAAAGGGGGAGATTGTTAGAGCACTGCTCGGTCAAACTCGCAAACGTTGCTATCTCAAGATTGTTTGTCAAGTTTAGTTGATCAAAACTATATACTTTATTTCTAGTCTACTTATAGCTATGTCTCGGATTAAGATAGAATGTGTAGTTGAGCTTTAGACTTCACGGCGTTCACCAATTGAAGACGAAGATCTACTGAGAAGCTTGGAGGAACTTCATCAACAAAAGGTATGTGGAGACTAAAACTTATCTATCACTCAGAAATCTATTCTATTCTATCTTCTAATGAGACTAAGTCGTATAGCTATATAGACTTTTATATTATACACTTTTGATATTTCAAGCCAAGTTTATCTCGCTTATCTATTTCTCAAAATATGTGTTGAAAGCTTTTTGCTTTAGCTATGTCCATCATAATCTTGGCGAGTTTAGTTGGAAACAATTTATTGTTGGAAACTAAATATAAGTCAAAAGATGATCATGTGAAAATTACCTTGAATGCCTTATATGATTTGTGTGAGACAGTCATTTGATGTTAACTTGGGAAGTTTCGTATTGATCATTCGATCATTTGAAAATTACTTGAAGCTAATAGTTTATGTGAGACAACTATTGTCGTCTTCCAAGGATGTTTCAATAATTGAAATGAGAGTTTGGAACGTTTACCTATATCTGGATACAACACGGTATGCATACATAGTATGCGAACTGTTTGGTAATGATTGAGGTCCGGGAACCTTATTTGCGTACCTAGTATGCGAACAGTTTTACCTGAGAAGGTCTGAGAACCTTGTTTGCGTACCTAGTATGCAAACGGTTCTACCTGAGTTGGGTCTGGGACGGATGTTTGTGAACCGGGTTTGCGAACGGCTTGACAGGCTAAGGTCCGGAGCTGTTGTTCGCGTACCTGGTTGGCGAACATAGTGGTAAAGTTATAGAATCGGTCATGTATGATTCTCATACTCATGAACTAATATATTTATGATTTAAGGAATGCAATATTTTCAAACGGTGGCTTAATGTTCATGAATTGATTCTTGTATAAGTACTTTGTACGATTACGAATCAAACCGATTTCGATTCAGTTTGTTCATATATATTTCTATGAGATAGTGAACAATTGAACAACTATATTTGAAACACAATTAGATTCATTTGATTATATTTCATGATTGATTGATCTTCATATCTGATCTAGAAGTGTTAGATGAATACGACTAAGACAAAAGTGTTCATATGGCTAACTTCGGTTAACTATTATTGAGCCAACTTAATATACACGTTTAGGTACGGTAACCCATATCTAAATGAAGGTATATTTAATTTGTGTGTAACAAGCTAAGACCATCTAACGGTGGAGATAGATTACTTTAATTTTTAGCAGACTTAGCTTGAATCTTAAATCAGGATTCCATCTAACGCTGAATATTAAATGCTTTGTTACTAAGCTATATTAGATTTGATTGAAAGCAACCCTGATTTTAAAGACTATATAAGGGAGAACTCTAGAAATGGGAAAACCTAATCCCCACACTTCTTTGTGTTCCTAGTTGCCTACTAGAGTCGATTCTCCTTTAACCTAGGTTTTTCCTAAAACCATTATAGGTTAATGACTTAAATACTTCATTGGGATTCGTGAAGCCATATCCAACTATTTTCTCTGTAGTTGTGTATTCTGATCTTACTTATTCTATCATATTGACTTTTATCTTCTCTAAGATTCGATCGAGATTTATCTCCGATAAGTAAAATATAAATAGTAATCACAATAGTTCTTCGTCTCAGACTCTTGTGATTCCATAATAATTTTTCCTGTTAATCAGTTGGGTTATTGTGAGGTGATTGATATTTCCAGGATGCTCTTCGGGAGTATAAGCCTAAATTATCAATTAGTTCCTGTTCACCTTGATTTATCAAAAGACGCAACAAAAACCGAATGAAGAATAAACATATATGTGGGAGATTTTTTTTAGAGAAGATAAAACTCAATACGAGTTTGGGTCTTCGACTTTGGGTCGTAGCAACTCTTAGTTGTGGGTGAGATTAGCTAAGGAAATCAAGTGCACAGAATCTGGCGTGGTTCTAGAGGCGTAAGGAACGCGACTGTACCTTAATCGGTGTGAGACTTGGTTAGGGCTCAACTACATTCCAGTCCGAAGTTAACTTGTAGTAGGCTAGTGTATGTAGCAGCTTAATACAGTGTGGTGTTCAAATTTGGATTTTTCTGCATTTTCGGTTTCCTCGTTAACAAAACTTATGGTATCTGTGTTATTTCTTTTCCGCATTATATTTTTTATTATCACAAGTTGTGCGTAGTTCAATCAGTTGATAAATCCGACCTTGTTTATTGGATATAACTTTATTGGCACCTGGACATTGGTCTTTGGTAGCGTCCAAGTTATTTCTCATATCTATCAGGCTCGCAGATTATTATCTATTTTATTTGCTGATTGTATTGAGAAATATATAAAGCTCTTTGATATATCTCTCGATTGAGATCGTTTATTAAGTTGGTGCTCTCTTAATTATATTGGAGTTTAGTCCATACAAATTGCCGAACAGATTATTGGATGTGGTTGTTATACCCCCGCTTTTTCAAAACCTTTCATCTCAATTCCATCATGCTTGATTTCTTTGAATCTTCAACACCATTTTGGATTCTTCATTCTCCAAGTTCTTCAGTGGTTCTGCATATGATCGTTTCAACACCTTTGTTGTTCAAGATTCATAGCGATAACACTTATGAGAATACTCGTTTAGAGATTTTCTAGAATTACGAAGTCAATTTACTCAATGTTTTCTACATTGCTTCGTAATAATTTTATTACCTCTGTTTATGGGTGAAAATTGTTTCTGTTGTTTTTGGTAAATTTGGGTGTGTGTGGATGAGAAACGAATCTAAACCCTAAACAAATGCACTGCATGGGAGTACTTTATATTCGAGAGATCAATCTGTACAATTCTGGCCTAAACCAAGAAATGGTCGTTCCAGACTTGCTTCAGTCACAAAGTGAAGGAGATGGGGTTGATCTTAGGGAGGGAAGCGAAGAAGGTGTTGAGATTATGAAGGTGTTGGATGTTTATGACTTGTATCAGAATGTTGAACTGGCTCCTATCAGTTCTGGGTGTTTTCTGGATACTGATGACAACACTTGGTTTTTTCTGTGTTGTTTGAAGATAGGTCGAATAACCTATTTATACAAGTCATTTGAGCGCCATCTTCATCTCGTAGGAAGTGGAGGAAGTTGAGTGATGGAGTAGTGGGGTCGTGTAGGTGATTGTCACACGATCACGCCTTTTCCCACTTCCCTCATCATCGTTAACCGTCCATACCTCCTGACACGTTCTCGAAATGGGCGCGTTGCACGCCGCACGCTGTAAACAACCAGACCAATACCCCAGTAAGTATCCCCCAGTTTGTGACATGTTTGATGTCTCAAATGAGTGGGTCAGGTCGTGGGACCCGCCGTAGGAAATAGCATACAGTGCTATTAGGTTAAATAACTGAGTTACTTATGGAATTGATGTTCATGAAATATCGTGTATGTTCTATGCATGTAATGCATCGCTTTAAAGAAAGCAGCTCAAAACAACCGATATGCATAAAGCATCGCTGTTTTAGCTCGATCGAGTAAGTCGCGAATTAAGCGTCTTAAATTGGCAGCACGTCCAACCATCTTCGAGTGATCGTTTGGAGGCCGCATGGGCGGGCCATCATTTGGTCGATCACTCCCTATGGAAGAGTGGCGGACGGTAATCATTCAGGCACTTCATTGATCGCCTAATTTTTAATCCAAGCCATCCGACCAAGCTGGCAAAGTTGGACGGACGAGATGATTTACGACACATGTTTGCTGCGGTTGATGGATTTAGGGTTTTTAGAGGTGCGCAAGCATCCCTCTTTGGCTTGATATAATCCAAGAATTAACACTATTTTTGAATGGGCCGACCGAGCATGCGTGAAGATGGCTCACTGGCGTGCATGCCTACACCTCTCGGTCCCAAAAAGATTTGATCTAGGCCACTCAATTTGACCGGCAAAGATGAGTGGTCGTGATCGATTTGCGGCAGTAATGTATTGCCGCAAAGTAATTTTAGGTTTTTTGAAACAGCGTGTTCACACTTCTTTGGGATGGCGTTTTGATGCGCTTTAACCTTGATGTGGGCAAGTCGATCGACCACATGTGGAGTTGGTTCGATGTTGAACGCGTTGGCATCTCCTTGATCATTTGAAACACGATCTAAGCCGTCCAATTAGGCTGGCGAAGTTGGACGGATATGATTGATTAGCGGCAGTTGTGTAACACTGCTTATTCAATTTAGGGTTTAAAAGGATGCGTGATCACCCTCCTTGGGGCCGGCGTTTTAACATGCTTTGGTCCCGTTGGGGACAGGTCGACCGACCAAGGGAGAGCTTGGGCCGATGGTGAACACATCGACATCTCTTTGATTGCTCGAAATGCGATCCAAGCCGTCCAACTAGGCCGTCTAAGTTTGGGTCGATGTTCGAAGCATTTATGAACGAGCTTCATAGGGCTCGATCAACTAGGGCATCAGTGGGACCGTCGGTGGTAATTAGGGTGATTACCTAGTTCTGCTAGGAGTAATCCAAGCTTGTTAAATCGCGCGACCAAATTGTGTGGCCGTGATCGTTTCTGAGACCGACATTAACAGTTAGATTTTTTTTAAGGAGTAAATACGTGTTCGATCATGCTAACTTTAAAAAAAAGTGTGTGAACGCATTGATCTCTTTGTCAGAGAGATGTAGCATGTGTGAGTATTTTTGTGCAGATCTCAATACTAGCACTTCGGGAGATTCATGGTACTCTGCTGAGAGTGAGCATTGATCGTCATGTCATGTCAGTATTGAGAGTTCGGCTGAGAACATTGCACGGAAAAATATCAGGCGAGTCATGCATTAGTTAATAATGCTGGCAAAAAATAGAATTCACATAATATTTGGGATTGCTACTACGCGCACCATTTTGAGTGAATTTCATATATATATATTGAGTTGCTTAATGAGTGAAGAGGTTTTTTGCACTCATCACTTCTTAAATGGATTTATACCTTGCATGGCGTCAGCGCATTAAATACAGGGTTTTACAATTTTAGCCCTATTCGAAAAACCACCATCAGCATTAAGTCCCCTGCTTAGCACGTAACAGTGACATTGTTGCGGGGTAAGCAATGGATGGTGACGGTTAAATATAAAACTTATGAGGCAAGGTAGACAGATGTTACTAGGATAGAGGCCGTCTAGGTCTTTGAGCAAGATACGCTTAACGAAGTATCAAGGCTTGCAGTGATCGTCCTCCCATCATACGTCAATTGCCTCCAGGTAGATTTCGAAATTTTCTAAACTCCGTTGCGCTCGATTGTAAGAGGCCTTGACTTAAGTTGCTTGGAGTCCGGACTGCTGAGTCGCAACGAAAATCTTCTTTAAACTCCTGAACATTGACTGGAATAGAATTGCGTTCATTCTGACCCTCATAGGCTCATTCTTGCCCTTCTGATTGCGATGGTGAAATGCTTGGAATGCTTATCGGCAAAATCTTCCGGAGTCTTTGAGTGAAGTAAATGAGCTGAGAGGCGTTCTGTTGCCGACGTGCTGCTATCAAGTCTTCAAGGACTTTGTTCTAAGCGACATCCTTTGAACCATCCTCTGAATCTTGGATAGTTGTATGGAATGGGATGCGATGAGAAGTCCCCAGTTACACTTCATATTCGATGGCGTGGCTGGATACGTGAAACCATCTCCGATGTGTACTTTTGGAGTTTTTAATGCACATGTACGGCTTCATGTTGAGAATTTTCTGCGGCTCGTAAAGCTTCAACAGTGATGATGCTGATATTAGAAATGAATCGGTTGAGGGACGTGAAGGCATCCTGGCAGTCCCCAGGTGTAATTATCCCGAGCTTATTTTCTCTTGAAAGACGCACTTCCATTGCATTTGCTGGTAAGGTGTTGGAGTATCTTTGGCCTCTGAAGAGAGCGCTGAAGCGGCTCCGGGGAGAGTATTGAAGCAGCTTCGAGAGAGAGCGTTGAAGCGGTTTCTTCTGGAGAGAGAGTTGAAGTGGCTTCAGGAGAGAGCGTGTGTTGAAGCGGCTTCAGGAACGTGCGTTGAAGCGGCTTCTTCTGGAGAGAGCGTTGAAGCGGCTTCAAGAGAGAGAGCATGCGTTGAATCGGCTTTAGGAGCGTGCGTTGAAGTGGCTTCTTTTGGAGAGATCGTTGAAGTGGCTTCAGGAGAGAGTGTGCGTTGAAGCGGCTTCTTCTGGAGAGAGTTTTGAAGCGGCTTCAGGAGAGAGCGTGCGTTGAAGCGGCTTCTTCTGCAGAGAGCGTTGAAGTGGCTTCAGGAGAGAGCGTTGAAGCACCTTCTTATGGAGAGAACATTGAAACAACTTCAGGAGAGAGCGTGCGTTGAAGCGGCTTCTTCTGGAGAGAGCGTTGAAGCGACTTATCCTGGAGAGAGCGTTGAAGCGGCTTCTCCTTCAGTTTGATTTTCCCTTGAAAATTACATGCTTCTTGATTGACCGTCTCTCTTGTGTTGAAGAAATCCTTGACTGACGGTGAAGGAATTTCATGCTGAGTCTCAGTCCCCAAGCGTGAGTTACATGACTCTATATTGTATGGTCGGTGGGTTTACCATAATAAAGATATCACCATCTCGCCTCCATACTGGTGACTCTATTACTTCTCCATGGGAAAGTAAAATATGCAGAAGTTCGGATTACCTCTGTCCGTAGTGGTTGTTGCTATGGTGAAGCTCTGGCGAGCAACAACGATTCTTGGCAGCAGCTATGATCAGAAGAGACTGGCAGGGATAGGAATGATAACTACTTGCACGAACTTGGCAGTCTTCATATATGAGATTTCAACTTGATAGATGTTGTCACGCTGGGTCTCTGAAGAAATAATTTGGGAGAGAGTTGGAGTTGAACCCAATGTTGATGAAGATAGTACGAGTTGCTGATCATAAGGCCGTTTTTGCGTCTACGTTGTGTTTCATAGACATCCAGGCATATCGCTGATCTTTAAAAAATAGATCTCCTCCCTCGAATACTCTACGTCTTTGGGCATCTTGGAATCATAATGACAGCGGGCTTGCATCTCTCCGAATTCAGCATCTTTGAGATGGGTAGTGCTAAGCAGTCTCCAGCGACGCTCCTTTGCCTTTATCATCTTTGGATCGTGTCTTTGAGGAGTAGGGAAGTCCCCTCATGCGAATGACTTAACTAATAGGTTATGCAAATATGATGAAGCTCTTGACATGGAGAGTCTGCGTGTACCTCTTAAGTTCCAGGCGCAACCTCCTTTGGTGACGCAACTACTTCTTCTACGGGAGACGAAATTCTGAAAGCGTCCCTCATATATGTTGTTGCGGTCGAGCCAGATATGGAATATCTTGGAAGTTGTTTTATCATTGTGATAGTCGTGCATGTGGTACTGAGGTTGGAGTTGGTAGTTTTGGACGCGCATGATGTTGTATCTCGGTGGTTTTTCTCTTGCTGCTTCAGTGAAACCGCTTACAGAAGGTTTGAAGGTTGTATTGCCTGTTGGTCCGACGTGTCGAAGAAGCTTTATCTTCCATTCATGTCATGAGCAGCGTGACTGGGTGCAATGAGGAGGTGGTTTCAAACTGGAAGTTCCACTGAGATGTGTTTATGAAGTTTGAATTCAATGCTTTCTGGTTCTATGAAGGGTTTTCTAAAATCCAGAAGCTACAAGATAAAACAAACAAAGTTCCCTCCGTTGACTTCATTGCTCGGCAAGAGGAGGAGATCGAGAGGCTATCCTTGGAATTGAAGCTGAAGCAGGCTGTTCTCAAAAATGAAAGGCGCTCTTTCCAAAAAGAATGAGTTGTTGCTGAAAGACTTCCCTTGAATACTTGCGCATTTTCTTTTATATTTCCCTTTTAGGTGTCTTGAGTGATGTAAGGAATTCTTTTCACAATTTGATTTTCTTGTTTTTGAACTAGTAGGTGATTGAATTTTTGAATTGGTTTATTTTTTAGATGATTTTACGAATGACTTTCTGAAAGGAATTATGTTTGAATCGGCTGAAAGCCGGCATCCTGGTTTTGAATTCGATCATTCTAAATATCTTGTAAAAATTGCAAATGTTGCATAAAAAGGGAAACATGTAAAAGGAAGATAATGCGGTATCTAAAAACAACTGCATCATTGACTTCCTTCCTTGATGTGGGACGCATGCGTCAAGTCTCCAGCAGGCTTTTAAAATGTGAAATTGTTTAACGAAACATACTTGTTCACAAGATCTCAGTTGAACGAGACTTGAATTCTCCAAAGGTGATCGCTTCGAATCCAAGTTGTTATGGCGCGCCTCGAGAAACCCGTAGTTGGTTCGATCACTTCGATGAAACTGCGCACGTTAATTTTCGGAGAAAGGGGGTAACTCTCCTGAGATAATCTTTCTTTGGAGAATATGCTTCAGGCCTTTGCATTCACGGGTAAAGGATGAATGAATCTTCGGCAGTGGCAGTACCTCGGGTCCGTCGTCTCTAGATCATTTGGATGTTCGTTGTTTCGTTGAAACATTCTTCCTAACAGAGTGATTCGCCCAAACTGCGGATTCTTTCTCGACATAATGACGCGGGCATCGTTATCTTCTTGAGGCTGCTCTCTTGAGGTGTCGGCTCCAGTAGACCTGAAGATGTCCCGGGATCGCTCCTATATGGGTTGACATAATTGGCGAACCCTTTATGATGATTTGAAGATGTGTCAAGACTCCTTTGTTATTGTAGATGTACGAATTCTCGGAATTACACCATATTCTGGATCTACACGTTTTGTTGATGAAGTGATAGCGGATACTCCTGATCTTAAATTGGTAGCAGTGGTGGAATAGAGATAGACCTTTTATTTTGTGATCTCTGCAGGTGTCTTCCGAGAACTCCACTGGTGTTGGATTTGTTGTCGACTATCTCCATACTGAAACAACGGCTACGCGAATCTTCACTTTGTCTTCCTGGGTGTGGACCCTTTGAGGCATTTCTGGCTTGCTCCATACAACACTTGTGGTGTTGCAGAAAAGGTGATTGCTCCATCCGGATCTCGAGAGAAGCCGTTGCATTCTTCTAAGTAGTAGTCGCGTCTTGTGTCTCCACACGGCTTTCCGGTCCATTCATCTGGGAGATTTAATGGTGCTCAGCTATCCAAGGTATTTCCAGTAGCACTGCTTGAAAAAGCGTTTTTGTGAACTTCTTAGTGAATGAAACACCGGAATTGAAATTGGTTGTTGACCTAAATTTAATTTAATGATTGAATTGAATCTAAGATCTACCCTTTTGAAATTGAGAAAATTGGAATGAATCTTGAGAAACTGATTTTGCAACCGAGATATCAATCTCTCACTGTGGTCGCCAATTGTTTATGGGTGAAAACTGTTTCTGCTGTTTTTGGTAAATTTGGGTGTGTGTGGATGAGAAACGAATCTAAACCCTAAACAAATGCACTGCACAAGAGTACTTTATATTCGAGAGATCAATCTGTACAATTCTGGACTAAACCAAGAAATGGTCCTTCCAGACTTGCTTCGGTCACAAAATGAAGGAGATATGGTTGATCTTAGGGAGTGAAACGAAGAAGGTGTTGGATGTTTATGACTTGTATTAGAATATTGAATTGGCTTGCATAATGTAAGCTATCAGTTCTGTGTGTTTTCTGGATACTGATGACAACACTTGGTTTTTTATGTGTTGTTTGAAGATAGGTCGAAGAACCTGTTTATACAAGCCATTTGAGCGCCATCCTCATCTCGTAGGAAGTGGAGGAAGTTGAATGATGGAGTAGTGGGGTCGTGTAGGTGATTGTCACACGATCACGCCTTTGCCCACTTCCCTCATCATCGTTAACCGTCCATGCCTCCTGACACGCTCTCGTAATGGGCGTGTTGCACGCCGCACGCTGTAAACCGCCAGACCAATAACCCAATAAGTATCCCCCAGTTTGTGACATGTTTGATGTCTCGAATTAGTGGGTCAGATCGTGGGACCCGCCGCAGGAAATAACATACGGTGGTATTAGGTTAAATAACTGAGTTATTTATGGAACTGTTGTTCATGAAATATCGTGTATGTTCGATGCATGTAATGCATCGCTTTAAAGTAAGCAGATCAAAACAATCGATATGCATAAAGCATCGCTGTTTTAGCTCGATCAAGTAAGTCGCGAATTAAGCGTCTTAAATTGGCAGCACATCCAACCATCTTCGAGTGATCGTTTGGAGGCCGCATGGGCGGGCCATCATCTGGTCGATCACTCCCTGTGGAAGAGTGGCGGACGGTAATCATTGAGGCACTTCATTGATCGCCTAATTTTTAATCCAAGCCATCCGACCAAGCTGGAAAAGTTGGACGGACGAGATGATTTACGACACATGTTTGCTGCCATTGATGGATTTAGGGTTTTTAGAGGTACGCAAGAATCCATCTTTGGCTTGATCGAATCCAAGAATTGGCACTATTTTTGAATGGGCCGACCGAGCATGCGTGAAGACGGCTCACTGGCGTGCATGCCTACACCTCTCGGTCCCACAAAGATTCGATCTAGGCCATTCAATTTAACCGGCAAAGATGAGTGGTCGTGATCGATTTGCGGCAGTAATGTATTGTCGCAAAGTAATTTTAGGTTTTTTGAAACAGCGTGTTCACGCTTCTTTGGGATGGTGTTTTGATGCGCTTTAACCTTGATATGGGCAAGTCGATCGACCACATGTGGAGTTGGTTCGATGTTGAACGCGTTGGCATCTCCTTGATCATTTGAAACACGATCTAAGCTTTCCAATTAGGCTGGCGAAGTTGGACGAGTATGATTGATTAGCTGCAGTTGTGTAACACTGCCTATTCAATTTAGGGTTTAAAAGGATGCGCGATCACCCTCCTTGGGGCCGGCGTTTTAACATGCTTTGGTCCCGTTGGGGACAGGTCGATCGACCAAGGGAGAGCTTGGGACGATGGTGAACACATTGGCATCTCTTTGATTGCTCGAAATGCGATCCAAGCCGTCCAACTAGGCCGGCTAAGTTGGACGGACGTGATGCGTTTTGAGAGCGTTTTTGCCGGTCTGAATTCGTTTGAGTTATGTTATGCAGCGTGAAAGCCCATGTTTGGGTCGATGTTCAAAGCATTTATGAACGAGCTTCATAGGGATCGATCAACTAGGGCATCAGTGGGCCCGTCGGTGGTCATTAGGGTGATTACCTAGTTCTGCTAGGAGTAATCCAAGCTTGTTAAATCGCGCGTCCAAATTGTGTGGCCGTGATCGCTTCTGAGACCGACATTAACAGTCTAGATTTTCTTTATGGAGTAAATACGTGTTCAATCATGCTAACTTTAAAAAAAATTGTGTGAACGCATTGATCTCTTTGTCAGAGAGATGTAGCCCGTGTGAGTATTTTTGCGCAGATCCCAATACTAGCACTTCGGGAGATTCATGCTACTCTGCTGAGAGTGAGCATTGATCGTCATGTCATGTCAGTATTGAGAGTTCGGCTGAGAACATTGCACGGAAAAATATCAGGCGAGTCATGCATTAGTTAATAATGTTGGCAGAAAATAAAATTCACAGAATATTTGGGATTGCTACTACGCGCACCATTCTGAGTGAATTTCATATATATATATATATATATATATATATATATATATATATATTGAGTTGCTCAATGAGTGAAGAGGTTTTTTGCACTCATCACTTCTTAAATGGCTTTCTACCTTGCAGGGCGTCAGCGCATTAAATACAGGGTTTTACAGTTTTAGCCCTATTCGAAAAACCACCATCAACAACCTCAAAGTTTAATTGTACCAAAACTTTGAATTAATACTACAGTGATATGTCTCCCCCTTAGTCCTTACTTGTATCTTTTGCATAATAAGGAAAAACCTACAGCTTGTAATCCACTCCCTCTTACATAATGCTCCGGAAAGTCATATGTTATAGAATAATTCTTCCTATTTTTGTCAACACAATTGGCAAAGGCTAAAAACAAGGGACTGTAATGAACTACACAAAAGAGTTATCGAGATTAAAGATAACTTACCAACTTTTTATTTGGACGATTCGACTAAGTAAACTACGCATCTTCATCAAGGAGAGATAAAGATAAAATTAATTCCATAACCGCGTTCCCCACAAAAATATATCAATTAATCACAAGTTCAAATTGAACTCTCCCCCATTTGATTTCATTCCCAAGAGAACAACATAGCGACCTTTTTAGAGAAAATGATTTTTAACTGATCTGAAAACCATATGTTAGTATTTTTAGGTAAGGATACTAGATGGAAGATAATCGGGAAACATGTTCCTTAGAAAACATTAGAAGAAGTAGTATACACAATTATGGATAGCCAATGCAATAGTATATTCTCAAAATTCCTTTAAGAAAACAATTCTTACGAACAAGAGTTTTCGTGCCAGACTAAGGTGAAAGATGTTCCTTAGAATGCCTATGGTATGTTTTGTTGTACCTTCAGCCCAATTTCCTGAATAAGCCGCGGACTATATGTCTTTCTGAGATTTGGACAAAGATTCCGTTGAAGATTGAGACTGATAGTAGTTTGTGAGGGTCATGTTCTCACTAGGGTCGCCTAGGGGTTAAAGGCTTGTTGCACATTGCTAAGTGCATCCATAATGCTCACAAAAATGAATTAGATTTTAGAATTTTAATAAATGTAATAAACCATATTACTATAAATAAAGTAGATTATATATTTTGAGTTTCACTTTTGTTGGGTACACAAAGTGTCCACATGATTCAACACTACATATGTAATCCCATCCCTTTCACATGATGCATGCTCAAAGATGCGTTATTGAATGAGATAAAACTCCATTTCAAACTTCTGTTGTGAATTTAGGGCATGTTGGCCCAGAACATAAGTTGCACAATCATGATGCATCACGTTAGTGGGAGTATGGCCAAGAGCGATATTATACCCCTATGGTGCAATTTTCAAATTGGTCATTCGGCCAGAACTAGTTATGAACCACCATGGTGCAATTTGCGAAGGCGCGAAAAGCAGGCGGTACTTGGTACATGTCCATCATCTCCCCTTTTCTAATTGTAGAAATATCAATAAGACATATATAATGAAGAGGTGTTGGTTTAAGGTGCATTAAGCAAGGATGCATCCTTAAGGTTATAAAGCTTGGCCGGTGAAGCGTATTTGATGTGAAAGCATCATTATTACATGTTGCTTAGTTGAGAAGATCTTCATGATGCAACGGCCTTATCGTTTTTACGTTGCTAAATTAAGAATGCACCACCATGATGCATTCCGAAGGAAAATCCAATGATGTATATACACTCTTGTGCATCATTTTCAAAAGACCCTTTGTCCTACAATGACTAGGATTTGCTTGGGTTTGACCTTGCAACACAATTTTGCTTTTATTGCTAGTCCCGACGAGGAAGAACTATGACCAATGCTTGATCCCCTCAAGCCAAGAAGGAGGGTACTTCGGGAGCCGCAATGCGTTGCAGCATTAGTAGTCCAGCACCTTGTCACTTATATCATCTAATTGGGAGATGATCATAACATTATGGTAACTCATATTATCTAGCTCAATAATTCAATGTAAGATATGATTTTTTCCATACTTAATGAGTTGGTTGCATTCTATTCCTTTGATCATACTGTCTATCAAGCAATTCGATATAGGAACGCACTAATTGTGAATTTGGCATGGCCAAGAAAGAAAGCTAAGCAATATGCAAGTTAGGGAAGCTTGCATTAGACACTTACATCACAAATATGATGTATGACATGATCCTGCCTGAGGCACCCTTGGAACGAGGAAGATCGGTTCATGCTTTCAGCTTAGTGCATAAGCAAAGTAGGGAAGTTAAAAATAGGATTTCAATAGCCTATGTGCAAGTTCAAGGTCTGCACTATGCCTGGATAGGACTCGGAAGCCAGTGATGCATGTAAAAGAATCAACATTAGCCTTCAAGGCTATATACCCTTTGCATAACAAGGGTAAGTTGGAAAGGTGCGGAAGCTATGTTTAAGGCGTCATGCTTTCAAAACATGTTTGTAATGGAATATGGACATGCATTTGCCTGGTGATATAGAATATTTTATGCCTGGTAACTTCGTTTACAAGTGGCGCATCAGAGAGCTTCGGTCTGCACTGCTGGGCGCATGCGTAATTTTCTGCTCCGTCACAACATAACATGCCAACTAAACCAGAGTCGTCAATATTTTTTACGTGCAGAATAACGACTCTGAAAAAACAAACACTATAAGCATCAAAGTCTTCATTATGAAAAATCATAATCTAGATGACTCTGGAGTAATCGGCATGTTACGAACTTAATACCACAACGATGGTTGAGGCATATATCACACTAATACCTGAATGTAAAATCTCAGATAATCGAAATGGAGTAAGTTTCAGGAGCATGACGATAGTCCAAAATTATTAGGCAACATTATTAAATGTCGTCATTTTATTTTAATATGATCTTCCTGATTAGAGGTTGTCAGTATATTTGTTTAGTCGAATATGGAAATTTTTTGATGGATTAAATTCTGAAAGTCTGAATTCCTTATGTCATTAGAAGAATTAAATCGGAAAAACCCTCTGCAGGTCCATTTTGAAAAGTGTTTGAATAAAGTAATTCATTTCCGTACAAAATTCTCAAATACCAATTTTTTTACAAAAAGAAGTCTTCCAACAAAATTTGTAAATTAAATATAACAAAAAAATAATGCAAAAGTTACTTAACTAATCTAATTTTACTATATTAACTTAACTAATTAAATATATTAAGCCAAGGAGATTTGTATTCTACTTCTGAATGGCCATATCTTGTTTTGTTACCCAGTCCCTAGTTAGTTTTCCAGTACTCCATTTTCTACTGCTACTAGATCACTACCATTTGGTGAGACGAGCAATAACATTGTTCAGGATATTGATAATATGTTGTTTGGATACGTAAGAGTCCACTATCGGCAGGATCTTTGATATAAAAGTTTTTTTTTTAATTTGAAGCATGCATTTATATATAAGGATTTACGTGGATATTTGGTACCCACTGAGTCATGGAAAATATTTTTACTAATAAAAAATAGGATTTGATGCTCCCTAATTTTGGTTGATGGATTTACCATTTGACTTCTATCCGCCGCATGATTGGCCATGCCATCTACTGCTTGATTTCCATTTATGTAGTTGTGTTGAATAGCAGGTTACCAAATCTGTGGTATTTTATTCTTTATTTCATTGACCATCCATGAGATGTACCAAGGTGAAGCAGTGGGTGAGATGATGAACCGCATGAGGTTTTCTGAATCCGCCTCGAAAAGAAGTTTTTGTCATTATCTTTCTGTTGCGGTTTTGGATGCCAAAAACGAAGCCCATGTTTTCTCTGTTAAGGAAGTCGTAATTCCTAGAGTTTGTGCCAAATCCATCACCGTATATGCCTCTGAATCTCTGCATACCAAACCCGCACCTCCAAAACCCGGGTGGCCCCTTGCTGCCCTATAAGTGTTGATCTTTATGCGGTTGATGTTTGGGGTGTACCATTTCATGGAGATTGTCGATATCCTTTCGGTGCTTCCGATGTGGTTGGATACCGGAAATCGTCTAGTAGCACAGGAGATAAGGTTTATAAATCCCCAGAATACTCCTGATGTCGTTTTTAGAAAAGCTAATATATAATCCAGACAAATACTTACACTAAATTTGTGATAATAGTTCTAAAAAGACACGATTTAGAATCAGCAACACCAAGCTTCCCACTAAGAAGGCTCCATCTTAGATCAAGATCACCATTATCGTATGAACATACTTTCATATACTTTATCTTTATTACACGTGAAGAGACTCCTGAAGCTCCATAGTTTCCGCTTAGGCATCTAGTGCAAAGTTAGTAGTATGTACAACAAAACCACTCTTTTGTTGGTAATTTCTGTTACAATGTCAAAATCACATTTCAATTTGTGAAACCTAATACTCCTTGTTGCTTATATAAAGGCGTAGGTTTGAATTTTTGTAGTCCCATTTGTGAGCCCTAATCACATTCCAAGATAATTTTTTTCTTTCTATATAAGCCCATGTTTTAACACTCCCTCCATCCCTAAGGGATAATAATAAAAAGAAATATTTTCTGTATAATTTAAAAAATATTTTCTGTATAAAAAGAAATATCTCTATGGATAATAATTAGTATAATTTAAAAAAGATATATCTCTCACACTATAACACGGATGATTGTAAACTTTATACTATTAAAAAGCTTTTTAAAACACATATATAGTGAAGATACACATGGTTATTAAATTATACATATTTCTTATACTAATAATAATCAATTAAAATGAGAGTTTTAGAATGTACCCTTAATTAATGATATAGGTCAATTTTTAGAGGGACAAAATTTTAAAATGAGAAGGTCATTTTATAGGGACGTAAGGGTATATATATACAATTATAACAAGATAGAGATAAAGATTGAAACATGATAATAAATAGATATTTAGAAAATCAAGATAAATTTTTTATCTAAGAGATTTTCCAAAATCCGTATTTATATAAAGGACAGAGGGAGTGATACAAAGCATACAGAGATTGTAATACGAAGCATGAAAAACATAGGAATGTTGACAACCAACATGATATTTATTTTTATACTAGGAAACCAATGGGGTACCTGCCTAGTTTGAGGCTTATAGGATTTATTTGAGGTGTATCATTAAAAGATAAAAAGGGGTCATTAGGAAGTAATTTCAAAAACCTTTTAGCAAACTATTTTCCTTAATGCCTAGTTTACCCTTGATAAATTAGTATTAAGTAATCATTTTAGTTGTTAATTAACCGTGTTAGATTTAGATAATGTTGATCGAACTTCAAAACATTGAACAAGTGATTTTTTTTTTTCAAAACACCTTCCATAATCGGTTTATGTTCATGCACTCGTGGACTGATTCTGGGAAGGTGTTCTTCATTCACGAAGGACACCTAGAATCCATTAACGCATGTATACGTAAAAGCCAATTATAGCAATCGACTTCTTATTAGTTTTATATAAAACAATTCATTAATATTCATAAGAAAAAAATTTCATTCATACTTTTAGGACATATTCATTCATTTCAAATCTTTTCCTTTTCGTAGAAATCACGGATGCACTTAGCATGTGCATCAAGCCTTTAAACCCCTAGGAGACCCTAGTGGACGAGTTATAGTCTCATGAGGGTTTACATAGAGATTTACCCACAAAATTTACATAAAAAATTCTAAAACTATCAATCTTCGTCGGAGGAATATCCGTCCGATTCAAAAAAAACCTCCATAAAGTCTGAGGCATACTCCGAAATTTTGGATACCATGAAATGATAACTTTCATCAAATGTGAATGTTTCTCCCTTTTCCTTCAAGTAGTGTACTTTTACGACCTCCTCGCACAAAAACACAACACAAACTTACTTTGTTAGTGTTGCTTAATTAAAAGATCAATCAACGTAGCTAATTATAAAAATAAACCATAAAAATACTTACAAATTGTTGAAGGGACAAGCTTAAATGGCTATGGTTGAAGATCCATTGTTGGGTAGATATAAAAGCAACTATCACATTTTGGATGACTTGGTACCTATCATGAATTTGTTGAAGACTTCTTCTCTTTGGTTTCCCGTAATATCGCCTATATTGATGATATATCTTCTCCCAAAAAGTTTCGGGTTTTACCCTCAGATGGAGAGATCTACAACTCGACTTTCGGCGTACCGTGTTTCGATTATGGCCAAATCTTCGAAGATTCATATGATGCCATGCTTGTATGTAGAGGTATGAAATGTGTGTTTGTAGAGTATATGGAGTATGAGTGAATTGAATATGCAAGTTTAAGGAAAATTAGGTATGGGAATGAGGTATCTTTATATAAAGAAAGATCCCAACGATTAGCTTTTTTTGAAAAAAAAAATGAAATAATTGAGCACAATCGGCCCTCGTGAATGCCCACGTAAACCGACTACGATTTTATGCCAAAAGAGTCGGTCTCTATAGTTGTCAACATTCACTGGTTGTGGGTCTGAAAATCAACAAAAAATGTTGAAATTTTCACCAACTATAATCGATTCATATTTTTGCACATGTAATCCGATTCTAACTAGAAATGATACAGAAAACTGACATTTATAACGCATGAAGAATCGGATTATACGAATACCTAATTAAACCGATTCGAAGCCTACAAAATCGGTTTATAGGTATAGTCCATATAGACCGATAGTGTGCTTGTATTTACAAAACATAAATTAAAACATGCATAAACTCATCGTACCATAAACCTGTACATACCATAATTATAATTAAAATCGTAAGTCCATTGAGTTCATAAACCCATGTTACCATAGTTAAACTAAAAACCGTAATTATCCAAACAAGTCTTATGATAATTAAAAGCCATTAAAAGTTTTAAAATTTTAAACTTATAATGTCTTAATTAGATAGAATAAGGGAGCATCAGCATCATGGAGCTACAATGTTTGCAGCACCAACATTTGGAGCAGCAACAACACCATCAGCAGCAACACCTGCATTGGCAGCTTCTGCTAAAGCTTCATCACCAAGTTTAAACATCTCCACAATCTCCAACCGATCCATAATTTCTTGTCTCCTCCTTTATGCAAAGCTGCCAAGCATACCAACTTCCTTACATGAAAGCTGACATGCAATTTTCAAAGTCTTCTCTAGTTTGATCTCTCGATAAAATGCAACATTGTATTTGTTCACAAAGATTTTCTCTGGCTCCCTCTTAAGATCACTTACTTGGATTTATCGATTGTAAAATTTCAGGTGGCTAAAAATCCATACCTACGAAAAGTACAATCAAAATAAAAATCAAATTAAGCAATTGGTGCATAAGACACGTACACGCAATCCGATTCTGCCTAGAAAAATAAACAGAAAAAATGAAACCTTAGGAATCAGTGGATAAGACATATAAATAAAACCAATTCTTATACGAGAATCTCAAAAAACAAATGACATAATCAGTACATGAACCACGTATATAGGATCATAATCTCGCAATGACAACGTTTCAGCAAAATTATCAGTGACAGAATACAACAGCGTCGCAGAACAATTTCAGAAATGATAAAATAAATGACGTCAGCTAAGATCACGAGAAAGATATGATAATCCTGCGAAAATTAGAGAGTTTGCGAAATTAACATCTGTAAGGCTGCGAGAATGTCGTAAACCATACCCGAAAATAAGGGACAGATTAGCTGTCATCCACTATGTATTTCCTTATAAATAGTCGTTCGAATTGTAAAGGGAGGGGAGGTTTTTTCTGAGTAAGAATCAAGTAAAGAAGAGAGAGAAAAAGTTTAGGGTAGAGATCATTTTTGAGTTCTTTATCTTTTCTTGTAAGAACAACCAAAGATCAATCAATAAAATTAAGAATATAAACCTAAAATGAGTTGATAAATGATGAAATTACATGAAGAGTGTAGTGTAGGATTTCCTGCAACTACATAATGGCGCTAGAAATAGGATAATGTTGAAGATTATTCTAGAAAAAGCTAAAGATTGATATTGAGATTTGTGAAAATTTAAAGTGATTGATTAAGAATTTTTCATAATTTCTTACAATACTGTTAACATTGAAGAAATGGCTAGAAGAAGAAATACATCCGAACAACCGACTACTATTAGAAGAAGCAAAAGAATTGCTGGAAGACAAAGAAGTGAAATGGGAGAATCTACTAGAATGAGAAATAATAGAGAAAATCAAATTCAACCGCCAATTCAACAAACACTAGTTCAAGAGAGGAATACAGATTATGACAGGGTGAGCATACACACTTGGCGATCAAATTCAGCAGAAGAAATAGAAGAAGATCAACAAAACAGAAATTATAGACAGGAAGAGAGAAGTCAAGAAGCAGATGAAGGAATAATTCATGGAGGTGAGGAAATTGGAGCGTTAGAAACATTGAGACGAAGAATACATGAAGAAAGAAGAGCTGAAGCAGAAGAGCGTGCAAATTTAACAAGGAAAAATCATGAATTAAGGATGGAGAATATAAGACTACAGAATAGAAGATCGAGAAGTATTAAAAATCATATTCAAGATCGACTAGAAGAGAAATGAGGCGAAATTCACCCACAATCAATGATGGAAACAATATTCAAGAAGAAATATCGAATCCTAATGAAGATTATCGCGAAAATAGAGAAAGAATTGATGATCATTACGTGCCACAAAATGAAACTTTTGATGATGGGCAAATTGGAGGAAATCAAGAGAACGGGCAAAATCAGGGACAAAATAACCAAGATGACAAAGGAAATCAAGAGGAAGGAAGAAGAATTTTATATGTGAGATAAACTCAAAGAAATCAACAGACAATTGAAAAAAAAAATTGAAAGACATTATGCTGAACAAGCACGTTTAATCTGCGAACGTGAAAGATTGAGAGCGGAAATGGAAGAACAAGAGCTTCAGGAGACAATTCGCCAGAACAATCATGACAATCGAGAAAGAAGGCGTACACAAAACCGGAATAACGATAATCTCAATGAGGAGTATGATAGAGTAAAAAGAATGGCTGAAAGACAGCGAATTGAATTGATAAGAAATGAACAAAATTATGGAGGGGAAAATGAAAGACATCATCATTTGCGAATTCAAGATAGAGATGAGGAAGAGAATCGCAGAAGAACACGAGATGAGGATAATGAAGAAGAGATGCAAAATTTCGCAAGAGAAGATAGACGTGAACGCAGAAGAAGAGAATCAAAATTAAATAGACCAATGGATCAAGATTCAGGTGTAAATAAATAAATCATGAAAGAGTTAGAAGAAATGAGAGGAATGCTAAGTAACAGAGGAGAAGTAGGTAGAAGACAATTGGATGAAGAAATAGAAGAAGCTGCGAAAACTCCATTTACAAGGGAAGTACAATTAGGAGGAATACCACCGAAATGCAATTTGCCCGCATTAACCAGCATTTTTGATGGAACAACTTGTGCAATTCAGCACATTAAAGCCTACGTGAGGTGCATGTTACAATGAGAAAATCATGATGCAGTATTGTGCAAATATTTCGCATCCAGCTTAACAGGAGAAGCGTTAAAATGGTTTTAAGGTTTACCAAAGAATACAATAACCTCCTTCAATCATTTGCAGACTACATTCTTGGGAGCATATATAAGTAATAATTCCTCACGACCTGGTATAGAAGATGTGTTTGGATTAAAACAAAGGATTGGCGAAAGTTTGAAACACTTTACTAAAAGATGGAGAACTATGTGTAGTGAAATGGTTGGCCGTGTAGATGATAGATATCTCATATTGTCAATGTTATGTTTGCAACAAACCTATTGTATGTCCAAATTTTCAGAGTCAAGAATACGATTACAATGACTGAATTGCGAGAACTTCAAGAAGAATACATTGCTCTAGAGGAAAGGAAAAATGAAATGGAATCATATCCAGTTGCGAACACCAGCTCACAAACAACGAATGCAAGCTTATCACCCAAGCTAATAAACACAGTGGCGAATACTTCGCAAGTACCACAAGAGAAGGTGACAAGTAACAATCAGCAGAAAATGGTATCTATGGAGAGCCGAGATCAAGAAGAGTATGAAATAGAAAGAAATTTCTACAATCGTGGAGGAAATAACAAGATTCAAAGGCTCGATCAACCGCTAGAAACTTATGGAGGTCAAAGACAAAACTATAATAAAGGACAAGGAAGTCACAAGGTAATATGGGAAGAAATGAAGATGCCACCTTTAAATGCAAGTGTGGAGAAGATATGGGAAGCTATAATATTGATGGAAAATATACCAACACCGTGGAACATGGGAACGGAACCACCTCCAAACCACAGAAGTCATGAATTTTGTTCTTATCATCATTTTCATGGACATACCACAAATGATTGCAGAAATGTAAAAAGAATTATTTTGAGAATGATAGATCAAGGAAAACTAAACGACTTTCTGGTAGGGCATCCGCAATCTCAACCATTACCACCACCACCAGAACATCACAAAGTGAATACGATGAAAAAGAAAGAAACATTCTTCATAGAAGTTGGTGCAAAAGCAAAAAATCTATTATGTCACTCTATCGTACATTCATATAAGACAATTGAAGATTTTCATGATAATGTTTTGAGTAGAGTGTTCGCAAGAGATAATGTTGGAAGAGAAATTATGAATATTACGAAAATCTCGCCACTAAAGGAATGGCAGAAACATATCATTTATTTTACTGCTGAAGAAATTCCCGAAGGAGAAGAGGTGCATGACAATCCATTGGTAATAAAATTAGAAATTAATCCAAAACCGAAAGAAGATGAGGATGATGAAGCTGAAGATTCATGGGAAATCAATAGAATTCTAGTCGAAACTGGAAGCTCTGTGAACATCTTATTTATCATACTTATAAAACCATGGGTGAAAGAGATGATGATCTTATACCATCAACATATAAGATATATGGTTTTAATGGTACTGCTAACAAGACTAAAGGGGAGGTTACTATGCGAATTCCATTGAAGGGAATATCTTTTGAAATCTCATTCTGTGTCGTTGATGTAGAATCACCTTATACTGCGTTAATTGGTCGACCTTGGCTACATGGGATTCTAGGTGTAGCTTCAACTTTCCACCAGTGCATCAAATTCCCTCATCCCAATGGTGAAGGAATCATAAAGGGAGATTGGGTCGACGAAAAGAGATGTTACGAAACTGAGATAGAATCTTGCGAAGGAAGAGCAAACAAGAAGGAAAACTGGCGACACAAAATCAAAGATGTACAAAGAAGTGAGAGGTTGATGGTGGATACAATCGAAAGGAAAGGAGAAGAGATGTTTTGAAATTAATGCTAGCTCAGAATAAAAATGATGAACGTACCACTATCAAGGAAGCAGTAGCAGAAAATAATAAAGAAGCAGATGATGGCAAAGGTAATAAAAACAAGAAATGTATGAATGATTAAGTTGTTGCGATACTCTCGCAATAAGTAAAATTCTCAAAAATACATTTCATTGAACAACAAAATTGAGATTGCGAAATTCAAATACAATATAATGATTTGCGAGACTTTTGCAGAGATAGTGAATTTTACAGAAAATAATCAGAGAACAATGACAAAAGAGAAAGAGGCGAACCTTTATGGCGTACACCCTAGTTCACGAATACAATTTCGCAAGAGGCAAATTTAAGACCTAAAGTACGTCATATAAGGGGGTACCTATTGCATGGCTCAGGGAAAGGCTACACCACCCCCGGAACCTGAGTCATGGAGATTTGGGGTCAATGAAGCCCATCCGGGAGAGACACCTTGGATTCTCAGCTTAAGCATATGAGTTGGGTTGGGCGACTAAGGTAATAAGTACTCTCCCAAGGAGTGAAGATCTGATCAAGGCGCCTAGGTATACGATTTATTCAAGAGTGCCAGGGACGTTTGAAGCGTACCTTGCCATTCTTGACAAGTCTTGGCTTATACTGCACTCGGCCTGAAGAAAACCCCACTTAGGGTGCAGTCTCGTAACCATAAGCCATGTAGGTAAAAGGGATAAGAGGCTGCGAAAACAACTGGTTGTTGTTAAGACTGGATGGGAGGAGCTAACCTTGTATGGTAGAAGTACGCCTCCTTAAAGGGGACACCAGGGGGGAGATAAGGCCGGCACCCTCCATTAGGGAGCTGATAAGTGTCTTAAGACGCAAATGTCATGAGACTTTTTATTCGCAAGGATATTAAGGC
Source organism: Papaver somniferum (assembly GCF_003573695.1). NCBI lineage: Eukaryota > Viridiplantae > Streptophyta > Magnoliopsida > Ranunculales > Papaveraceae > Papaver > Papaver somniferum. The sequence continues at coordinate 115,771,608 of NC_039358.1, forward strand.
TTGTCATATTTGTGCAACAATCCTGAAAAGGAAATAATACAAAAGAAAAAGATAAGACGAGATCAATGGGTTTTCGCATGAAAGTGCGAAGACGTCCTGCGATTTCTTCGCAAGACGGCAATGTCATGGGGCTTTATTTTCGCAAGAATATTTAGGCCTGTCATATTGTCGCAACATTCCTGAAGAGGCCATAATACAAAAGAAAAATTTAAGGCAAGATCAATGGGTTTTTGCATGAACGTGCAAGGACGTCCTGCGATTTTGTCGCAATGACAAGAGGTGGCATAATAAGACCTTTCATTAGTAAGGCAAAATAATACCACACAGGAATGAGATTTTGAAAAGAAACAAAATTTACTTCGCACAAGATTGCGAAGTTATACAATAAGATTTTTTTTATGAAATCTCTCATTTGGATTCAAATAACAGAGGCAAGTATGGGAATGTATGAAATTAGAAAATGTTATTTGCTTCCATATGATAGATTTACTCAAAGATTCAATAATTAATGATTATATTGATTAACTGTATTGCAAAGAAGAATTTTTTTAATGCAGGTCAAAATGAAAGAAACACAAATATATACAGGATGAAGAAATAAATGTACAAGTATTACAAAGAATCAAAGAAAGAAATAAAGACTACTTCTTGGTTAATCCTTCATTATCTTCATTAGACTTATTTCCTTCTTCGTATGCGTCAGAATCTTTATCACCTTCAGAACTTCCATCACTATCAGATTCTTCATCGTCATCTTTGCTATCAGAGATAATCAAACTGGGAGTATTCTGTGGGATTTCTTCCAAAAGACAAGGATAATCAGAATGTGGGATATTATGATCATCACAGACCATTTGGATAGTTTGATTGCGAAAATGCATAGCATCATTCTTAAAATTCGCAACAGTGATCTTGATTTGATTCTTTAATCTAGAATACTTGTCGTTGCGAGAAGAAAGATTCTTTGTGAGTTCCTCCTTTTCAGCCTCGAGTTCCTCAATCTTTTCACGATATCTATTTTCGGAATCTGCGAGCAAAAGATAATCAATTATTAACTTGATGAGAATTCATAAGAAACAAAAAATTAGTAAAGAAGAGCAGTTAGTAACCTTCTCTGTCAGAAATCATATCTCTAATCAAGGCTGTATGCTCAACTTGAAGACTAACATTTACACCTAAGTCTTTTCTAGCATCATCTAATATTTTCGCAGCCCAAACAAATTCATCCTCACTACTTATAAGAAGACGAGAACGAATTTCATTTTCCCTTTCGCAGAGTTCGATATTCTTGCGGTTAGCTTCATCTCGTTCAAGTTGAACTTCAAGAAGAGCCTCTTGGAACCTCGCCAGAGCCTTGGCACCTTGATCAGAGATGCGATCCTTATCATCTATGAGACCACTAATTTTGGTTCTTAACTCATTGGGTTTCTCATTAGAATCAAGAAGGAGACGCTTAAATCGATTGGCTAAGCCTAAACTAGATCTATGATCAATTTCTAAGAGGCGAAATTTAGATCTAAGCTCATTTAGAGAAAGAGAAGAAATTCTATCATTTGAGAAGCTACTTAAGGAATTGTTAAGACGCTCAAGAAGGGTATCATTATCCAAGGCATTAGGAAATGAACGAAGAAGGGTAGCTTCATCAGAAAGACCATAAATGTCTGCAAAAAGTATCGTTTAAATAAGATAAAACAACAAGATGAATGAATAAAGAGAAAAGAGAAAAGTAACATACCGTAAAGCTGATTATTAGTTTGCTGAAGACTAGAAATTTTGTTCTTATACGAGGAAGAATCAATTTCTAATCGTCTATTTTTATCGCGAAGACCTTTAACTTCAGCTTCCAATTCTTCATTCTTTTTGCGAAATTGAAGATTCTTCTTTTCAAGATTTTCACGTCTTCTCTCTAGATCTGAGGCAACAACAAAAGAAGCTTTTCCAGCCTGCGAAAAAATATAAAAAATATTAATATAGAAAGAAATTTTGAATTATAACAATGAAGAAGTAAAAGGATAAAAATATACCAGACTATTGAGAGAATGCAAAAAATCGGGAGTCACTGATCTAGAAACTCCACGAAGAGAGCTATCACCATCCAGTAAAGGAACATCGCAAAGGGTAGCGAGAGCTTTTCAGGTATCTGCAAATTGGCTATCTCCCATTCGTGTAGAAAATCAGAAAAGAGGCCATATAACTTAGCCATAGAAGATTCAGGTGGAGAATCTTTACTTGCAGCAATATCATCGTTGTCCTCATCACCCTTATCACTTTCAGAATTTTCGTGAGGAGGAATATTTGAAGGGGAAGAAGAACAAACTTTCCTTTTCTTTGGAGGAGGACCAGTTGATTTTTCTCTGCGAAGAGCACATTTACCTTTATCACCAATCCTCGCAACATCAGCAGATTCTTCTACTTCAGCAATAATCTTCACACACAGATAGAAATAAGAAATGGAAACATGGAAGTAACAGTACTATTTAAAATCATAAGAGAAAATTTCTTACCCCATCTGTGTATGAGCGAAGAGCTAACAGGGTACTAGATTTCCCAGTCCTGTTATAACTATCTTTCAGTTTTTGGATCTGAGGAATGTCGCAAGAGTTAGCGAACATAATAGAAAAAATCAATAAAGAAATATAAAATGAGTTAAAGGGGAAAAACATACCTCTTTCTCCTTCTCAGGCCAAGAGAAAACCCAAGGTTGATAAGCAGCGAGATTCGCAGGAAGAATATTTGACCCAGCAATGTAGGGTCCTTTTAGTATTAAAGGAAAAACACACCATTTATCATCTTTGGATTGGCGAGGAGTTGTGTTTTTACCAGAATGCCAATCAATATCTTGCATAAGAATTTTGGCTTCATCAATGTTATCTTTTCTTTTTAAGCGAATACCCCAGCGAGTATTCTCTTTCTTCATGGGGATAAGTTCATAGTTCTCAAAGAAATTCGCCATTGTATAATTCTCAACAACTATCTCTAGGTTTGCGAATTTAGGATCCCTAAGTTCTTTGGAATACATAGATCCTCTACCAGCACCACGATTGGCGAACTCTAGCATCAGACGGATGGAATCCCCACTCAGTTGGAAGATGGCTCGCGAAAATCCTGAATGAGCGAGAATTTCATAAAATAAAGGAAGATCTGGGTTATAAAGAGGAATAGGGAGACCTGCGAGAATCTGACCTAGCGAAATTATGATTGATTGATCATCACAATATTGATCAGAGAAAAGCTTGACAGAAAGAATTGATTTGGCATTCTCACCAGGAATGGTGGAGAGTATGAAACCTTTATCAGCAAGATCTTTTTGGAAATCTTGTAAATTCTTCTCATATCTATGACCACTTGGAGCCATGTTTGAATATAGAGTATGTGTATGTATATAAATTAAAAGGATTGAAGGAAGAAAAAATTACAGCAGCAGAATTAGCAGAAGGATAACATAGTTGCAGAGATGAGAGAATAAAAATATAACAGAAAGTAAAAAGAAAAGTGGAAAAAGGGGGTAAGAAGAGTATATAAAGGAGATTTTTTACTCGAAGAAATAAACACCATTAAGAAGAAAAGATGTGAGCGGTTGAAAAGCAGCGGTTACAGAAGACGTGTCAAGAAATAAATGGAAGAGAGAGTACGTGTGATAAATGTAGAATATGAAAAGATGAACAACTGCGGCATTTCTCACATCATTCTCTACTTTGTAGAGAAGATATGAGAAGAGGCAAAATGTAGGATCAGAATCTCGCAATGACAATGTTTCAGCGAAATTATCAATGACACAATACAACAACGTCGCAAAACAATTTCAGAAATGATAAAATAAATGACGTCAGCTAAGATCACGAGAAAGATATGATAATCCTGCGAAAATTAGAGAGTTTGCGAAATTAACATCTGTAAGGTTGCGAGAATGTCGCAAACCATACCCGAAAATAAGGAACAGATTAGCTGTCATCCACTATGTATTTCCTTATAAATAGTCGTTCGAATTGTAAAGGGAGGGGAGGTTTTTTCTGAGTAAGAATCAAGTAAAGAAGAGAGAGAAAAAGTTTAGGGTAGAGATCATTTTTGAGTTCTTTATCTTTTCTTGTAAGAACATCCACAGATCAATCAATAAATTTAAGAATATAAACCTAAAATGAGTTGATCAATGATGAAATTACATGAAGAGTGTAGTGTAGGATTTCCTGCAGCTACAACGTATACAAAAACCGATTGTAAGAGCACAAAATTTTTAAAAAGTTAGTAACCAGAATCGATTTATGTTCATGCACTTACAAACTGATTCTGGTTATGTCTTTATATATTCTGATTTCTATCCAGAATCGGTCGATGATAATCATCTTAAAAACCGGTTCTGCTGCATGTTCTTCATGGAGGCGAAGAAATAACCCATAATCGATGGATACGATGGATCCACATAAACCGATTCTGAGTAGAAATCAGAGATTTTGATTTTCAAAAATGGGTTTTAAATATGTAAATCCATGAATAAATCAGTTTAATAGAATGGGTTGATAGAGATTTACCTTACCTTTGTTGGACCGGTGATAGTTGGACAAATATATTCAACTTTTTTTTAATTAGGGTTTATAGATTTGGTAAGATTAGAAGGATATCAAAAGGTTTTTTTTTGTACTAGGTTTTTAAGTTTTTGGTTTTTAACTGAAAATAGTAATAAATTGTATTTAGTTTGAGGCTAGATTGGTCATTTTGCCAATTCAGACACCCCATAACCATGTGCACAAATTGGGTGAAGAAATTGATACGTCTCAAATAAATCCCGTAAGCCTCAAACTAGCCAGGATTGAGTAACACCTTTTAAGTATAACTAGATTTTGTGCCCGTGCTACGCACCGGGCGGCTCACAAACCATCCACCATCATTTTTTGTTTCTCGCTCGGTCGTGCATTTTTTGATTTAGCGTCGCAGGGCTTCGCCCCGCCCCGTGGCTTAGGATCTTTGATTTGGTGTGGCTTCGCCTCGCCCCTTCCCATGTTAACCATCCACCATCATTTTTTGATTTGGTGTGGCTCGGCTTCGCCTCGCTCCGTCGCTTAGGATTTTTAATTTGGTATAGTTCCGCTTCGCCTCGCTTCATCCCGATGCATGCTTAGGATTTCTGATTTGATGTGGCTCGGTTTCGTCTCGCCCCGCCTCGTCCCCAGCGTTTTTGATTTGGTGTCGCATGGCTTCGCTTCCCCCATCACGATGTTTTTTTGATTTGGTGTTTTTTTAGAGAACCTCTCTATTAATATGCTTCAATTGCTCCCAAATCTCCAAATCTCCAAAGATTCCAAATTTTCATCCAATTTCTAAATCTATGTCTTCAAACCCATGAGAAAAACGTACACAAAATTTTGTATTTTCATGTCACCGGAAAAATCCATAGGATCAACGGAGTCTTGCTGAAAAAGTCACTGCCTGACACCGGAGATTCTTCTCATCTGACATGATATTCCGTCACGGTCCGTTATAGTCACCAATCATGATAACGGCAGACGAACGGTCAAAGGGGTCAAGTCAGCTATTGAGTCAGAGGTCAAACACGGGTGACTGGTCTGAGTTGAAGGTATCCGAGTCGCTGAGTCGACTCATCTGATCAGAATGCCATCCCAAAAATCCAGCTGGGCTTGTATCTAGTCCTAGAAATCCAGCCCGTTTATCTTATTCAGCTGTCAGTTCCAGCGAACTGACAGTGTAATTTTCCTCTCCTAATTCCCGCGGATACACGTGCCTCAAAATTAGAAGTTACAAGATTTTGCAAAACCCACTGATACTTCCACGGACACTCCTCTGTCGGTGAGTTTCTTTTGAATTTTTCGTCGTCCGGTTATTCTACCCGCGGATACCTCCGTGAAAAATATAAGTCCATGAGTTTTTAGTTTTCCGGCCATCATAAACTCACGATGACCATCTCGATTATGATGTACAACATAATCCACTTCCCTGACTTTCTTTATTTGCTTAGTCCCGTAACTCCATCTTTTCTTGCTCTTCCATCACCGGTGACTACTGTTAACTCCGGTGATCATTCTCTCTAAACTCCTCCATCAACTATGATCAACAACCAACTCTATGATCAATCACCATTACCGCCAGCTTGAAAACCCGTGACAATGATCAATGATGTACAGCAGCACCACCATCGCGATCATATTGGCAGCATCCAAAACTCGAGCTCATCTCAGAAACCTCAATCATCAACCACTATCTTTGATCCTCATTGACAGAGAACAACCATCACCAGCTCGATCTGCTTATCCACTGTTTAATGATGATGCCCAACGCCACCAGCTCGATTGGAAAGAACCTGTTTGGTATCTCCGTTAGCTTTAGGTCTAATGTTTGATGTAGGTATTGTCCACATCAACGGCGCCAATTAACGTCCCATTAAGATTCGGTGTAAACAAAGTGTAATTAATTATTTAGGCACAAAAGCTGGCAGAAGTATTGTCTACCCACATTTTTGCAAACGATGTTATTAACGGCCGGTTAAATAAAGGGTGTAAACGGAGTGTAATTCAAATTTTAATGCCCCGGTCAATAGATTCGCGCCACTTGTCCTCTCCAGAATTGCTATGTGTGAAAGCTTTTATCTAATTTAATTTGAGGGGATGTCATACTCACCGTGCAACGTAGGAGCTCAGATGACTTAGTGTTTTAAAGGAGAGGAAATTTTCTTAAACGGGTTAATGTTCAAAACTAAGAATTGACATGAAAAATCAAAACGAAAAATGATAATTGAAACGGTAGGGATAAGCATAAGCGGGTTTCCTTCTAGTAAAAGTAGTTTTCCCTTAACGATTATCGGAAGAATTCCTATTTCGTTATCGGAAGAATTCCTATTTCAAAAATGACAGGTATGAGTTGGAAACTTGTCACCACCAAGATCGGGGATTTTTTTTTCTTCCTAGCGAAGGAGCAAGGAGTATTCATCTTAAAACTTCGATTACAGCGAACAATATTGGAAAAGCACGTGCCAGGAAAGACGAAGGAGAATTTATCTTCTTTGCCGTTGTTGTTGTTGTTTCCCTATTAGCATCGACAATGTAAATCTGGACACATTGCACTAAATTCAACGCAAAGCAATTTGAATTTCTCATTGAAGACTGCTTATTTTGCAATTGAAGTAATAAACTTGTTCTTGAACCAAAACAAAATCACACTCCAACTGATTCTTTAGTACATTAAGATATTGCATATTTGTACTTAAATCATTTATATATAATGAAAAATTGCTGTTTACAAGTAAGGTAAACAAACAATATTACTATATGTTTCAGTTCTTGACTTCATGTAATACATATAAAATCTAGCCAAGTTTCAGCCATTCATCAGTTGCATTGGTATTAGCTTCAAGGAATATGTTATTGCAAGTGGTAAGGTTTATCCTTTGTCAAGCAAAGCTAGCTTTAGCTAAAGGAGGCACATCCTCATCGTTACAAGGTCGTCTCTGAAACCGACTTTTTTCGATCTCTTCACTGAGAGTTAAATAAGATCATCAAATGTATCCTAATAGTACTTCTCAACATGATCTTCATAATGCAAACTATGTTCCTGCTGCAGATTCAAATCCGCGTCCAGTGCCACCTCAAGGAGTCTTAAGTAGCTCTATGCAACAATACTACCCGCCGTTTAACACATCATCTAATATGATGCACGTTCAAGGTCATGCTGCTACTAGTTTACGACGATGGTCTACTGGCCTTTGCCATTGTTTTGATGATCCTGGAAATTGTAAGTACTATTCGTCTGGATTTTACTAGTTGACTAATTGATTGAATCCTAATTTTTTTGTTTCTTGGCGAAGGTCTGGTGACTTGCTTTTGTCCTTGCATCACGTTTGGGCAGATTGCAGAAATAGCGAATAAAGGTTCCTCAAGTAATATACCCAAAAACTCCCATTAATCCCATTAACTAAGTTTGTAACGGTAAAGATTATGTAAAATATGAAATGTTTTATGTGTGGATGATGCATGATGTGCAGGTTGTGTGACATACGGTGCAGCATATGCACTTCTGGCGTTGATAGGGATGCCTTGCTTGTACTCATGTTGTTACAGATCTGAGTTGAGAGCTCAATATGATTTAGAAGAGGCTCCTTGTGTGGATTGTTTAGTCCACTTCTTTTGCGAGTTTTGTGCTTTATGTCAGGAACACAGAGAGCTCAGAAACCATGGCTTCGACATGGGAATAGGTACCACACCATTTGATGATTACCCTTGTCCTAATATGTTTTTCCTTTTCATATTTTCTTTTCAAAACGAAACTCGGTTAATTTTGATTTATGCATTCTACTAAGGCTGGCAAGCGAACATGGATAGAAGAAGTCGTGGAGTTACAACTGCTCCAGTCGTGAATGGAGGTATGATGAGATGAAAAATTAATTGTGAACGTGGAATGACGCCTTATCTTGACACATGTGGCACAGTCGACATGTTTTCATATCTCAATGCCATTGTTTTGGAAACTGTCTCACTTGTAGTTCTCGCTTAATTGCTTTGATAAGTAAGAGAACAATTTACGATACAAGTTCATGTGTGTTTCTTTCTACTATTTGCATTTTGCAGTCATGGAAACAATGTTTGTTAACTGAGTTATAATAGTATCAGATATTAAGTTACGAATGACCGATTAATAAACTAAAGTTACCAAATTTCGTATTGCCGATATATACGGTGAGTTATAACCCCAAAGGTGTCACTATTCATCCACAAAAAACCCATCAAAATAAAAGTAACACAAAAACCCCCATCAAAACAAAATTAACACAAAAACCCCAAAAAATTTGATGAAACCAATTTAGTTTCATCAAAAAAATGATGAAACCAACATAAAATTTGATGAAACCAAAATTTGAAAATTGGGATTTTTGTATCAGTTTTGTTTTGATGGGGTTTTTGTATCACAAAATTGGTCAAAAAGACCAAAACACAAAATTCCTGGGTGAAATAGATTCTTAACTTTTGATACTGTTTATATAGCCAAACATCAGAAATATATTGTTTATATAGCCAATTTGGATATTTGGCCCAGGAAAATTAAAATAAAAAAATATGTCTTACCTAAAATACCCCTAACCTTCTAAACTCTTCTTTTCAAAGAGAATTTATTTCTCTTTTCAAAACCTCCCCGTCCCGGCAGAGCTCGTTTATTCCTCACCTGCAGAATTCGATCAAAGTTTCAGAGCTCGTGTCTTTTTCAGATCTGGTTGATCAATCATGGTGATTAATGATTGTTGAATAGTTTGTTGAATCGAAGTTTCAATTGGAGTTTCAACTGTTGAATCGAAGTTTCATCTAATAGCGTCGAACGGTAAATTTCAATTGAAATAATTTTGATTTGGTTTTTGTCCAATTGAAGTTTCTCTGTCGATTTTGAAGTAATTTTTAGTTGTTGATGATTTTTTATGAATTTGAAGATTAATCTTTGTTAATTTTTGATTTTAGTTGTTGATTTGGAATATCCAGGGTTTAGTTGATTATGTGACATTATTTGGGTTTGTCTCGAATCATGTTTTCTAGGGTTTAGTAATCTTATTTTCAATGCAATATACACATATGCAAACCAATTTTGGGTTTAGGTTATTATTAGGATTTCTCCTTTACGTTACACAACCACAGAGATTTTAGTTAGGATAGATATGCATAACAAGCAACATGCAGGATAGATAATAAGTTATGCAGTTCACCATGTTTGCTTTTACTGCATAATAAGCTACGCAGTTCAGCATTGTTGCTTTTACTGCATAAGCAGTTATGCATAATAAGCTACGCAGTTATGCATAGTTGCTTTTACTGCATAACCAGTTATGCATAACAAGTTACGCAGTTATGCATAGCTGCTCTTACTGCATAAGCAGTTATGCATAACGTTATGCATAGCTTTTTTTACTGCATAACCAGTTATGCAGATACTCTAAACAATGCATAACAACTCATGCAGTTAATTTTGGATCTGCATAACAAGCTACGCAGTTATGGTTGCTTTTACTGCATAAGCAGTTATGCATAATAAGCTACGCAGTTATGCATAGTTGCTTTTACTGCATAACCAGTTATGCATAACAAGTTACGCAGTTATGCATAGCTTCTCTTACTGCATAAGCAGTTATGCATAACGTTATGCATAGCTGTTTTTACTGCATAACCAGTTATGCATAACAAGTTATGCAGATACTCTAAACAATGCATAACAACTCATGTAGTTAATTTTGGATCTGCATAACAAGCTACACAGTTATGGTTGCTTTTACTGCATAACCAGTTATGCATAACAAGTATTGCAGGAAACTGATTTTCGGATGGTTTCTGATGAATCTGCTACTGTTGATGGTTAGGAGACGGTGGAGGAAATCGATTTCTGATGGTTTTTGGTTTTGGGAAACAGTGGACGAATTTGTTCCTCTTCTAGTTTATGAGAAGATGAAGAAGAAGGATGTTGGCGGTTTTCATCTGAAGAGAGAAGGAGAACGTGGTTTTGTTGAGGAGACGGAGAACGTGCAGTTACAAAAGGGTAATTGGGTCAGTTTCAATTAAAAAGTTGAACTGTCTATTTAACCCAGACGAAACTTCTACCAGTCCATATGGCCCAGAAAACTTGTGTTTTTGGCTATATAGCCCATTTCCTGTTTTTGTATCGATTTTGTTTAAGATGGAGTTTTAATGATTCCCAACATTTGAGTGGGGTTTTTGTATCACGAGTTTGGTCACCTTGATTTTTTATCACTAGTTTTGCGATATATATCCTGAATAGGACTTCTTTATGGCATCCATACGGAAGAAAACAGGAGAATATATAGAATAGACCAAGGAGCCAGCAACAACGAGTGATGCACAATATGAGATACATCACTAACTACACACTTCACACAACAAAAAGAACAACAAGAACTACATAAAGACAACACTGTTTTTAACCAACACTGTTGGGCTATAGCTTGGCTTGTCTGCACATGTTTGTCTTGGCTTCCAAGTGTGGACAAGAATAAGTGTGGGGGAAACTTCTATTGGGCTATAGCTTCACTTTTGCTTTATTATACTAATGTTTGTGTGAAGTTACTATGTGCAGAACAGGTTCTATGGGTGGATCCCCAAATTTTACGATTGTTAGTATATGGGGAGTGAATCTTACAAGAGTCAAGTCGGGCCGTCGACTTTAAAACTAGCGCTTAATGGGAGGCAACCCATAGGTTTTGTGTTTCTTATCCTTTTGTTTTTTCTTTTGTTATTTACATATCATGTTAAAATTTCTCACCTTGACTTTACTAGGACGATTCAATTGCATTGAGGACAATGTAAAGTTTAAGTGTGGGGGAGTGGTTAAGCATGTTTTTTTTATAAAACAAATTTTTTTTTAAAAAAAGTATTGCATAAAACCTCCAACTTTTAGAGATTTTAGAGTCACTAGCATACTTCTAGGTATGTTTACATAGAGAATTATGACCGACATGACTGAACTTGGAAGTGTTAGGGAACTACATTCGGATTTCTTGCTTGTTAGAGTGTTAAATAATGGATTCAATCATGCCGGTGATGCAAATTAGGAGCAGGGAGAAATGCATTATTAGAGTTGCTGATCAATCATTAGTGGAGACTACCCTATTTATATCATGTGAGGCACCAAACAGAAATTTTTCCATCTAACTAAAGAGCTTTCTTTTGAGTGTGTGTCACCGTACGTTAATTCCGGGTAGAATGGTGATCTACCCAACTTCACACCAATTTTCAGCACTATTTTTGATCTCTTGAGTGCTAATTTTGTAAATCATGAGGGTGACGTCTATGGATGAAAGCCTCCTTCTTGTAGTTCGATTTGCAGTTAGCACCATTCTCTCTCTCGACAACAACGGATCCATAGAAACATTACCATCATCAAAAACAAGGAGCAACATCAAAATCTACAAGGAAAGTTGAAGACGTTCAAGGTTTACAAGCAACGGAACGAGAAAAAAGAGCAAATTTTATATCCAAGTAAAGCAACATACAATGAGCAGATTTTTACATATACTTTGAAGACTTATTTACAAGAGCAAAGAAAAGCAAAAGGTGAGAATTATTAAAGTGTATGATTTCGAAACGATACAAGTTGTGAAGAATCAAATGGTAAAGTACTTTTCCCACGGCCACGGCCATGGTTTGTTTTATTTTGTTTTGTACTTTATTTCTCTTATTGCAAAAAAAAAAAAAAAAAAAAAAAAAAAAACGATGATAAGAGAAATTTTGGTATTTTGGGTTTTCATTTATTTTATAAGTCGTGGGGAAGGAAAATCTATAAGGAAGTCTCAAGCGACAAGGATTTAAGATAAAGAGTTACAAATTGTCAAGGAATTACGAAGTTCAAGTATTTATCATCAATAGTTGAAGACGAAGACTAAGAAGATGAAGACGAGGAACCGAAGAAGTTTCTATTGGATGCTGTGAGAATGGTGTTATCATCATTGCAATCGGATGTGAAGGTAAGTAAGTAATCTCATCTTCGATAATAGTGGTTGATTTCCTTTCTTAGAGATCGTCAGAAAAAATGGTTTTTCAAAATGTTAAAAGATGTGGGTTTTTAAAATATTTTGGAAGTTGTCCTTCCCACCATTCAACGTGTTGCAGGATTTCTCTCTTCATTCCTACCTGCACTCATGTGAGAACCATAAAAAATCCGTCTTTTTGAGTGCAATTATCATAAAACCATTATTGGTGAGGCAGAAGTCGAGGAGAAATGCTTATTGATCTCTCTCAAACACGCGTTCTTTCATTATGGTGTGGTTATTTCTCACTCAACATTTAAGAATGAGAATATGTTCTTTGGTATTTCTAACTTCTTATTACTAGCATGCAGAAACTCTATGTCCTCATAACTCTTTGGATGCTTGGGACGCTGGAACGCTTTGAAGTTGTAAGTTTTAGTTTGATTTGCTCGAGGACTAGCAAAGTCTAAGTGTGGGGGAATTTGATAGGTGTCGTAAACACCTTCATTTTTATCTATTGTTTATGCTTTCTTTGCTATTATTCGCGTGAATTATGTATCTTATGTTTGTTTTTGAGTTTTATAGGTGTTTTGGAGTCATTGGAGCAAAAGGAAGTGAAACTCGCTCAAATCCATGATTTCTTCCTAATCATCTTGAAGAGAACAAAAAGACGAAACTAGCAACGAAAGAATTAGTTCATTCCGGCTTCATATGAGAAAGTTATTTGCAAAGCCATTGAATAATCCTGCCAGTTCCAGGGAACTGATAATACATGAATTAAGCAGGAAAATAAACTGTCAGTCCTCCAGAACCGACAGTTGAATGGAATAATGGCTGGCCCTTATCCAATCTATCGGGGTTCCTTGATAACCTTATCTTCTTTTACACCCAAAATTAGGACTTCATCAGAAATTTAGACACATTTTAAAAGGGGATCTGAGAAGAGTTTTGCTGCCGAATGAAGCTTTGGTGAAACGAAATTTGCTGGGAAGAATATTTAATGAGGAGAAGGAACATATGATGTAGCTACATCGTCTGAGGTGAGGAGTGATGGCGATTGAATAATTCAGAGTTCGAACTGGAACAAAGTTTCAAGTCGATATCGAGGTTCAGACCGGGAAGTAATTGAGATGGGAAATTAGTGAAGTTGTTGATGTATCTGCGTTGAATTGAGCAGGAAATATTGGGTTGACCCTAAATTCGTAATTTGATATGGCATTGACAGAAATTCAAATTAAGAAATCAGCCAAGAGGGTTATCTGCTGGTTGTGTTGTTCTTGAAGAATTGAGGGATCGATCTGAACAAGGAAGTTGGGTTGTGCTTGTAATCATGGCCGAACTGAAGGAATTAGAAGATGGGTTGGAGTTCAATTGGTGACTAATTCAAGAATAAAGCTGAAATTGTGTTCTTGTTGTTGCAGTTACCAAGTGTTGGCTAGAGTATTGCAGGTCAAGAGCTGGACATGGCCTGGAAATGGTTCAGCTGAACTGGTGCTGGTAATTATCTTTGAGCAGGGATGTAGAATGGCCTGGGTTACTGCTAAGAAGATACAAGCAGAAAAGCTGAACTGAAGATAAATTTGCAGGCAGTGGTGGTGTTGCAGGTGATAATGCAAGTGCAATTGCAGTTAGGATCCAGAAGAGCAGTACAAGGAGATGGTGTGCTGATATTGTAGTGCTGAGTTCTATTGAGTTTAAAGCAGAAAATGGCAGCAGTTGGTGGTATGAGTACAAGCTGCAGAGAAGGTTGATGTTGCCGCATACTTGGAAATGAGCTGTTACTGATAGGATGAAGCTAAGTAAAGAAGAGAAAGTGCTGGAATGGATTATGAAGCTGCAGATGGCCGAGATTGAAATCGATGGTGTTGCTGGTGAGATGAAGTTGAACATGCAGTGAAGTATAATGGAGATTCTTAGATGTATGTTAGGATATGATTTTGCAGAGAAAGAGCTGCTACTGGTAGGAATTGCGAAACTGGCGGTGCTGTTGTTTTCGAAACTGCAGGTAATGGAATGTGCGAGAGTGCAACAAGGAATGGAATGATGGGAGTTGAGCTACAATTTACTAGCTGGTGACGGGCAGTGAAGGGTTGCATCTGAACTGAAGTGCATGGAGTGATATTGTTGTGAGATGAATTAACAGTGGGTTTGCAATATGTGCATTTATCAAAGAGTAGCTTGAGCAAGTCAGCTGGAAACTTCTTATGGGCTACTACAGGGAAAGCACATGAGGAAGATTGAATGGAGTTGTGGAGTTGGTACTGACAGGAAAGAAGATTATAGAAAAGTGAATTGAACTAGATGAATGTTAGGATTTGAATGCTGTGAATGTATGCAGAGAAGGAGATGAAAGTAGGCCGGAATTAGGCCTGGAAATCACCCAGAAACATCCGGAACTCGGCCAAAATCAGAGTCAGACGAGTTGACTCACCAATTCAGTAGTTTACTCAGATGGACTTGGGCCTCACTTGTGGGCTCTTTCAAGGACTGATTTTTGGCAGAAGGGTGCGACCAGATTTGGGAAATTGAGAAACATATAAAAAGAGAGGGTTTCTATCTTTTAGAGGGGCTTTTTTATGATATTATCTTCTTCTCTACTTTTGTTCTAGGGTTTAGAAAGATGAAAACTATTATTTTTCTTCTTGTGATGAACTCTTATGCCATGAGTACCTAGATTTTATTATTGGTTAAGGAATAAGTTGGATTTCCAAATATGGGTTTTCATTCAATAAATTAGTTTTGTCTCCATGTTTTGTCGATTATGGTTCGCTAGAAATATCGCCATATATGATTGATTGTTAGTTTTGTCAAGTTGCAAATTGGTAGAACTCGTAATCATATCTATTGCTAGTTTAGGGTTTATTATACGTAAACGTGATACACCTTGAATACACGTAGCATAATTGTGATTATTGCTTGTAGTGATACATCCTAGTAGTCACATGTGGATCATAACCTTTGTTAAAATGGATTAGTACTTTTACACGTTCGCTTGCATTGATTAGTCTTATTTCATAGAACTTAGTGCTCTTAGGGATTTAAACTTAATTGTGCTTTTACACTTTAGGTTGCTTTCTAGGAAGAATTCACTTTCGCATCTTTTAATGTGTTTGTTGATGACAAGAGGAAATTAGCGGGATATCCTTGCGATCAAGGTATCCTAGGACTTTTGATAAAAGTTGAGATTAAATATCAATTCTAGTTATTGTTACAAATTCATGTTTGTGAATGAAAACTAATCCTTGACTAATATCTTCATCTCATTGATTTGCTTGTTTATTTCATTATTTGCTTTTAGTTTATTTTCCTTTACATAAAAATCAGAAATCCCCCCTTGTTTGTATAGGAAAACGAAACAACTTGACAACCTAGATCCTCTCTGTGGGAACGATCCTTTCTTACCCTTGCTATATTTTATATTTTGAGTAGTGAGAAAGTAATTTATTTTTGACGCATACGACAGCGATCAAATTTTGGCGCCGCTGCTGGGGAGGCAGCGGTTGTCACTTGTTTTTGGTTTCTTATTTTTGGTTTTGTTTTTATCTTCTGGTTGTTAACCTTGTTTTGAGAATCGTGATTCAGGTACCTATTTCTATGGATGGAGCATTTTGGAACAACGGATACGGTTTTCAATAACCTCAACAATATGGAAACTACCAACCATCCCAGGGTTATAGTCAACACCAATTCATTGGTTATGATCAATATCCTACGGAATACTGTGGTCCTTTTACATATCAAAAACCTTATGGCGGGTATGTGTGTGAACAACCACAAGGATTGGAGGATTCTTATGCTCGTGAACAACAAGTCTCTAACTTGTTAGACAACTTTTCCAACTTTTTACGACAAGAGTTTCAAAAAGATAAAGAGGCTACAAACGAGCAACTCCAAGAACTTCGTGAAGGTATGGCTATCTTACGAAGAAGCATTGATGAATACAAGGAAGAAAGGTATGAATAAGAACTTTGTTTTCAAAACAATAACTATTCTAATGTGCATGTGGTTTGTGATAAATATTTTATTGATGTTAATGTTGAAAAGGGCCAACCTTTGGGGTCTTTCGTTAATAATTGTGTAACTACCTCAACTCTTGATCTTAATAATGATCATTCACCTATTCAAAAGGATGAGATTGAGATTAGCAACACTAAATTCAACGAGAACCAATCTTATGTTAACTATGAAAGTGATGATGATTATGAAGATACATCGCTTGAACCAACTCATGGTGACATTTCCCAAAGGTGTACAGCGGAATCTTTTTGGGATCAAAATGAAGACGAAGAGGAATCTGTTGACACTTGTGTAGATTACTCAAGCATTGATCTTAATAATGATCAGGAGCCTATTCAAAGGGTGGATCTTGAGGATGATGCATTTTTGAGTCTTCTAAAAAAGTTCCTTATAGCGAAATTTGCAGCCGCAAAAGAGTTTGAGCCTAATGATGACGAGTATGTTGAGAATGTGACCGTTATGACCAATATTGTGGAAGACCCAATTGATCTTGCAAAGGATTATAATGATGATGTTAATGCCGAGACTTTAGTTAAGGTAGAAACGGATGAAGAATGGTTGCAAGGTTTGATAGAGGACCATGATATAAAAGAGGTGAGTAATTCACTTGAGTTTTTCAAGGATGAAGAGGATTATGTGATACAAGAGATTGTGCAAGGTTTGTCTAACCCTTTGCATGTTGTTTCTTATCCTTTAACTATTGTTGGTTTGAATGTATGTGCTTCGAGAATATTGTTGAATGACTTTGTTTCTCGATTTCCACCATTAGAAACATTTGATTCTCATATTATGAATATTTGCATAGAAGAAACCATAGAAGTTCCTGAATTTTATGTTCTTTATAAACTTCCAAGTGTGAACAAGAATAAGTGTGGGGGAAACTTCTATTGGGCTATAGCTTCACTTTTGCTTTACTATACTAATGTTTGTGTGAAGTTACTATGTGCAGAACAGGTTCTATGGGTGGATCCCCAAATTTTACGATTGTTAGTATATGGGGAGTGAATCTTACAAGAGTCAAGTCGGGCCGTCGACTTTAAAACTAGCGCTTAATGGGAGGCAACCCATAGGTTTTGTGTTTCTTATCCTTTTGTTTTTTCTTTTGTTATTTACATATCATGTTAAAATTTCTCACCTTGACTTTACTAGGACGATTCAATTACATTGAGGACAATGTAAAGTTTAAGTGTGGGAGAGTGGTTAAGCATGTTTTTTTTATAAAACAAAAATTTTTTTAAAAAAAGTATTGCATAAAACCTCCAACTTTTAGAGATTTTAGAGTCACTAGCATACTTCTAGGTATGTTTACATAGAGAATTCTGACCGACATAACTGAACTTGGAAGTGTTAGGGAACTACATTCGGATTTCTTGCTTGTTAGAGTGTTAAATAATGGATTCAATCATGCCGGTGATGCAAATTAGGAGCAGGGAGAAATGCATTATTAGAGTTGCTGATCAATCATTAGTGGAGACTACCCTATTTATATCATGTGAGGCACCAAACAGAAATTTTTCCATCTAACTAAAGAGCTTTCTTTTGAGTGTGTGTCACCGTACGTTAATTCCGGATAGAATGGTGAGCTACCCAACTTCACACCAATTTTCAGCACTATTTTTGATCTCATGAGTGCTAATTTTGTCAATCATGAGGGTGACGTCTATGGATGAAAGCCTCCTTCTTGTAGTTCGATTTGCAGTTAGCACCATTCTCTCTCTCGACAACAACGGATCCATAGAAACATTACCATCATCAACAACAAGGAGCAACATCAAAATCTACAAGGAAAGTTGAAGACGTTCAAGGTTTACAAGCAACGGAACGAGAAAAAAGAGCAAATTTTATATCCAAGTAAAGCAACATACAATGAGCAGATTTTTACATATACGTTGAAGACTTATTTACAAGAGCAAAGAAAATCAAAAGGTGAGAATTATTGAAGTTTATGATTTCGAAACGATACAAGTTGTGAAGAATCAAGCGGTAAAGTACTTTTCCCACGGCCATGGTTTGTTTTATTTTGTTTTGTATTTTATTTCTCTTATTGCAAAAAAAAAAAAAAAAATACGATGATAAGAGAAATTTTGGTATTTTGGGTTTTTATTTATTTTATAAGTCGTGGGGAAGGAAAATCTATAAGGAAGTCTCAAGCGACAAGGATTTAAGATAAAGAGTTACAAATTGTCAAGGAATTACGAAGTTCAAGTGTTTATCATCAATAGTTGAAGACGAAGACTAAGAAGATGAAGACGAGGAACCGAAGAAGTTTCTATTGGATGCTGTGAGAATGGTGTTATCATCATTGCAATCGGATGTGAAGGTAAGTAAGTAATCTCATCCTCGATAATAGTGGTTGATTTCCTTTCTTAGAGATCGTCAGAAAAATGGTTTTTCAAAATGTTAAAAGATGTGGGTTTTTAAAATATTTTGGAAGTTGTCCTTCCCACCATTCAACGTGTTGCAGGATTTCTCTCTTCATTCCTACCTGCACTCATGTGAGAAACATAAAAAAGCCGTCTTTTTGAGTGCAATTATCATAAAACCATTATTGGTGAGGCAGAAGTCGAGGAGAAATGCTTATTGATCTCTCTCAAACACGCGTTCTTTCATTATGGTGTGGTTATTTCTCACTCAACATTTAAGAATGAGAATATGTTCTTTGGTATTTCTATCTTCTTATTACTAGCATGCAGAAACTCTATGTCCTCATAACTCTTTGGATGCTTGGGACGCTGGAACGCTTTGAAGTTGTAAGTTTTAGTTTGATTTGCTCGAGGACTAGCAAAGTCTAAGTGTGGGGGAATTTGATAGGTGTCGTAAACACCTTCATTTTTATCTATTGTTTATGCTTTCTTTGCTATTATTCGCGTGAATTATGTATCTTATGTTTGTTTTTGAGTTTTATAGGTGTTTTGGAGTCATTGGAGCAAAAGGAAGTGAAACTCGCTCAAATCCATGATTTCTTCCTAATCATCTTGAAGAGAACAAAAAGACGAAACTAGCAACGAAAGAATTAGTTCATTCCGGCTTCATATGAGAAAGTTATTTGCAAAGCCATTGAATAATCCTGCCAGTTCCAGGGAACTGATAATACATGAATTAAGCAGGAAAATAAACTGTCAGTCCTCCAGAACCGACAGTTGAATGGAATAATGGCTGGCCCTTATCCAATCTATCGGGGTTCCTTGATAACCTTATCTTCTTTTACACCCAAAATTAGGACTTCATCAGAAATTCAGACACATTTTAAAAGGGGATCTGAGAAGAGTTTTGCTGCCGATTGAAGCTTTGGTGAAACGAAATTTGCTGGGAAGAATATTTAATGAGGAGAAGGAACATATGATGTAGCTACATCGTCTGAGGTGAGGAGTGATGGCGATTGAAGAATTCAGAGTTCGAACTGGAACAAAGTTTCAAGCCGATATCGAGGTTCAGACCGGGAAGTAATTGAGATGGGAAATTAGTGAAGTTGTTGATGTATTTGCGTTGAATTGAGCAGGAAATAGTGGGTTGACCCTAAATTCGTATTTTGATATGGCATAGACAGAAATTCAAATTAAGAAATCAGCCAAGAGGGTTATCTGCTGGTGGTGTTGTTCTTGAAGAATTGAGGGATCGATCTGAACAAGGAAGTTGGGTTGTGCTTGTAATCATGGCCGAACTGAAGATATTAGAAGATGGGTTGGAGTTCAATTGGTGACTAATTCAAGAATGAAGCTGAAATTGTGTTCTTGTTGTTGCAGTTACCAAGTGTTGGCTAGAGTATTGCAGGTCAAGAGCTGGACATGGCCTGGAAATGGTTCAGCTGAACTGGTGCTGGTAATTATCTTTGAGCAGGGATGTAGAATGGCCTGGGTTACTGCTAAGAAGATACAAGCAGGAAAGCTGAACTGAAGATAAATTTGCAGGCAGTGGTGGTGTTGCAGGTGATAATGCAAGTGCAATTGCAGTTAGGATCCAGAAGAGCAGTACAAGGAGATGGTGTGATGATATTCCAGGGCTGAGTCTTATTGAGTTTAAAGCAGAGAATGGCAGCAGTTGGTGGTATGAGTACAAGCTGCAGAGAAGGTTGATGCTGCCGCATACTTGGAAATGAGCTGTTACTGATAGGATGAAGCTAAGTAAAGAAGGGAAAGTGCTGGAATGGATTATGAAGCTGCAGATGGCCGAGATTGAAATCGATGGTGTTGCTGGTGAGCTGAAGTTGAACCTGCAGTGAAGTATAATGGAGATTCTTAGATGTATGTTAGGACATGATTTTGCAGAGAAAGAGCTGCTACTGGTAGGAATTGCGAAACTGGCGGTGCTGTTGTTTTCGAAACTGCAGGTAATGGATTGTGCGAGAGTGCAGCAAGGAATGGAATGATGGGAGTTGAGCTGCAATTTACTAGCTGGTGACGGGCAGTGAAGGGTTGCATCTGAACTGAAGCGCATGGAGTGATATTGTTGTGAGATGAATTAACAGTGGGTTTGCAATATGTGCATTTATCAAAGAGTAGCTTGAGCAAGTCAGCTGGAAACTTCTTATGGGCTACTACAGGGAAAGCACGTGAGGAAGATTGAATGGAGTTGTGGAGTTGGTACTGACAGGAAAGAAGATTATAGAAAAGTGAACTGAACTAGATGAATGTTAGGATTTGAATGCTGTGAATGTATGCAGAGAAGGAGATGAAAATAGGCCGGAATTAGGCCTGTAAATCACCCAGAAACATCCAGAACTCGGCCAAAATCAGAGTCAGACGAGTTGACTCACCAATTCAGTAGTTTACTCAGATGGACTTGGGCCTCACTTGTGGGCTCTTTCAAGGACTGATTTTTGGCAGAAGGGTGCGACCAGATTTGGGAAATTGAGAAACATATAAAAAGAGAGGGTTTCTATCTTTTAGAGGGGCTTTTTTTATGATATTATCTTCTTCTCTACTTTTGTTCTAGGGTTTAGAAAGATGAAAACTATTATTTTTCTTCTTGTGATGAACTCTTATGCCATGAGTACCTAGATTTTATTATTGGTTAAGGAATAAGTTGGATTTCCAAATATGGGTTTTCATTCAATAAATTAGTTTTGTCTCCATGTTTTGTCGATTATGATTCGCTAGAAATATCGCCATGTATGATTGATTGTTAGTTTTGTCAAGTTGCAAATTGGTAGAACTCGTAATCATATCTATTGCTAGTTTAGGGTTTATTATACGTAAACGTGATACACCTTGAATACACGTAGCATAATTGTGATTATTGCTTGTAGTGATACATCCTAGTAGTCACATGTGGATCATAACCTTTGTTAAAACGGATTAGTGCTTTTACACGTTCGTTTGCATTGATTAGTCTTATTTTTTATAGAACTTAGTGCTCTTAGGGAGTTCAACTTAATTGTGCTTTTACGCTTTAGGTTGCTTTCTAGGAAGAATTCACTTTCGCATCTTTTAATGTGTTTGTTGATGACAAGAGGAAATTAGCGGGATATTCTTGCGATCAAGGTATCCTAGGACTTTTGATAAAAGTTGAGATTAAATATCAATTCTAGTTATTGTTACAAATTCATGTTTGTGAATTAAAACTAATCCTTGACCAATATCTTCATCTCATTGATTTGCTTGTTTATTTCATTATTTGCTTTTAATTTATTTTCCTTTACATAAAAATCAGAAATCCCCCCTTGTTTGTATAGGAAACCGAAACAACTTGATAACCTAGATCCTCTCTGTGGGAACGATCTTTTCTTACCCTTGCTATATTTTATATTTTGAGTAGTGAGAAAGTAATTTATTTTTGACGCATACGACAGCGATCATACTTGCTGGTCGATGGAAGATTGAGGGAACTGGACAATGATGTGGTGGCGTTGTTGATTAATGGAAGATGTGGATCACTGGAAGATGATGTGGGAAGGGCTAGGCCTACCAATATTTGTCCGATATCCGGTATCCGTTTCCGAGTATTCGAGATCCTATAGGATTTTATCCGTTTTATCGGATATCGGATATCAGATCGGATATTTTATCGGATATTTCTTCCTTAACATATCGGAAACGGATTAGACCCCATCCGAAATGTTAATATCCGATATCCGATAGTATATGAACTTATTTTTAATTTATCCTAATTTCGAGTCTAGTATCGGATATTGTCGGATAAATATCTGATAAGTGTCAATTACGAAAATGTTTTACAAAGGTTTTTAAGCTTTTTTGTTATAACCGGATATTGGTCGGATATCCGACGGCTTAGCCTATCGGAATCGATATCTGATTTTGATATCCTATAGGATATTATTGGATATCGAATATCTGGTAGTGCTTAACATGTCGGATATCGGATTTCTAAATATCCGACGGATATTCTACCATTGACAGGCCTAGGAGGGGCTAAGATTTTCTTTAGCAACTAAGTTTGCTAAACGTATTTCTGATTTTGGATTGCTCCTCTCTTAGGAGATTTTCCAAACAGGTGAAGAGCAGGCGTTTTCGTTTGTCAAAGCTGTTATTATTCCTTTATGGCTAAGTTCACCTGCAATTTCGAATTCCAACGAGAACCACGTTCCTAATTCAATTTAAACGCTAATTCAACTCTTAATCTCTCACCATTTTTTCTTTTTGAAAGAAAATCTCATTTATTCGCGACCAAGGCAGCAAGTGATCACCTTTATGGCTTCATGGCACATCTTTACTGACACGGCAAGAATCCAACTTTAACAAAGCAAGCCCAACTTTATTAAATATCAAAGTTTCTCTCATGTAAACTTAAACACAGTAAGAATCCAACTCAGAAGGCGATGATAAAAGAAATTTCGTTTCTCAGAAAGAACATCGGTGGATGGAAAGTTTAATATGAATTCGGGGGTACAAAAAGGCTAATGCTTTTGACGGGTAGGAAGATTGGTTTAAAGGGTAGGCTGATAAAGGGGTACCATTAGTGTTTTTAGGGATATATAAAGGAACACCCACTGAATTAAGAGCTAAATTCATGTTCCTAATTAGAAGGAGAATGATCGAATATCTTAATAACATTAGTGTTTTTAGGGCTAATGTTATTAAGAGCTAAATTCATGTTCCTAATTAGAAGGAGAATGATGGAAAACCCACTGAATTTGTACCATGTGAGAGGGGTGGTGGGTCCCATTCCTGCCTCACCCCTATCCCAATGCAGAGAACGTCATCCTAGGTCCGTTCGATTTCGCACGATGCATTTCTCGGTTCTTTTCTTCGGTGGGTCTAACAATTCCGAATTAAAAAAGGAAAAAATTCAAATCTCACCGGTATAACCATATCCTACAAAGATACCTGGATGCTCTTTTGGATGGATAAAATGTAATGTTGATGGAGTCTTTGATGACATTACTCTGTCAAATGGTGCAGGCTGTGTGATGAGAGATTTCTCCAGGAAAGCTACTTTTTGTGTATTTATTGTTGTTGATACGGAATTTGCTGAATAAGTCGAAGCTAGAAATATTTGGGCAGTGCTAAAGAAGGTTGTGGAGCAAAATCTTATACACATCATCATTGAAAGTGATGTTAAGGATCTTATTGACCAGTTTTCCTCAGGAAGGTTTGATGGAGATCCAAGGACAAACCCGATATTTGAAGATATCCAATTTTTTGCTTCCTCTTTAGTCGGATGTATTTTTTGTTTTCGGCCTAGAACTTGTAATTATGTTGCTCACGAGACAATGCTTTGGGCTAAGACAAACAACTCCTTTATGTACTGGTTTGTTCCTCCTGTTTGGCTTATGCCAACAGTTAACGGGAATCATTATCCTTCTTGAAGGTCGTTGCCTTAAAAGAAATGAATTCAGAACCAGCACAATAATGTCCTTTAGCATTAGTTCCAATGGCAGCTTATGCAGTAGTTTCTGGCTGGCAAGGACAAGCACTTTCCTGAAATTTCATGGGTTGTTTTCTTCGTGCACCAGGAAAAGGGAAATCCACCCCCTTTTCATTTAGGGGTCTCTTCTATATGGACAAAGATAGTCCACCCCCTTTCCATTTTGAGATTTATCTTGTCAGGCATTCAATTACTATTATTATTTTACTGTTGTAGGGCTTGTAGTCCATGGATGTGCGGCCTAATATAGTATCTAGGGTTTACTTCCTACATGTATATATAGGATATTGTTCCATGTAACCTGATGATGATGTTCAATAGAAACTCTCCTCTACCTCTTTATCTTCTCTATATATCCACTGCAAAACGTTATCAGCACGAAGCTGTACCGCAGAGTTATATGGGATCAATTGATTTATTTTTCTTTTTCTACATGGGTGATTTCCATCAATGCTGGAATCAAATAAGCTAAATTGGATATTTTTTTCTTTTCTTTCCCCTGTTTTTGATTTCGGCATATCAATACAATTGTGACCCTGTAATTAAATCTTTGGCAAAAAGTGATTTGATCTAATTGTTCATGCACTGATTTGATCATATTAATTGTTTATCTACATATATCATCAATTGGGTTTTATATTTTATAATATCTACATGTATGATCAATTGGGTTTTACATTTTTTTTATAATATATTTTATTTTTGTGATTGGGTACCGTTGGCTGTAGAGGAGGAAGAGAATTTGGGGGAGCGTAGATAGGAAACTTGTTCGTATTCTATTCTGGAAAATTCATCCCTGGAAAAGAAGAGGAAGGGATCCCCTGTCCTGTTCCGGGTGGTATCCTGTCCCAGTCCGTATCCCTGTCCTGTTCCGGGTGGTATCCTGTCCCAACCAGATCCGGTCCAGTTTCGGGTCCAGTTTCGGTTCACCAGATCCGAACCAGTTCTCGGTCTAGTCAACCCGGTTAAGTTTCGGTCTAGCTGATTCGGCCCGACCCGATCCAGTTCCCGTCTCGGGTTATCCCTATCATGTTCCCTCCGTTCTGGTAGTCGCCGGCGCTGCATGTCTGAGTGGGTTCCAGTTCTGCATATGTATGGATGGAACCAAAGCCTGGGTTGAGGTATGTAACTATTGTGGGATTTAACATTGAATATTTTTTGGTCTTATTTATTTATCTTTATTTTTTTTAGAACATGCCTAGTTCTAGTTTTTCTTTGTCTTGAGAGATAAATCCATATCATATAAACGGTCAACTTAGGTTATGACTGTTGATCTTGATCATTAAGAATTTTGGTCTTAATGTTATTTTGTTCTCTTGAATGGTGTCTCTTGCTGATTAAATTGGTTGTATCAATTCGATTCAAATGTATTTATTTGAATGTTCCGTGGGTTGTAATCCACTTTTATTAAAGAGTCGGAAGTTTCAAAAAAAAAAAAGAATACATTGCAAATAAAATCACATGTATTTCAATGTTTGTGGAGGAACTCACGAAAGGTGATATGAGCCAGAAAAATTGCATTTCTCTACTTCATCCATGATACTAACAAACCAGTATGACAACAAGAGAACTATCTTTAGTAATCTATTCAACCTAAAGTAAGTGGTTGAAATGTGTAGTGAGATTCTCTTGGACTGTTGAGATAAAGAAATTTCTCAAATTAAGCTAAATGCAAGAGAGTTAAAAATGGAAAAAACCCCGAATGAGGGTCAGACCATTCGACTCATACGGTTGTTGGCATAATGAAATATGTGTAGGGGGACATGTATCATGAGACAAAAATGTACTTTTATCTTTGGTAGTAATAACACCAACATACAAGTATCAACCGAACATGGGATTAGCTAAAATGTATTCTAGCTCCCATCGTAAATGAAAGAGTTGGAAATGCACCTGATTATAGATGTTGGTATATGCAATGTGAATGCGGGTATCATAATAGCAACCAATTTCTAGAGAAGATCATGCTTTAGACATGAACTTTAATGACAAGAAGAACTTTGCTTGGCCAATTGACTATTTAATTGAATTAGATCAAATGTTTGCGCTTATGGAATGGAAAGTACATCATTCTCACGAGACATAAATTCTCTAAAGCACTTGAGATATATCTGGATGAAATGCAACATATATTCATTCTAAAGTAATTGAGTTGAATCCGGCTTTTGTTACATAATAAGACCACACCACTTATTAAATCTCTCAAGACTCAATGTCTAAGCTCTGTATGTACTAAAGGATAATCACATCTTGTTAAGTGAAAAGAGTGTTCATGCATGAACTATTACCTACCTTTTTGGAAACTTACAGTGAGAATGGAGCTGATTGCATCTATAAATTATTTCTAATAAATGTGGAAGAAAGCATATTCTTAGAAAATTAATGTGTCAATCTAGTGAATGTAAATCACCGGAACTTGAATTACTAAATCCATTTTAACCCCAACAATGAATCGATTTGGATTGATTCATAAAGACTTTGACATAACCATAAGGCACATTGGTTATGACACGATGTTCCGTTTTGAAAGTACTAACACGGGAATCATTTCATTTGAGTTTACAAAACAATGAGCTAGTAGAATCCGAAGTTATGTCATCTATCGCAATCAGTGATTTCTAAAGTTACTAGATTTGCACTGCCTCTCCCCATTATGCTTTAAAGTAAGAAAGCACGTCACTCATCTTACAAATTCTTTCTTTAGTAAAACATGATTGAGACCATCTTGTTTTACTTAGATGCAAATGGTAAATAACTCATTCTTCAAAGAAATAAAGTGTTGTTAGTGAACATATTGTTGGTGCAAAAATAATCACCCAACACTCTTCGAGATATGTGTAGATGGATTAAATCTCCGTCGTTGGTTTGATTCCACCAAAAATTGCTGAAGAAATTATGATTGATGTTGATCGATCGATCTCCAGCTACTGATTCAAATCCACAAAAGATTGTTGATATGAATGATGTTGAATGGTGGGGGTACCTGCAAAAAACACTTTGATGCTAAAGTCAGAGATATTTTATTCGCAGGTGTATTGTGTGGAAAAGGATTAGAAAATCTGTACCTTTTGAGTTAGGATTTAGCCTCTATTTATAGGCAGAAAGTAGGTCTAACTTTAGGGTTTCCATAGTTATCTTAATAACAACCCTTTACCTGTACAAATCCAAGAAAACAACTAAATTCATAATAACGTTTGTTATATATCATAATTCTGATTTATCTTAATTATTATCCTGAATAATAATTATCCTCTCTCTTAGGAACTATAATTATCTTAAATAATTATAATATCCTAACTAATTCCTTCCTCTTTCTATTAGTGTTTTTGCACTTATCTTAATTATTATCTTAAATAATAATTAAAACTAAAGATAATTATCCTCTTTCTGTTAAGGTTTTTATAAGTATCTTAGATATTAACTATAACTACCCAAGATAATTATCCCATGGTAACATTTATCCTTTTTTTGTTAGGATTTAATATGACCATAATTATCTTAGTGATAGGTGTTAAACACCTAGATTTATATCAATGTTTATGCTTTCTTTGCGAGTTTTCTTGTAAATCGTGTATATTATGTTTCGTTTTGAGTTACTAGGTGCTTCAGAGTCATTATGAGCAAAAGAAGAACAATATACTCAATTGGAGCAAAAAGGGCGGAGAGGTCATTTTACAGGGGAACACTATCTGCAGTCATGAGAGCATTAAGGGACAGCTTTCTATATGTTTCAGAAAGAGGGGCTGTCATTCTGGTGGCCTTGTTTATTTTCTGGGTGCCTATAGCATTTCTTGTCATTACCTAGCCCTGAAACAGGAGAAAATGTTTCTCTTCTCATTATTCTCCTCATGAAATTCAGAGAAGAGAGAAAAATGGCTGCTGATAAAGAAGAGCTCGATGGTGGCTGCTATGGAATCGAGTGAGGATGATAAATCTCAGAACTGGCGAAGATTATCGTTACAGTTATGGTGAAGATGAAGCTGTTGTCATCTGGTTATTGATTTGAAACTAAAATGGAAGTTAGGGTTTCGATCTGCGAAGAGTTAGGTGTTGATGAATGAAAGGTTCAACTCGAATTTGAGTTTGGAATGATGGGTTTGTGTTGGATTCGAAGAGTACACTGAAGAAGAGAAGATTAAAGGGTTTTGAGATGATTTGTGTGTTGGCAGAGTTACAGATGAGATCTGAGAAATATGAGAAGAAATCAAAGGGGTTTTGGTTGAATTTGAATTTAATTCAAGATATGAGGAGAAATTAGGGTTTAAAATCAAAAGAGAGATCTGAGATTGCAACTACAGATGAACAAGGGTTATGGTCTTGTAGTGAATATGACAGTATTGATGCTAGAATGACTGAATGGTGGTGAAGTGGATTATGGTGTTGCTGCTACTGGGTTTGAGCTGATATTGCAGTTGAGCTGTGCTAGTGAACTTGCAGGAGTTGTGGCTAAGAGAAATGGGTAGAAATCGTCAGTATTGGGGGTTGTATGAGCTAAGAGTTTGCTGCCAGTGATGATGAATGAACTATTGGCTTGAGGGCTTGAGGTTATGGTGATTGTGGAACTGAAGCAGGTGGATTAGTGATAGATGCATGTTAGGTTGCAGGTGTTGGTGCTAATACAGTGGCACTGGTGTTGCAGGAATGACAAGGATAAGGCACTGGTGGTGTTGAGCTCAATTGGTGCTAAGCTGAAATGGGTATGGTGGTAGAGCTGAAGCGCTGTTGGCTGGAATGTAGGTGGATGTGTTTGTGGTTGAGAATTGCAAAACTGGATAGAGTTGATGCAGTTTTGCAGGTGAAGGAAATGTGTAAGCTGCTGAGATACTATAATGGAATTCGTTTGAATTTGTTAAAGCTAGGATGGAAACAGAAGTGACCCGATTTGAGAACTGGGATTGAACTGGTGGATATGATGAGCACCAGTTGGTTGTTGATGTTGCAGTTGATGAGATTGAAACTTTGCAGAATGGGTAAATGGATTGCAGGCATGAACTGGAAGCTACAGACAGGGTTGTTGTAGTCGTGGCGTTGGCACTGGAGTGGAAGGAACTGAGGTTGTGGAAGTGATGGCTGGCAGTCTGGCAATTTGGCAGTGAAGCACAATGATGGTGCACCACAAGATGGCTGGACATGCAGTGGTGATGCACAGTGATTGTGCAGCACATCTCAAGCCTTTGCAACAGAAGACATGGCCTTGGCCAGAATCAATTCAGACTAGCTAGAACTGACTCACCCTGACTCAGGTCTGACTCAATGAGCTGACCAGGTTTGACTGAGTTGATCTGAGTTGACTCGTTGGCCTGACGGTTTTGACTCGGTGACCGGGGCGGACTTTGCCGGTCACCTGAGATGTTTTCCGGCTATTTTTCCGGTCGGTTAGATAATTCCAAAGTCAATATTCAAAATATCCTAGTCCTCATGACCCTTATCCAAATTTAATCCCCTTTCCTGGAGAGAGGATTATTTGGGTTGGTGGACCGATCCATGGGTTCTAAGAGCTAACTTATGGGTTTTCAAGCTTCCATAATAAGCAAAAATGGTTTCCATAATAAACAAAATGAGCTTCAATAATAAGCTAACTGGGCTTCCAAAATAAGCCAGTCATGTTTCCATAATAAACAAAATGGGATTTCAATAATAATCCAACGGGGCATCCAAAATAAGTCAGTCATGTTTCCATAATAAACGAAATGGGCTTCAATAATAAGCCAACTGGACTTCCCGAATAAGCCAGTTGTGTTTCCATAATAAACGAAATGGGCTTCAATAATAAGCCAAATGGACTTCCCAAATAAGCCAGTTGTGTTTCTATAATAAACGAAATGGGCTTCAATAATAAGCCAACATGACTTCCAAAATAAGCCAGTTGTGTTTCTATAATAAACGAAATTGACTTCATTAATAAGCCATTATCCATATACAGTTTTAGCCATTTTCTATAATTAGATGCCATACTAATCATCGTGGCCAGGATGACAACTAAATTGTTTGTGGTGCTCTTGTCCCCTTCAGTTCCGTGTTATTTCGCCGAAAAAGGTTCACTAAATGAAATTGATTCAATTCTATATGGGGGAGCGGTTTAGTCCAAAATCGCGTCAAAAAGTATGGATTAGTCCATCCCGAGTTAACTAGGTACAATTTAGTCCAAAAGTCATTTAAAATATGGAAAATACACATATAACCTTTTTGATTTACAATTTAGTCCAAAATGACTCATGATGATGTCAGCAATTTTAAATAATATAAAAAAGAATTTAAAACAATTTATCTTTTGAACCGTTTGTCCAAAAATCACAAATTTTATATATTCGGAAAGCTCTTTCCGAGAGTTACAAAAAGAGTACTCATATGACTATATAATTCTCATTTTAAAAAAATTATAGTTTTACATTGGTGTACAAACATGTAATCCATCGTCCATCTAAGCACCAGTAACGCTATCCATATTAAATAAACATAACATGGAAACTCAAATGGATTTGAAACTTCAACCTCCGCAAACCTTGTGATAGATAGGCTTGGGCGCTCTACTATTTTGAGCTTATGAGTCCCTAAAAATAAACAATAAAAAGATCAACATGCGCACAATAACAAATAACATGTGTACTATACGTGCACATTAATAGTTACCAAGAACAACCATAGTGTACAATAATGTACTTATGATTTTGCTAGATATCATATGAAACAAAAGTCAAATAAGGTTCTACCGATAATGAAGATGTTTTATCCCAAAATTAACTTTTTTCGGACATTGTCCAGCTCCCCTGAATCTAATAATCTACTACTTCAGGGACTCACGATTCTAACAAAGTGCTTACTTGGACAAGTACGTGTTGTTGCCTTGTATATAGTATTCAAATACGTGCATAACTAATAATTTAGAAAGGCATACACGCCACTATTTATAAATCTGACATAAATATATGGTTTGTCTTTCTTGTGACATGAGGGCTACTTTAGGTGTACTGCTGTTAAACAGAGTACACATGACATTTCACAAGTTTTTCTAGGAATTACCATGGTGTACAACTATGTACACACATACAAAAATCAACTAAAGTTCAGAATGAAGTTACTAACCAAATGAAGAAGTTCGTGTGCTTTAGTATCAGCTGTATATTCTCTCGCCTACAGTCCTTTAAACGACAATATATCACTGGACTTCGTCTAATCTCTGCAAAATCATTACAACAGTAAATATTAGGCATACATAAAGGACAACGATGACTATAAATATGCTCTGATTCATAGTATGCTGCAATTCTAGCAACTCATTACTATAAATATGGGGCACACTAATTCATAGTATATTGCAGTTCTGGAAACTCATTACTATAAATATGGGGCACACGTAAAGATGCACAATGGTGTACAACCATATGGTGCCAATATGAGGCACACATAAAGATGTGCAATGGTATACAACCATATGGTGCCAATGTACACATCCTTAATAACTCTTCGAAGAATGTGAAAAAGTATAACAAAGTTCAATTACAAAAAAGTATGGGAGGAGATCCAATGGATCTGAAGGAATATGAGTTCGATAGAAAAGTAAATCCAGACAAGCAACAATAAAGACATACATTAAGTTCAATAAAAGAGCTCAGGTTCTTGTACTTCTCAGAAAAGTCATCTTTTCTCTTGAACTTCACATGGTCAAGGAAATGACACAAGGCCATGCAGTTACCATAAAAGTATAAGAAAGTATTAACAGGTGTACAACTATGTGCACATTGAAAATCAGTATGTGTATAATTATGTACACATTAAGAATCAACAGGTGTATAATCATGTACACGGTAATAATTCAATAACAAAATATCCCAAAACTGGTTCTCAAGTCATCAAAGTTACATTCCAAAATACACTTATAATACATTCATTAACGTAACAAATGGAAAACTCAGTAGTGATACAAAGAATTGCACCACATTTAAAATCTAGAGAGGGAATATTTCAACCCGAAGAATACATTAATGTTTAGGAGGCAAGGATTTCTCAACATCCTTAATAATTCTTTGCAGAATATGAAAAAGAACAAGAAAGTTCAATTATAAAAAGGTCCGAGAGGATATCATATAGATCCGAAAGAATAGGAATCGGATGGAAAAAATGAACCCATACAAGCAACAACAAAGATATACCTTAAGTTCAGTAAAAGAGCTCAGGTTCTTGTACTTCTCAGAAAAGTCATCTTTGCTCTTGAACTTCATAGGGCCAAGAATATGATACAAGACCCTGCAATTACCATAAAAGCATAAGAAAGAGATCCAGTAACTTTTGATGTTTAATTCCTATATAAAAGTTTCCACCAAAACGAATTATGGTTAGCAGGAGCTATAGGAAGATGTTGAAGGGAAACTAGAAATGAAAAATTAAATCATCAATGTCTAGTAACTTGTCACATGAATCTTATCCAACTTCAATCCAGTCAGTTTTATTTTTAGTTCCTTTCTATTATCCAAATCTTCCTCTCCAACCAATGTAAAGAATTTGGAGTTCACAGCATATATTTAGGTCAAGTCAAACTAAATGTTACATAGAGACATTTCATTTAATGATTAATATGGAAATGATAATAACAAAGTAAAGGTGTTTAAAACTCAGAAAGTGGAAAGACAAAGAAGACTTACAAGCCAAAGAAATCTACACGGCGGTATCAACAGATGAAGTAATGTGATTTAGGATAAAAACAATCAACTCAGTCAGACTTCAAAGGTTCATATCAGATCCTGATAGGGATGCTTCAGGTATACCATCTGCAATCCATCACCTGCAATACACACTTTATCTATAAGCTACATAAGACATGGACTCGATGCAAAAAAAACATAATGTTCATAAAGCGAATTAAGAAATGATTCATAAAGTGAGAACATACAATGGTATACAAATATGTACACATCTACAAAATCCTAAAAATAGCTAGAACTGATTCATCCATTTTCATTAAACTTCTTATCAAATTTGTCAACAAATTCAAGCGACTAAGACATCACTAACAATGTCTGCATCCCTGCAATTGTAAAATGATAGGACCTAAAAATGAGGCAGGACAATGGTGTACAACTATGTACACATTTGCAGAATCTAGAAAATAACTAGAACTAATTCATCCATTTTTATTAAATTTCTTACAAATTTATCGAGTAGCTAAGAAATTCACTAGCAATGTCTGCATCCTTGCGATCATAAAATATTAAGACCTAAAAATTATAAACTCAACAGCAAGAGACTGTGCGCATTAACCAAGAACTGGTGTACATATGCGCATTAACAATCAACAGGTGTACAATATGCACACTAAAAATCAACATGTGTACCATTATGTACACATTAAGAAAACAGGTGTACAATTATTGTTTTATAACAGGAACTCACAAGTTCCACTAGCTTAAATGTAGTTGCAGAAAATCCTACACTACACCCCTCACAAGATTTCATTAACATTCAACTCATTTTTGGATTAACAATCCTAATTTTATTGATGAATATTTGAACAATCTTACAAGAAAAGATAAAGGAATCAAGAATAACCACAACTCTAAATTTTCTCTCTCCTATTTACTTGTTTCTCACTCAAAAAAGATCTCTCTCCTTCCTTTACAACTGAACGGCTATTTATAGGGAATTACATAGTGGATGACAGCTAATCTGTCATTTATTTTAGGATATGACTTGCGACATTATTACAACCTTATAAATATCAATCTCGCAAAACTTCCTTATTTTCGCAGGACCATCACACTTTTCTCATGATTTGGTTGATGTCGTTTACTATGTCGTTTCTGAAGTTGTTCTGCGACACTGTCGTGTTGTGTTGTTAATAATTTCGCTGAGGCATTATTGCTGCGAGATTCTGATCCTACATCTTGCCTCTTCTCATATCTTCTCTGCAAAGTAGATAACGATGTGAGAAATGTCGCATCTATCCATCACTTCATATTCTGCATTTATCACACGTATCCTTTCTCCCATCTTGACACGTCTTCTGTAACCGCTGCTTTTCAACCGCTCACGTCTTTTCGCATTAATTGTGTTTATCTTCTCGAAAATCTCCTCTATATATACTCTTCTTACTCTCCATTTTCTTCTTTTTAATCTCTTTTTCATCTTCTCTATAACTTCATCATTTTCTCCGTAAATTCCTCTGCTGTAATTTTTCTTTTATCTTCCTTCATCAATCTTCTTAATTTTTCGTCCATTCCCATACTCTATATTCATATATTCCTCCAAGTGGTCAAAAACATGAGAAACCTTAAAGGAAGTTCAAAAAGATCTTGCCGAGAAAGGTTTCACACTTTCTACCATTCCTGGTGAAAGTGCCAAATCAATTCTTTCTATCAAACTTTTCTCTGATCAACATTGTGATGATC
Organism: Papaver somniferum; assembly: GCF_003573695.1. NCBI lineage: Eukaryota > Viridiplantae > Streptophyta > Magnoliopsida > Ranunculales > Papaveraceae > Papaver > Papaver somniferum. Next base: position 115,806,291 of record NC_039358.1, read on the forward strand.
AATCAATCATAGTTTCGCTAGGTCAAATCCTCGCAGGTCTCCCCATTCCTCTTTATGACCCAGATATTCCTCTGTTCTATGAGATTCTCGCTCACTCGGGATTTTCGCGAGCTATCTTCCAATTGAGTGGGATTGCATCCGTCTGATGCTGGAGTTCGCTAATCGTGGTGCTGGTAAAGGATCTCTTTATTCCAAAGAACTTAGGGATCCTAAATTCGTTGATCTATATATAGTCGTTGAGAAGTATACAGTAGCGAATTTCTTCGAAAATTATGAATTAATATCCATGAAGAAAGAGAATACTCGCTGGGGTATTCGCTTGAAAAGGAAGGATGTTATTGCTGAAGATAAAATTGATTTAAGTTTTTGATTGTTGTTGTAGTAATTAGGACTCGTTTCAGGCTTGTGAAGGAAATGGAATTTTTAGATTTAATAAATATATACAAAAAATATTAACAGTATGGGCAAGAGTACTGGGACTAAAGATTCGGCCGTTTTTTTTTCTTCAAATGGTTCAGAAATTAATTCTAGAAATTATAGTTCAAAATCAAAACAAATATTAACTCTAGTTTATTGCCAAGATAGATTTTATAAAATATTACTTGTATTTCTTAAGCATGGCATATCAAAAATCCCTAGGACTAAGCATACTCCATCAAATGAAATCACAAGTAATTAATTTAAAATCTTAATTCAATTAAAATTAGTGCAAAAAGTAAATAAAAGAATTAATGAAATTACCACATGGATGAAATTCGACCTCCTCCGTCGTCCCAGTGTTGGGTTTAGCTCATCATGATAAAAACACGCTCAAAGTATTTATTTATTGCTCAAAGGGTGTTTACAAGGATGAAAATGGAGATGAAATAATAAAACAGTGAATGTGCGACCCACAGAAAGCGTCCAAAATGAACGACACAGAAGAAGTGCTATTGTTACTGTAGCTATAAGACCCACACCTACGACCCACGTCTGTGAGTCTATTTCACTGTTGAAAAACGACTGCTGATGCAGGTCCGTTCTTCGCGTTCTTCATATTCATCATCATCAGCAGCAGGAGAAACCGAGTTTGGGAAAACTCGAATTTCTTCTTCTCTGGCTCTCCTCAGCCCCCCAGACTCTCGACCCCCTCTCTAGTAGACCCAAAGAGCCTATTTATACCCAACAACAACTCCAAATCTCGCCAATAACTCCAATATAATTCTTCATTATGCGGGCAGTGAATAACAATATTTTCCGAATATTTTCTTACCAAACTTGGAATTTATTGCGTAAACTTCCTCCCTCCACGATCCAAATCGATTCTTCACGACCCAAAGTGATGCTCGAGCCATTCCACATCATCAGAATACGTCCATAACTCTCCATGACGCGTGATTATCATCCTCCAGTGCATGCTTGCCCTGTTTTGAACTCGAGAATCAAAACACGTAATCCAGCCAAATTTGATCGAAACCACCACCCAAACTCTGTTCCTTATGCCAAATCACATCTTTCTGCCAATTTTCAGCGGTTGAATCGCACTCTAACCCATTCATTTTGACAATCAAAATTCTGCCAGTTGAAAACTTCATTTCCCGCCAAAAACACAAATTCAAATTGTTGAAGAAGGTGCTCCTTATCCAGAGTGTTGGGGTGCGAATATCAATTGGGATTGAAATAGTAATTTTTCTGGGTTCCTCCGGGACATTTCTGGGACGCTTCCGGTGCATTTCTGGGGTGCCTACGGTACATTTCTCCGGGGTGTAAAACACTGCTTTTTGAGCCCATTTCGCCGCAAGGGCTTATTTCTCTAAAATTTCCTACAAGAACACAAAATAACACAATAAGTACTTAATCGAGTCTAACAATACAGAACATTGAGAACAAAATAGACACATAAATGCGTCTATCAAATACCCCCAAACTTATTATTTGCTAGTCCTCGAGCAAATTTATTCTATAAAGGAAAATCATTTGAACCCCTAGGTGGCCCTAGTGGCGGAGTGTTGTCTCCGTAGGGTTTACCAGAGGTGTACCCACAAAACCTTTATACTCCAGACCCTAGATATCTACAACAAACCTTGGAAGGCACTAAAGAATCTCCTTGGTTGGCATACTTATTGACTACAAGAGGAAGTACCCTGATGCGAAATTCCAATTGATGTACACGAGTTTGCACTCAAGCATACTAAAATTCATATATAAGTGACAGAGCTCTACTCAGATAGTTGCACTATGGACATCATATTCGGAGTCAAACTAATCATATGGAAAGATTAAGAGATGGATATAGAAAAACATAGATGGTATTGATGTTTACTAAGTGAACGGCGTTTCCCATATCTGTCTGAAGGCCTCCGTAAAAATGAACCTATCCTAATGGATTGAGATACTAGTCTGACTAATATCAACACACTGGCATATACAAGGGAACCAGTGGTCGATAACCTAACTCTAGGTCAACACAACTGGCATATACAAGGGTACCAGTGGTCGACTTTATTGAATTTATTCCTTTTGGTCAAAAGGTCTGGTCTCAATTTTTTTTTTTCATGGTATCTCAATCACTCTAATTCACCCTAGCATTGGTAACAACTTGAATCGTGGGCCCCACCTATCACTTAGAGAAACATAGTTTAAAAACAAAAAAAATAGAAGTGAAAAGGACTCAACGAGATATGGTGCAACTATCATGTTATTTCTAACACCTGAGCTCTGTGCTTTTATGAATAGACTCTATAGATGTTTCCATCTAATCAGATTGGTTCCTCAACTCCTATAACCAAGATGCTTCCATCCACTTAGATTGGTTAGTGCCATCCTAAATACGCATAAATTTCTAGGCTCTGGATTTTATTTATTGCAACTAAAAAGTTTCTCCCATACCCCCAAACTTAAATCTAACATTGTCCTTAATGTTCTAAAGATGAAACTAAAAGCATGAACAAGGAGAAACTGTTACCATTTGAAGCGGAAGAGTTAAGGAAAGATATTAACGTGTTGCATGAGCATGGGATACCTCCAAAGAAGTGCTAAGTTTAAAGTCTTCATCCAGACTTAGGAAAGGATTAGTCAACACGAACCATAAAATAACAGCCGAAATAACTGTGGGTCTTCAAAACTAAATAGAGCTGACCAAAGGAAACTGCAATGAACCAAGAAAGTGAACAAGACTAACATTCCCTTACTTAGTTTCCTGATTAAGAAATTTATATCTAATTGTGGTTCAGGTTCAGGTTCTATGAAAGGGTCTAAATAGAAAATTTTCATTGGCTGCGTTTCTTCATAGGTGGGATCCGAATCATTAGGTCCTAGAGTCTGGAAAAACTCAAATATGATCTTAGAAGCGCACAATAATAACCTAAATAACTGAGGATCCTCTAAGTCAATAAGATTTGACTTACACAGCTGACCACAATGAAAGAGGTGGTCTTCCTTAAGAAAATGTGTCGACCCTAATATCCTAAAGTGATTAGGTTTAGTCTCAAAACTTAATAACCGACACATCTTAAAATCAAAAGTTCCCACAATTGGTTGAAAAGTTTTTGGTGGGAAAACAAAGTCAATCTTGGTATCATAGCCTGGGTTAACCACATCAACCAGAGGATGGGTTTCTAACAACTGAGCTTCTTTCTGGACATCATTAGGTTCAGGAAAACGTGTATGAAGATAATCTTGAATGATGGTTGAGGCACAAATGTCAAGTCATACAGGAGGGTACTTTCTAAGAGTTAAAGCACACGGAGAATGATAATCACCCCCAAACTTAGAGTTTTCTGTGTCTCTAGAAAGACTAGTCACAACTTCCCTAATTTCTAGGTCATCAGATTCCTGGAAATGGTCAATTGATTCTTCTAAGTCAGGTTCATCCTCACTCATCTCTACGAGTTCATCTTCTTCGTCTAAGACTATTGTTTCTAAAGCGCTAGACTCTAAAACATTATTCTCAGAATAAACTCGTTCCTCTAAATCATTATCGGCTTTGTAAACAGGAAATACTACATCGTCTAAAACGAGGGTATCTCTAGTCAAATCCTCATCCTTTTGAATAGGTGAATAATTATTAAAATTATTCGGATTTGAACTAGAAATAATATTATCATTGTAAAGCTCAATTGGAGTAACCATTTCCTGATCACTACTCCTACATAAGTATGATTCTCCATCTATCCTCATCATAATAACATGAAAAAGATCGAACCTCATCAAAACAAGTAGTGTTACCAATTCTAACCTCGTCATCTTGATTATGAAAATAACTATCCTCATTTTTAAGGGTATTATTGGAAACACTATATTGGAAAGTAAGATTATTTCGAGCAAGTCTTTCGTTCGTCTCAGCCATCAGCTTGAGGGATTCCTCTATAGAAAGTTCACTCATTATTGTAGTTCTTTCGTCTATTATTACACTATTCATCTCAGCTAACTTACGCGTCGACTCAGCTAACTCCCTGAGGGACTCTTCTAAAGGAGGAATTGGAACAGAGGGATCATAAAAAGGACTAATTTTCAGTAGTTTGATTGTATCCTCTAGAGACGAAGAACTAGTACTATAATCTTCTTGCTCGTAAGACTGATGCATGTATGGATAGTAATTGGGCTCACCAGGGTATGACCCATATCTTTCCAAAGGATGGCGTTCCCAACCACTATTCCCAACATGGTCATAAAAAGGATGATGTCCATATTCAAATTCAGGACGATAATCATTGTATTGGCTTCTATCATACCAGTTCGACATTCTTAATTGCAAGGGAATTCTACACAATCACAAACAAGGCTGACTCGACCAAATCAAACCTATAAAATCTAGCAAACAACAAGCATGATGGCTCCACTTAGATTGTTTCTAGACTTGCTTCTATCTATCGAAGGGGAATTCGTTACAATTTAAGCATCTGGAATCAATCCGATTCAAAGTAAGTTGAATTGAGGCGAGGGAAGCTCAGTGGAGCTTTGATACCCAAGGCCTTACCGCTATCACAAGGCGGCGCAGTCACGCATTCAATTCACAGAAACCATCATGAACTTCGAGGTGTGCTTAAGAAAGTAACCAATATCCTTCGAAATTTTTTCCTGATAAGCGCGATACCCTATCGGTCTCGTTCTAGTCAAGTTTTAAGCTTGGGTTCGCGTTAGGTTTCGTTTTCCTAATGCGGGCAAGAAGGGAGCAGTGATGAAATCCGAACCCTTATCTTGTATTAGCCAGGCCTTGCCCTTTACTAGGAATTTAAAAACAGTCCAAATTCGTCCTCAATCAATGAATCACCTTAAGGAATACAGTAACTCGCTTACAGGAGATTCGCGAGTGTTTCGATGGACTTACCTCCCGTACCATACGGGGGATGAACCGTTGAAGTCGACTCGGGCCACGACTCCTATGTCATGTACGAACCCGAGGGGCCGAGACGATATAGTAATCGTCGTCCTTCCCTGCACACAGTTTATATAATTATTTTTTTTAATAATAATACCCTTCCGTAGGGTTAAAAAAAGAATAAAGTCCAATTTTCCAGAATAAAGTCCAAATAAAAAGTCCAAAAATTATGAAAAATAAAGCCTATTTACAAATCCTAAAAAAAAAAATTATGTCTTTTTTTTTCTTCTCTTTAGCTTTTAGCTTTAAGCTTTTTGTTCCCAAGTCCTTAGTATTCCACTTCGAACCTGTAAATCAAAGACACAAAAAGAAACGTAAAAAGGAACACATTGTAAAAAAATAATAAAAACCTAAAAATTCTACCTAAGCACAAATCCGCGTCGGCGGCGCCAAAATGATTTAAGTTTTTGATTGTTGTTGTAGTAATTAGGATTCGTTTCAGACTTGTGAAGGAAATGAAATTTTTAGATTTAATAAATATATACAAAAAATATTAACAATATGGGCAAGAGTACTGGGACTAAAGATTCAGCCGTTTTTTTTCTTCAAATGGTTCAGAAATTAATTATAGCAATTAAAGTTCAAAAACAAAACAAATATTAACTCTAGTTTATTGCCAAGATAGATTTTATAAAATATTACTTGTATTTCTTAAGCATGGCATATCAAAAATCCCTAGGACTAAGCATACTCCATAAAATGAAATCACAAGTAATTAATTTAAAATCTTAATTCAATTAAAATTAGTGCAAAAAGTAAATAAAAGAATTAATGAAATTACCACATGGATGAAATTCGACCTCCTCCGTCGTCCCAGTGTTGGGTTTAGCTCATCATGATAAAAACACGCTCAAAGTATTTATTTATTACTCAAAGGGTGTTTACAAGGATGAAAATGGAGATGAAATAATAAAACAGTGAATGTGCGACCCACAGAAAGCGTCCAAAATGAACGACACAGAAGAAGTGGTATTGTTACTGTAGCTCTAAGACCCACACCTACGACCCACGTCTGTGAGTCTATTTCACTGTTGAAAAACGACTGCTGATGCAGGTCCGTTCTTCGTGTTCTTCATATTCATCAGCAGCAGCAGCAGAAACCGAGTTTGGGAAAACTCGAATTTCTTCTTCTCTGGCTCTCCTCAGCCCCCCAGACTCTCGACCCCCTCTCTAGTAGACCCAAAGAGCCTATTTATACCCAACAACAGCTCCAAATCTCGCCAATAACTCCAATATAATTCCTCATTATGCGGGCAGTGAATAACAATATTTTCCGAATATTTTCTTACCAAACTTGGAATTTCTTGTGTAAACTTCCTCCCTCCACGCTCCAAATCGATTCTTCACGACCCAAAGTGATGCTCGAGCCATTCCACATCATCAGAACACGTCCATAACTCTCCATGACGCGTGATTATCATCCTCCAGTGCATGCTTGCCCTGTTTTGAACTCGAGAATCAAAACACGTATTCCAGCCAAATTTGATCGAAACCACCACCCAAACTTTGTTCTTTATGCCAAATCACATCTTTCTGCCAATTTTCAGCGATTGAATCGAACTCTAACCCATTCATTTTGACAATCAAAATTCTGCCAGTTGAAAACTTCATTTCCCGCCAAAAACACAAATTCAAATTGTTGAAGAAGGTGCTCCTTATCCAGAGTGCTGGGGTGCGAATATCAATTGGGGTGGAAATAGTAATTTTTCTGAGTTCCTCCGGGGCATTTCTGGGACGCTTCCGGTGCATTTCTGGGGTGCCTACGGTACATTTCTCCGGGATGTAAAACACTGCTTTTTGAGCCCATTTCGCCGCAAGGGCTTATTTCTCTAAAATTTCCTACAAGAACACAAAATAACACAATAAGTACTTAATCGAGTCTAACAATACAGAACATTGAGAACAAAATAGACACATAAATGCGTCTATCAAAAATGCTCATGCATGACATTGATTGGCATTCTAGAATAAATAAAACCCCTCGCCAATCCAAAGATGATAAATGGTGCGTCTTCCCCTTGATGCTGAAAGGACCCTATATTGCTGGTTCTAATGTCATTCCTGCGAATCTCACCGCTTATCGACCCTGGGTATTCTCTTGGCCTGATAAAGTGAAAGAGGTATATTTCTTCTAATTTCGCCCACTTTATGTTTCTTTATTTATCTTTACTCTTTTGTTCGCTGATTCTTGCGACATTCTACAGATCCAGAAACTGAAAGATAGCAACCGCAGGACTGGTAAAGCCAATACCTGCTAGCTCTTCGCTCATACACAGATGAGGTAAGAAATATTCTTTTATGATTTTAAACAATATATTGTTGCCTCTGTTTCTTATCTTCATTTGTGTGTGAAGGTTATTGTTGAAGTAGAAGAATCCACCAAGGCTGCGACGGCTGGTGATAAGGGTAAAGATATTCTTCGCAAAGGAAAATCATCTGCATCCTCTTCAAAGAAAAGAAAGAGAGGGAATTCTCCTCATCCTTCAGATGTTCATTTCCCTGATGGTTCTGAAGATGATGAAGACAACAAAGATGATGATGATTACTCTGCTGCGAATAAAGATTCTCCACCTGAATCCTCTATGGGACAGTTATCTGGTATCTTCTCTGATTCTTGGCAAGGGACGGGAGATAATTTCCTCGCCAGTATATGCAAATCTCTCGCAACTATTTGGGATACTCCTTTGTTGGATGGTGATAGTTCTCTTCGTGGAGTCTCCAGATCAGTGACTCCTAGCTTCCTAAATTCCCTCAATAGTTTGGTATACCTTCGTCTTTTTACTTCTTCATTACTGTGACTCAAAATTTCTTTTTATTTTAATTATTTTTTGTATTTTCTTCGCAGGCTGGAAAATCTTCTTTCGTTGTTGCCTCGGATTTGGAGAGGAGACGCGAAATTCTTGAAAAGAAGAATCTTCAATTTCGTACGAAGAATGAAGAACTGGAAACTGAAGCTAAAGGTCTTCGTGAGAAGAACGAACAATTATAAGCTGAAGTTAAAGGCCTTCGTGAGAAGAACCAAACAACTAGAAACCGACACTTCTTCGCAAAGGAACAAAATTTCTACTCTTCAAAAAGCTAATGATCAGCTCTATGGTATGCAATTTTTCTCCTTTCCTTTCATTCATTCATCCTGTTGTCTTATCTTGTTTGATTAATTCTTTTTTGCAGACATTTATGGTCTTCCTGATGAATCCATTCTTCTTCTTTCATTTCCCGACGCCCTAGATAATGACACTCTTCTTGAACATCTTAATAAATCTTTGAATAGTTTCTCTAATGATAAAATTTCATCTCTGCCTTTGAATGAACTTAAATCCAAATTTCTCCTCTTAGAGATTGATCATAGATCTAGTTTAGGTTTAGCCAACCAATTTAAACGTTTTTATCTCAATTCTAAAGAGAAGATCAATGAATTAAGAACCAAGATTAGCAAACTTATAGATGATAAAGATCGTATCTCTGATCAAGGTGTTAAGGCTTTGGCGAAATTCCAAGAGACTCTTCTTGAGGTTCAACTTGAACGAGATGAAGCCAATCGTCAAAATGTTGTGCTTAGCGAGAGAGAAAACCAAGTTCGTCATCGTCTTCTCATAAATAGTGATGATGAGTTTGCTTGGGCCGCGACAATCTTGGATAACGCCAGAAAAGATTTAGGTGTAAATGTTAGTCTCCAAGTTGAGCACGCAGCCTTGATTAGAGATATGATTTCTGAGAGAGAAGGTCATTAACTGTTTTCCTTTATTAATCTTTGGTTTTCACGAGTTTTTATCAAGTTACTGATTAATTTCTATATGCTTCGCAGGATCTGAAAGTAGATATCGCCAAAGAGTTGAGGAACTTGAAGCTGAAAAAGAGGAACTCGCAAAGAATCTTTCTTCTCGCAACGACAAATATTCTAGATTAAAGAATCAAACCAAGATCACTGTTGCGAACTTTAAGAACGACGCTCTGCATTTTCGCAATTAAACTATTCAAATGGTTTGTGATGACCATAGTATTCCTCACTCTGATTATCCTTGTCTCTTGGAGGAGATCCCAAAGAACATTCCTAGTCTGACCATCTCTGATAGCGAAGCTGGTGATGAAGAATCTGATGGTGATGAAGGTTCTGATGGAGATAAAGGTTCTGATGTAGACGAAGAAGAGAACAAGTATGATGAAGATGATGAAGGATCAACTAAGAAGTAGTCTTTGTTTCTTTTTTTGATCTTCTGTAATACTTGTACATTTATTCCTTCCTTTTGTATATTTGCGAATTCCTTTGGTTTCCCATATTCCTTAATATATGAGTTTCTTTCATTTCGACCTGCATTCATTAAAACAATTCTTCCTTGCAATACGGTTAATCAACATAATCATTAATTTTTGAATTTTTGCGTAAATCTATCATGTGGAAACAAATAACATTTTCTAATTTCATTCATTCTCATACTTGCCTCTGTTATTTGTATCCAAATGAGAGATTTTGCAGATTTTTCTTATTTTTTTCCTCAACTTCGCAGTTGTTTATGTATAATTTCGCAATCATATGCGAAGTGAATTTTGATTCTTTTCAAAATATCATTCCTGTGTGGTCTTATTTTGACTTCCTAGTTAAAGGTCTTATTATGCCACCTCTTGTCATTGCGAAAAAATCGCAGGACGTCCTTGCACTTTCATGCAAAAAACCATTGATCTTTCCTTAACTTTTTTCTTTGTATTATTGCCTCTCCAGGATAGTTGCGACAATATGACAGACCTAAATTTTCTTGCGAAAATAAACCCCCATGACATTGCCGTCTTGCGACGAAATCGCAGGACGTCTTCGCACTTTCATGCGAAAACCCATTGATCTCGTCTTATCTTTCTCTTTAGTATTATTTCCTCTTCAGGATAGTCGCACAAATATGACAAGCCTTAATACCCTTGCGAGTAAAAAGCCTCATGACATTTGCGTCTTAAGACACTTATCAGCTCCCTAATGGAGGGTGCCGCCCTTATCTCCCCCCTGGTGGCCCCTTCAAGGAGGCGTACCTCTACCATACAAGGTTGGATGTTCCCATCTGGTCTTAACAACAACCAGTTATTTTCGCAGCCTCTTATCCCTTTTACCTATAGGGTTTATGGTTACGAGACTGCACCCTAAGTGGGGTTTTCTTCGGGTCGAGTGCAGTATAAGCCAAGACTTGTCAAGAATGGCAAGGTACGCTCCAGACGCCCCTGACACTCTTGACTCAACCGTGTACCTCGGCGCCTTGGTCAGATTCTGCACTCCTTGGGAGAGTCCTTATTACCTTAGTCGCCCAACCTAAGTCATATGCTTAAGCTGAGAATCCAAGGTGCCTCTTCCGGATGGGCTTTATTGACCCCAAATATCCATGACTCAGGTTCCGGTGGCGGTGTAGCCTTTCCCTGAGCCATGCAACATGTACCCCCTTATATGACGTACTTTAGGTCTTACATTTGCCTCTTGCGAAATTGTATTCGCGAACTAGGGTGTACGCCATAAAGGTTCGCCCCTTTCTCTTTTGTCATTGTTCTCTGATTGTCTTTTGTAGAATTCATCATCTCTGCGAGATTCTCGCACATCATCACATCGTATTTGCACTTCTCAATCTCTTTTTTTATCATTCAGTAAAATGTACTTTTTGAAAATTTTCGCAACAAATCAACCATTCATACACGTCTTATTTTCTGCTACTGCTTCCTTGGATGTGGTATGTTCACCATTTCTTATTCTGAGCTAGCATTAGTTTCACAACATTTCTTCTTCTTTTCGTTCGATTGCATCCACCATCAATCTCTCACTTGTTTGCGTCTCTTTGATTTTGCGTCGCCAACTTTCCTTCTTGTTTGCTCTTCCTTCGCAGGATTCTACCTCAGTTTCGTAACATTTCTTTCCTTCAACCCAATCTCCTTTTATGATTCCTACACCGCTGGGGTGAGGGAATTTGATGCACTGGTGGAAAGTTGAAGCTACACCTAGAATCCCATGTAGCCAAGGTCGACCAATTAATGCATTGTAGGGTGACTCTACGTCAACAACACAGAACAGGATTTCAGAAGATATTCCCTTCAATGGAATTCGCATAGTAACCTCCCCTTTAGGCTTGTTGGCAGTACCATTAAAGAAAACGCTTTAAACTTATCGCGGTGTACTCTTTGGACTATTTATTATTTCCAGTCTCCATTTGGACCATTTCCCACAGACTATATAACCTAGATCAAATGTCAAACACATAATATATATATGAAACAGGGATCCATACCTAGCATTACTTCCCGATATTAATAATACAATGGAGGCACTGATATAAGAAATTCAGTCTCATGCATACGGCGCAAATACGATTTTATACAATGTACAAAAAAAGTACACATTTTATATAATCTAAAATCAATAAGCCATTTCAATGCTCTCATCCAGGTTGTTGACATATGAAGGATTTATATACCATTTAATTCGATAGTGCAGCATCTTCCTAAACCTGGGGATAGAGATGAATTCACATCCATATTGAGAATTTGCATGACAAAAAAGAACAACTACGATACGATCAAATTCAAAAATTGATGTGTTGTAAGAGTTTATTACAAACTACCTTCTCCGCTAATGTTTCCTTTTTTTCCACAACTATATGCCCTTCAAGAGCGTCATAACTGATGTGGCTGCAGAGTCCCCATCACTAGTAAATATCATCAATAAAGCATACTCGGAGATAAGAAAAAAGCAATCCAATACACTTCTTACCACTAAAAAGCTGTGACCATCCAATCTGCTAGGATCCCACCTAGACCTTCCGATACTGATTTCCAACATGAGCATCGGTTATATAAGCACCGCCAAATTGTAGTCGGTTACAGGCATTTCAAGTGTTGGATGCCTTCTCTTAAGATTGCAGTAAACGGTTGAAGCAGCAGCACCCATTATCATGCTTGACCATAAAAACCAAATCGCAAAAATGTTGTCCTTATACACGTTCCTGAAAACAAAATTCTAGCAACCAAGTAAAACACTTACATTTTGGATACCGGGACGGAGGACTTCACATCAAATCCGATAACTATAATAAGCATAGGAAGTTAGGAACATAAATTTCACCACCCACTCCTCCTACACTCCCAAATGCTGATGCACTAAATGCAATAATTGAACCAACTATTATTCCCTATCCAAATCTCATTTCCTACACCATAAAAATTAAATGTCACAAATGCTTTCCCAATAAACCAAAACTTAAGAATGTAGCTAGCTGTACCAATTACTAATGCTAAAGAGTGTTACCAAAAAGGACGGTCAAAAAGAACAGACCCTAATCCTACCACCGCACTACTATAATCTATATTATGTATCAAGCAATTTTTCCCCAACACTTAACAAAAATGATTGAATTAGTACTGTTCGTACAAACCGAGCAAAAAAGTGATATGTGATTCACAATATAAGAACACAAATTTGGAGAAATGTGACTTAATAAACAAACAAAAAAAACAAATCTCGTGGAAGTATCAATGCATGAATTGTAGAGATCAAAATCAACGAATTCTACATAAAATTTTAATTAACCTCGAATAGATCTCATACTAATCAAGAATTACCAAAAAATGTTACAAATCTAATGGATGTGGGAGCTTACGAACAAAATATACTAATCAGATTAGCATATGATAACCAATAAAAACAAAACGAATACCTAAAGCATCATGACAAAAATTGTAATCAGAATTCCGAAGAAATCTTTCAAACTAAATTTCTGCTGATGTAAATTTATTGAAATTGAATAAGATTTTGATGAAATTTTACCAGATCTATTTGTTTCCAGAGCTTCCTTCTGAGGTTCTTCTGGGTTGAGAGAGAAGGGAAAGGTAGAGACACGTAAAATGATCTCAACCTGATCATAAATTGAGCTCGAGCTGAAATTTTGTCAAATCCTATAACGTCGTCTCGTCTTCAACATGAGTAGATGGAGACTCTTTCGAGTTTCGATATGAATTATGAAGAAGAAATATCAGATTTTGTTGGTGGGTACTTTTGTCATCAAAAAATATCAATTTGCACTAAATCGTTCGTAAACGGACCGACTCGTCCAAAATTACGTAAATTTGGATTAACTGGTATTAGGCTTGAGAGAACAGGACTAGACTGTCTAAAGTCCACCATTTTTGGGATTAAATGTTAATTTCTACTTCTGAATAGGAGGAAGTCATTTTCTTTTGGACACATGTCCATATAGTCTCCATAAAAATCAATTCAGTTGATTCTCCCAAGTAATACGTCGATATCCAATCATATAATCATGGTATCACACGCTTAACATAACAAATTTGGGTTGAAATTAACTAAGCATGTGTACCTTTCTTCTAAAGGCTCCACTTTGCCTTAATCTTCCATGAGGGTGAACTTCTCAACGCACGTGCCACCTCCTCCTGACGTCCTCTTCGTTACGGAAACATCATGCCATCCACGTCAAATGAGTTTCATTTCAAAGGAAGCATTTATCAAATATAGAACTCTACATCATAATATATCTGATCTGACGATATTCAAATCTTTTAGAATCCCAGATATCTATCTTATACAACCCTAAGTTTGGCGTATAAATGCAGATGTAAAACCTCTTTCTCCTCACAGTTAAAGCTTTGCGCCTCCTCTTACCTTATAAGTTATCATTATGAGATATTTTGTAAAAGGATTGTAAATTTAAAGGTAATTAGGATCTGGATCGTAAAACATGTAGTTGATGCATTAGGATTCTAGACTAATCAAAGACCGGATTCTAGACTAACCAAAGACCGTTAGTAATTTGTTAACGGACTTTTTTTTATTTCCCAAACACCTTGACCATCACTGACTAGCGTTAACACAACTTTACAGTTACTTATCGTCAATATATTTAGCTTTGTCGTCCCTTTCCTATCTTCTTCCTCTTTTTCGCTTTGTCGAGTAACACGGGAGATCCGGTGAACTCTCATTCTTCACCCCCTTTCAATAATTCCCCTTTGTTACTGTTTTTCTTTCCAGAGAAACAATTTCTCCGATCAATATTTAGAAAAGAAACAAAACCATACATTAGACCCAATTAAATTTGTAAAACAAAAACATAGTTCTAAAAATCTCCTTTTTGTAGCCCTGAACTTCAATATTCACCACCATTCGTAAACCCGCAACTGAAGAGAGAGTAGTTTCGTCTCCGGAGTTCATAGGTACAAACTAATTAAAGCCAAAGCTTATTCAAATCAACTATGGTTCTAACTGAGGTTGCATTGGGAAGACTATTAGTTCTAAAACTCAAATTCAGGTGAGCTTAGAAGACTATTATTTCTTCCACTACTATTTTGCGACAGAGTATTACCCCATTATTCAGCTGGGGCTTGGTTTCTAATTGAATATTTTCCGGTTGTTCTTGTTCCGGTTTGGGTATCTCGATTGAGGACAATGTTAGTGAAAAATCTACGGTGAAAGAAAGTTGGTCTAAAAATGCAATTAACATGTTCGATGAAATGTCACTATGTGGCTTAGTTAAGTATTTGACGGGGTTGAGAAATAATGGCATTTCACTATTTCAGAAGGGCATTCTAGTAATATAGTCAAAGGGTCAACTTCAGTCTCCAACCCAAACGCATCAACTGCGTGTTCTACGACCCAGACCCTAATATAACCAAAAACATACGACCATTTTACAAAATAACTCTATCATTATTCTATCTATAGATTTCCCTGTTCCATCAGCAATAGTATGCTTTATCTTCCATCCAACGTTACTTATTTTCATTTTTCGTCAGTCAAAACAGAAAAACGATTATCTCGTAGCCTTTTCCATTCCTATGATGCCACGACTTTCCCAGTCTGCTTTTCGCTAGTTCTGTCGTTTTTATTTTTCTCTGCGTGTGAGACGACTTATTCTTGGTGGACTTTTGATCAAATAGTTTGTTCCCTGTTTCTCCTTAATAGAAAATTTTAGCAGCTTTACAAATACTTCTTTCATAAGTAGTTGCATGATTTGCTTTGAATTCTGATTAGAACCAAGGTCTCAGCAAGTTTTGGTTGTTTCACTTTTGTACAACTATGCATGAAATTGTAGAGTTTACTTCCTTCGCCCTTACAAAAGATAATGCTTCTGCCCGTTTGGCAATATAGTTATCCGCAACTAACAAGTATTTGACCCCCCCAGGTACAGCGGGAAATTGTACAACAATATCAAATCCCGCTTGCAGAACGGCACAGACTCTTGACTGGTTGCAACTCGTTTATTAGTCTCCTCAGTAGAGGGTTACGCAGTTAATAGCCGTGCATTCTTCTTTCGCGTCACTTATGCACTCAAAGCCAAAATTTCCTTTTAATAAAAGAATACACGCCAAGCTTCTTAGAGCAAGTCTTATGGTGGAATCTATCCATCTTCCATCTTCCACGCCACCTCAGCACTTGGAATTGTAGATGGAAGTGCAAGTGTAGTGGTGGAATAGTAGAAACGCTATTCTTAATAGCACTAAGTCGAGCTATTAAGATTAGCGCTACCTTGTGCTATTAAGAATAGAGTTTTTTTTTCCAGCCGTTCGATTTTCAACAGCTCATATTAAATCTACGGATAAAAAAAAAACTATATTCTTAATAGCGCTCAGTGCTATTAAGAATAGAGCTCAACGCTATTCTTATTAGCGTTTTTCGTCTTTTAGCGCGCTATTCTTAATAGCGTTTTATGCTATTCTTATTAGCATTTCCATGGATTCCACGGACCCTTCCACCAAATCATGGAACCCTGCTTGGATTTTCGGTGGAAGACCCCAACTTGGAAACCACTAGACTTGAAATTCCATGGTTTTTCCGCACTTGGAATAGCTTGGATTCCACCATAAGACTTGCTCTTACTCCAGAATGATTCCCATAGCACCCTTGATGTTCCTTAACGATCAATTGCTTCCTTACCTCTTGAGCCACGTAGAGCAGGTACAGTTCTACCATTGTTTTTTTTTTTTTTTAGAAAGAGCTCCCCTCTATCAGAATATATTTTTACGCGTTCTTTAACATTTTTCCTGCCCAGCATTTTCCGTCCGGAAGCTCTTGTATTTGCGAGCAATTAATGTGCGGTAATCTCCGGTCTATATTTCTTTTTTGATACATTTCCTTATTTTCGCTTCAGCTCCTTCTTTTTTTTAACTCCAGCTTTTAGTGAAACACTTTCTCTTCGTCTTTCTTTGTATTAGAAAAACATGCAACTATTTCCTTAACAACCAAAATAATTCGTATTTGTCTTTCTCTTTATTAGAAAAACATCGTAACTATTTCCTTTGATAACCAAAATACTTCGCCTTTGTCTTTCTCTTTAATAGAAAAACATTGTAACTAGTTCCTTCATAATCAAAATACTTGATTTTTTTCTATCTCTTTATCAGAAAAACGCTTCAACTATTTCTTTAATAATCAAAATACTTCGTTTTTGTCTTTTTCTTTATTAGAAAAACATTGCACGTATTTATTTAATAAATACATGCAAAAAGTGTTCTCAATTGTGACTATAAACTTGATTTATAATCTAATCGGTGAGGACTTACCTCCCTAGGAGTATGTTCCTTTTACCCTATTCGCCCCCATTACTTGCAATGATATTGAAAATATCGTGTCATGGTGTTCGACTTCCTTAACCATGTTGGTTTTGATTGCGTGCTTGACGTCACTTTAGCCACCCCCAATATCTATATAGATATTCATAAATTGCAGAGACGCCAGGTGAGGCGGAAAATGGATCTACTATATCAAATTCTTACTTGCTAGATGGCTATGAGCTTATAATCAGGTGTCTTCTCCGTTTCCACCTCTGTTATGGGTTCATCGTGATTTTTATTTTTGGAAGCCCTCAAAATGCTTCTTTGGTTTGGCATGTCCCTCGGTTCCGGACCCTTTCGTTGTACGTGACAACTTTTCTTTCTTTTCTTTCTCAGCTCTCCCGTACCTATCGGCCCTGTCGTACAGCTCTTTGAG
This sequence comes from Papaver somniferum, assembly GCF_003573695.1. Lineage (NCBI taxonomy): Eukaryota > Viridiplantae > Streptophyta > Magnoliopsida > Ranunculales > Papaveraceae > Papaver > Papaver somniferum. Next base: position 115,823,609 of record NC_039358.1, read on the forward strand.
GGTTCCGACTGGTTGGACGGTTAAGGAACTGTGTATCCCAAATTCGTCATAGGGCAAAGCGTTCTTGTATGCTTCAATTACGAGGCTAGGATCAACTTTTTCAACTTCACTAACCTCTTGACGAAATCTTCGTGTGAAGTCTAAGAGATTTTCATTTGTCTCTTATTGCAATAGGAACAAGTGGCTGCTTCCCTTTCTGTTCCCGAGATTAATCTTATATTGTTCGAAAAATGCATCCGACAACATTCCAAAGTTTTCTATTGAATTTGACTCTTATCAACAAATGGTGAATCGATTGAATTTTTCATCGTTAATAGTTGTTGTCTCTCGTCTTTGGATTGCTTCTGAGCTAACACTTCTTCAATCATTTCATTAAGTTTCCTTCTACTAAGATCCGCGTTTCGTGGCAAGTCACCCTCAGTTTCTCTACGGATCCGTTCAATCCTGAGCGGCTCTGTCCTTTTCTCTGGACGGTCTCTCTCGCGCCTGGATATTTTTGAATGATCCCTAGTGAGGTGATCGTCTCTATGCCTACGCCTTTCTGGTCGTCTATGGCTTGGCCCGGATCGTCTGTCTTGCTCGTGATAATGTCCATCATCAGGTACGTGACGATCATAGTTGTAGATGGGGAAAAACGATTTGCTGGTTTTTAAGGAATTGAGGAGACGACCGTATGGAGGAGACTCCTCAAACCGAGCGAAATATTAAACCTCACACAGATGCACCGCTGCAAAGGGGGTGCTTTAGATTCGAGAGATCAATCTGTAGTACTCCGGCCTAAATCAAGACAATGACCGTGTCAGAGTAAATTCGGTCACAAGAGAGGATGGGTTGATCTGTAGGAGGAAATATGGGAAATGTGTGGAATCAATGGTAATCAAAGATTGTGGGTGTTGAATTCTGAATATGATAAGCTCTGAATGATTGAAATTGCTCAATTGAGAGTAGTTGCTCAATTGATGAGTTGATGATCTCGTGTTGTCGATGAGACGTGAGATCGATGATACTGTTGATGCTGATCCCTCAATCATGATTCAGAGACTTATTTATATTGCTGGAATTGTAGACACCATGACCCCATGAAGTGTGACAGTTGATGGAATCAAGGAGTGGGGAAGTGGAGATCGTGTTTGAAACCAGTTGCTCAACGTGTGGAGACTTGGTCGATTTTCCACCCACTACCTCGTGAATTCCTTCAACTGATTGCACGACTTGCTCACATTCCATCGTATGTTTGAACACACGTGCCGTAGACCGCCAGACCAAAACCCTAAGTGATACCCCCCCAAAGTTACACAATTGACGTCTCGTGGTATGTTAGTCAATTGATGACTTCGTGGTTTGATGGGACGATGAGTCCATGTAGTTGCTGAGTTGAACATGATGTTCTGAAACTCATGAATTGAACATGTCATGAGACAAAGGTATAGTTCTTACGATGAAGTGAGAAAGTATTGCTCATTCGATGGATCATTGAATATTGATTGTTGAACCAATATTCCTTGGTTTGATCAAATATTTATCATCTGAGAAAGTGTTGCTCATGTGATGAATTGTTGAATATTTGATCGTCTGAGCATGTGTTGCTCATCTGATGGATTATTGGCAGCGTGCCAAAAATATTAATTAGAATACTGGTCGTTGAACCGATCATAATTAATAAAATTAATGACCATGAGGTCGTCGTAAAATTATTAAGGTTGGAATCTGGAATGATGATCCTTGAATTCAGAAACCCTAATTTGATCAATTGATGATCAATTCATGGTTCGTTAGAAGTTTAACCATGGGACGAAGGAGGGAGCGACTACATGGGACCGTGGATCAACCATGCAGTGTCCTTATGCTCAAGTGAGAAAATACAAAGAACTCCTGAAAAGTTGACGATTTGTTGGTGAAAGAATGATTAAATGCTGATTTAATCATTTATTCGAAAATGCTCGTCTGAGCCTTAGGTGAGAAAACCTAATTAATTATGACGGAGTGAGGGACCGACCATGGGGTCATGAAACCGGCCCTGGGTAGTCACGTGACCTCCTGATGATCACTTCATGGAAATCCAAAGTGTTTGGAAGAGTCTTGGACCTAATACGTGCAATTGTGCAAATTAGGTCAAAACTGTGAAACTTGATGGGACCGGCTTCTGTAAGCCAAAGAGACAATCTTGGTCGGTCAAGATAGCGTACTCGTGTCCCCAAGGCGTTCGCGTCTCAGTCCTGAGAATTTTGATATTTTCTGGCGTGCAATTGAGCACCCATTCGAGAAAATATGCCAAAATTAGGGTTTCGACGAAACTGAGGAAAACACCAAGAGATGATGGAAAATAATTATTAAATAAGGAATAAGGAGGCGTGGGACCGCCGAGGCCAAGGTATGATCGGCCGGTCGTGACCACGGTCCCGTGGTGCCATTTTCCTTAATTTTATAATATTTTTGATGATTTTATGAAGAATTCATGAATTTTAAGAAATTTGATGAATTTAGGGAGTTTCCATGAATTGAAGGAGTTTTCATGAGTTCAAGGAAGCAAAAAATATTAAAATAATAAAAACACGGGCGTGTGGTACCGTGGGGGCGTGGCCGGCCGGCTAGGGGCCCGGTCCCACGAGTTTTCATAATTTTTTATATTTTTTAAGTATTTTCATGATTTGAGGGAATTTTTCCTAATTTGAGAGAAATACCATGAAATCAAGGAATTTGATGAATTCAAGGAAAAATAAAATAAAATAATAAAACAAGGGGCGTGTGGGACCGGATAGGGCATGGCCGGCCGGCTAGTGGGCCGGTCCCACAAGTTTTCATAATTTTATTTGTTATTTGATGATTTGTGCAAAATACCATGAAATCACGGAGTTTTTTCATGAAATTAGAGAAATAATAATAATAATAAAATAATGATGAACCGTGAGGTGTGGGGTCGGCTGGGACCAAGGCATGGCCGGTCGGCCAACGGTCACGCCCCACACTTCTTTCCTTAATTTTATATTATTTTTTACGAATTTATGAAAATACCATGAAACCGAGGAGTTTCCTCGAGACGAAGGAGATTTGATAAAATGAGAGAATTTTCATCAAATCATGGAAAATAATAAAAATGCATTAAAAATATAAAACTGGCGTGGGATTGACCACGACACGGTCGGTCGGTCGTGTGTCCGTGCTCCCAGCATCCTGGTCAATATTTTTAATTATTTATTATTTTCTTCCCTATTTTGCATAGGTTCATCGTTTCGTTGTATTTTGAAATACTCGTTCGTGCGGTGACTGTTAGTGTATCGTCGTTGAATACACCTTCACCATTTGAATCGGGGCTTACTTAGAGGTAGCTCAGACGCCCGGTTGTTGATTATTTATTACTAATTGTGGAATTCGGTGGAGAATAATTCACAAAACTGAGTAATAAGATGTTTATTATTAATTCATAAGATCAGCTGAGGATTCGACTACGAATTCATAATAACAAAGTGAGCATTACCATTCCATGGGATCGTAGATTCGACCATAAAATCAGAGTAATTAAGATTTATCTATTACCATTTATGAGACCAGTTGTGGATTCGATCATGAAATCGGAGTAATGAGATAATATAGTTATTGTTATTCTATGAGATCAAGCCGTGAATTCGATCATAGAATCAGAACAATTGTTTATTGCCATTCCATGGGACCAGTCATGGATTCGACCATGGAATATGAGCAATTGTTATTGTCATTCCATGGGACCAGTCGTGGATTCGACCATGGAATAGGAGCAATAATATATTATTCTGGGAATTCAGTAGTGAATGTCACGACAGAATTAATCTTAATTAGGAATAATTAATTTTGTGGCTCTATACTAGCAGAGCAAGCTGTCTAGGAGCATTACTTATCCCGATATGATCTTGTCGGTAAGTCATATCCTTTATATAGTCAGGGTAAACTCGTTGTTTGTTCCTGAAGACGTTATCGCTCTATACTAGCAGAGCAAGATGTCTAGGAGCCGTCCATCTGGTGATACTATATAGAAATAATCACTGAAAGTGTTCAGTATTCATGAGATATGCCGTTGTCTAGTCGTGAGACTACATATCTACATGTACTCTGAGAGAAAGTACTCTCCGTTGAGAATTCGATGAGAGGCTCGTGTCTCAATACTCACGTCTGATTGTTGGATCAGAGCTTCATATAATTATGAGTTTACGATTTTAGCCCTTGTCGAAAATCCACCATCTATATTAAGTCCCCTGCTTACTGAGGAAAGTTGTGTTCCTCAGTCAGCATTAAATGGTGATTTTCCGGCCATAAATAATAATACCAGTAATTAAACTTAGTCGTAAGTTGAGACGTTACTGGATTTAGAGAGCATGAGCAAACCACGACTTGATGAAGGCTTCAATGTCATGATTGGAGCGTCGTTTGATGAGCATAAATTGGTGTTGAACCGCTGGTTTGGACGACGAGTCCGTGGTCGGTTAGGATTCGCGGGCCGAGCCCAATAAGGAAATCCTTGGAAAATTAGGTTTTGGAAATATAAAAAATTGTATAAAAGGAATTAATCCTTTCTTTTTTAAAATTTTTTTTTCCACGTCCAACTCTCCATCACCTCTCCTCCTTCACGCCAGCAGGAGAAGCTTGAAGTTGCGCCGCCACCTGATCGTCGCCGTCGTCGCCACCGGCCAACTTCCCACCGACCAGGTGCGTGCATTTTTTTTATTTTTTGATGTTTGATGATGTTGTGACCTTCATGAGTTGTTCATGTTTTTTGTCATGATGAAACCATATACATGTGTGTATATATTGGTGTGAGTTTTATGAAAAACCCTCGTTTTTGAAAACGTATGTTCGTTCGATCGTTAGTTTTGAAAACTAACTATAATCCCTGATTTAGGAGAGATTTTTTTTTAATATATGAACTTAGGTCCAGTGATAAAACTTAGTGTATGAGTTCTCATGTGTACCACGGTTTTATCATAAAGAAGTAAATTTTCACGAAATCGAAATAATCCTTCGTTTTAAAGGCAAATTACGACGACTCGAAGGAAAATTCATATGATGAACTTGTGTCCAGTGATAAAATTTTGCTTATGAGATTTCATGTAAATAAAAAACTTTATCATATGTATGAGATGTGAGCTTTCACAGTATTTTGAAATAAACCTTCGTTTTAAAGACAAATAATGACGATACGAAGGAAAAATAGTTTTATATATATATATATATGCAGCTGTGACATATATTGTGCAAAATATGATGATATATTTTATTTTCATGAGTTTGTTTTCATTAAATAAAATCCTTGAGAGTTTATGTATGCAAGTTGCATTAATTGCTGCTTTTTTCGAAAAATCAAAGCGTGTGTTTTGAGGAACCTTCGAAGATAGACAATATATTTATGATGAAATATTTTATTGTTATAAACTTCATAGTCCTGTTGTGTGAATATTCACATTATGAAAATTGTGTCCGTGATTTCATGAAAAATCATTTTCGGAAATTAAGAAAGTTTTGTTCGTTTTTGCAGTTTTCGAAGAGACGAACGATTTTGAGGTGTTAACTCTAGCATTACTATCACTATTGTTAGTGGAAGTATAAAAGGTAAGATTTAAGAATTACCATTTTTGATTGTATTTCCTTGATTTATATCTGGAGGGCATACTGAAGTAGAATGTAGTGTGAACCTTTTCAGCTACTCAGCAAAGATGACCAATTCCCAAGCTGACGACGCCTCAAGGGAAGAGATGTGCGTTGATGATGATATCTATAGAGATGATACATGCATGGATGAAACTTATGTTGGGGGAGATGAAGACGAAACCCCTGGGATTAAGAATGTCCCGAACATAAATGATGCATTCTTCAAAAAAGATATTCCAGGAGTTGATCAACATTTGAGGTCTCCAGAGTATCGTCTTTTGATGAATCCCAGAACTGTTACTCAGAAGAAATTGGTGACTCCTAAGACAGTGATTCGGTTTTTCCTTGAACGAGGGATCTTCGCCCCATCAATCATAGAGTTTAAGCTTTCTCGACGACCTTTGGAGAAATTTGGTGGCTGGGCGAGGCATATGTTGGGTTTTCCTCATGTGAGAATTATGCTTGACCAGGCGCATGTGACGAGAGCTATTCAAGCTTCTGGAGATTTGTTCATTTTTCACAACGCAAGCGGTATTGTGGCTCTGTTTGCTCACTGGTGCATCCCAACTCACACTTTCATATGTAGATGGGGAGAGTTCACCATTACCTCGGAAGACGTGTCAGCCCTGATGCATCTCCCAATCACAGGAAATCTCCCTGGGGATCTTTCAGATGAGGAGACCGTCGTTTCATGTCTTGACAGCTGCAATGGAGAAAGCGAATAAGGCTGGAAGTAAAGGATGTTATGCTTCCTGGTTGACACATTGGTGGCCCAAAGACGAGGTTTCCGATAAGCCCATCGACGGTATGTTACCCATTGCTGCTTTCTTATGTTTATGGTTGTCCAGAGACATTTTTGAAGACAATGGAAACTTGTTGAAGCCTTTTGTGATTCCCTTTGCTATTAAGATGGCTCAAGGTGAGCAACTTCCGATAGGTAGTTTGTTCTTAGGCTCCTTGTATTACAACTTGGACTCCTTGATCATAGACTCCAGTGTGTCGAACGGCTCTATGAAGATTGAGTGTTATGCCAACACAATGTTTCTTCAAGCTTTGATGTGGGAGCACTTAAGAATTATGCGCCTATTCCACGTAATGTTCTGCAAGGACCGAGTACTGATGCGCGCCATACTTTCCCTGAGAAAGATAATGCTAGGATCATGCGTTGGTCCACAAAGCAGCCTCGTTCTAAAGCACGCCTCATTGATGTGTTAGATGAAGAATCTGAGTTCAACTTCGCCCGTGGGTGTCAGTCCCTGATTATATTTCTCAGCCGATGACTTTCAATACTGGAGAAAGTATGAGTTTGATATCTGGTGCGGATCTGAGTGATGGCGAGAGATCTTTCATGTTGAGTTGCACCCCTGGTCATTTGCTATCAGCCACGTTTGGAGAGCTTTCAGTGGAGGAGTATAATATTGATAGGGCGGCTCGACAAATGAGTATGGATCAGTGTGTTCCAACCATACGGAGAAGGAAGCCATCAGTTGAGCATTAGGACTCATTTGGATATACTCACGTGGAAGGGAGTAGTTACTGGTTTCCTGGCTCCGATAGATTCGCCTATGTAACCCCAGGTTATGTAGAATTCTGGGATCAACAACTTGGGGATTGCGTGGTTTTGTAAGATTTCCAGACCTCCATTGAAGGATCTTCCTCGGCTGAGATGATCTCTAGTCGACCAAGATTGAAGTATCTTTCTGGTGATAAGCGAAAGTCGTCTCCAGGATGCTCTCAGGTATGTTTCTTCATATAATCTTCATGAAATTATGAGAACTGAATTCTGATTATATTACTGAATTTTACCACAGGACGGTCGTAACATACGACCTCGAATCGGTGTAGATTTCTCAGAGACTGAGGCGGTTATTCATGGCGGAGAAGGCAGGCATAAAGGTTATAAGCTGTTACCTAATACCGTAAAGTCCCCAGTTGGTGCTTTGGTGAGTTTCCAATATTTTCCTCGTTGTGACTCTTTCTCGCCCATATTATTAGGATCTTGAAACCGATATTGTTATTCCGTTGCAGAATTTTGCTCCATCAAGTATTGATGGTCTTCGGTTCTCCGCCTCTGAGCAAGCAATTCCTGACTTGAGCGATGAAGAAGAAGCTGTAAGTATCTCTTCACATGTTCGATTATGATGCTTTATTGATGAAACGCTAATTGTTTGAGAATATGTCCAGGAGGATATCGTTATGGACACAGGCGGTGTCAAGGATTTGGAGCCGAATGAAAGTAATGATCCTCCCATCGTTGACACGGACAATCCCAACTCCTTGAACGCTTTGGATACCTCTCAAGTAAGCATATACCCTGTACCTTCTTCATATAAGTATAAAAGTTCTGATTTTTGGATGAATGAATGTGAATCCATGTGCGTATATGAAAACTTAGTCAAATTTCGTCGTCAGAAAATTCGAAACCCAGCTTTTTAGTAGAAATGTCGTAAAATCTTCGTCCGGAATCGGTGATGATATGCATGTGCAAATTCAAGCCCGGAAAATTTCCAATCTTTAGAAAATAAGCTTTTTAAGTTTTGAGCACGTTCAGAGCCTCAAAAAGGCGAAACAGTAAACTTCCAGGAAACTTCCAGGACTTTTTCAGATTGCGCATCACTTGATATTTTGGCCACATCTACTTGCTCGTTCATCGGATTGTCATGAAAGTTTGACATGTCGTAGAGGACATACATACGAAGAGAATGGTATATGACACATCCTCAAATTCCTTGTATATTGCTCCCAGTTCGTCTCTTAGTACAGAGCAGAGTTCAGTTTCTTCAGACGGACTCATCGTAAAACGTGTTTTCATGACTTTTATGTTATTTTCTCGTGCCTTGAATGTATTATGATGAACCTTGATGATGTTTCCTTGATGGTATACTGTGTTTCATAATATCCTTTGGATTCGTGACTCTAACCTCATGTAATCTTCGTGTTAGGTGCTAAATACCGAAGTTGAGGATACTGGAGCCAACGATGATAACTCTAACCATTCTGGAGTTATTGATGAAGATACAACCATCCCTGCACTTCAAGGCCATGAGAAGGTCGCTACTGATGTTATGGAAACCCAGATGGTTGTTACCTCAGTGATAGAAGAAACCGAGACAGTAGCGGAGAATACCGAAGAAATTATTGCTTTGGTTGTGGAAGCCGCTCCGGTGACTGAGAACCGTATAATAGTGTATGAATATCCAACTGCAGAAGTTGCTTTCGATCCTCCATTTGACACTTCACTCCCATATCATGAACTGATCGGTGGATTCAACGTTCCCATTGGATATGCACGCTTGTACGAGACAATATGGAAGAAGTTTGGCCACATGATCGTTGACAGGAATCCTGGGCGTGCTTATGCTTTAACCATGCAAGTAGGCGTTACCTTGCGTGTCTTGAGTGATATGCGTGCCAGACCTAGGAATACTGTGACTCCAGATATACTCTTTGATTGGGAGTTTAACTTGGAGAATTCAGAGAGACTTGGCCTCAACGTGAAATGGCTTCGCAAGCAAATAAACGTTATCAAGGATTCACGTGAGAAGAACATACCCTTTCCCAATGATGTGAAGGAGAAGGAGGACAAGATTTCCAAGCTGACCGAGGAGTTGAACAAGAAGAAGGCGGCTTTGCAAATCTTGAAGGATGCTGATGATCGAAAGCCTTTTTTGCTGATTTCCGATTATCTCTTTGAACTTCTGAACTTCTGAGAGATGAGGTTTATACTTGGGTTTTGATATTTAGTAGTTTGGATTGACTGATGATTAAGGATTTTCTTGTAGATTTGATAGAGATTTTCTTTTACGAAATATGAAGAATTTGATAAATTGCCGAATTCAAATACTAATTGCAAGTATTGCAACGTTTTGAGGAATTGAAATACAAATGAAAGAAAATCCTAAATGTTAAATCCAAACGCCATGAATGCTTCGAACGCCCAATACCTCAAATGTCCAATTTCAGATAAACGCCTTGAGCCAATTTTCGTGAATTACTGGTAGGGTTGTTCATCTGTGTTGATCAATTTGTGTACTCGGCACGGACTTAGCGACATGAATGTCCTTCTCAATTGGAGTTCCTTGTAGAATGAAGACCGCGCTGAAACTACTTTGAGAACCAGGTCCCCTTCATGAAACTTGTTAGGCTTGGTCGATCGTGCCTTGAATATCTTCCTCTGATTTGGAATTCCCTGTTTGAAGGAGTTCCACGATTGTGGCACATAAGGACACTCGCGCGGAAGAGAGTATCCAGCATAGTGTTGATCATGCTTAGTCAGGTCTTCAACAATAAACCTCTCAATGGAGTGACCGATTTGAAGAAGTTCTGAACCCAACCATTGGGTGTAATATTGCTGAGGTGAAGTTACCCACTCGTAGCTTTTGATGACTGCTAAATTGTTCATGGGGTGAAGTCCCTGGACCATAGTAGCGTATCTGAAAATTTGTAATATTGGAGCATGAGGAGGAATAAGAATTTCCTAAGCTCGAAACCTTCTGACAAAGGTGTGCGGATTTTCTCCAAGTTCCTGCTTAAGTCCCATCAAAGTTTTTACTTCTTCCAGATGCTCAAACGGTGGTGCGTCTTCTGCTTCGTCTTCCGACTCGGAATCCATGTGCACGCCTCATTGATGCGTTAGATGAAGAATCTGAGTTCAACTTCCGCCCGTGGGTGTCAGTCCCTGATTATATTTCTCATCCGATGCCTTTCAATACTGGAGAAAGTATGAGTTTGATATCTGGTGCGGATCTGAGTGATGGCGAGAGATCTTTCATGTTGAGTTGCACCCCTGGTCATTTTCTATCAGCCATGTTTGGAGAGCTTTCAGTGGAGGAGTATAATATTGATAGGACGGCTCGACAAATGAGTATGGATCAGTGTGTTCCAACCATACGGAGAAGGAAGCCATCAGTTGAGCAGCTTATGACTCATTTGGATTATACTCACGTGGAAGGGAGTAGTTACTGGTTTCCTGGCTCCGATAGATTCGCCTATGTAACCCCAAGTTATGTAGAATTATGGGATCAACAACTTGGGTGATTGCGTGGTTTTGTAAGATTTGCCTCGGGCTGAGATGATCTCTAGTCGACCAAGATTGAAGTATCTTTCTGGTGATAAGCGAAAGTCGTCTCCAAGATGCTCTCAGGTATGTTTCTTCATATAATCTTCATGAAATTATGAGAACTGAATTCTGATTTTATTACTGAATTTTACCACAGGACGGTCGTAACATACGACCTCGAATCGGTGTAGATTTCTCAGAGACTGAGGCGGTTATTCATGGCGGAGAAGGCAGGCACAAAGGTTATAAGTTGTTACCTAATATCGTAAAGTCCCCAGTTGGTGCTTTGGTGAGTTTCCAATATTTTCCTCGTTGTGACTCTTTGTCGCCCATATTATTAGGATCTTGAAACCGATATTTTTATTCCGTTGCAGAATTTTGCTCCATCAAGTATTGATGGTCTTCGGTTCTCCGCCTCTGAGCAAGCAATTCCTGACTTGAGCGATGAAGAAGAAGTTGTAAGTATCTCTTCACATGTTCGATTATGATGCTTTATTGATGAAACGCTAATTGTTTGAAAATATGTCCAGGAGGATGTCGTTATGGACACAGGCGGTGCCAAGGATTTGGAGCCGAAAGAAAGTAATGATCCTCCCATCGTTGGCACGGACAATCCCAACTCCTTGAACGCTTTGGATACCTCTCAAGTAAGCATATACCCTGTACCTTCTTCATAGAAGTATAAAGGTGTTGATTTTTGAATGAATGAATGAATGTGAATCCATGTGCGTATATGAAAACTTAGTCAAATTTCGTCGTCAGAAAATTCGAAACCCAGCTTTTTAGTAGAAATGCCGTAGAATCTTCGTCCGGAATCGGATTTTGATGATCTGCATGTGCAAATTCAAGCCCGGAAAATTTCCAATCTTTGCTAAGAAGCTTTTTAAGTTTTGAGCACGTTCAGAGCCTGAAAAAGGCGAAACAGTAAACTTCCAGGAGACTTCCAGGACTTTTTTCAGATTGCGCATCACTTGATATTTTATCCACATCTACTTGCTCGTTCATCAGATTGTCATGAAAGTTTGACATGTCGTATAGGACATACATACGAAGAGAATGGTATATGGCACATCCTCAAATTTATTGTAGATTGCTCCCAGTTCGTCTCTTAGTACAGAGCAGAGTTCAGTTTCTTCAGACGGACTCATCGTAAAACGTGTTTTCATGACTTTTATGTTATTTGCTCGTGCCTTGAATGTATTATGATGAACCTTGATGATGTTTCCTTGCTGGTATACTGTGTTTCATAATCTCCTTTGGATTCGTGACTCTAACCTCATGTAATCTTCGTGTTAGGTGCTAAATACCGAAGTTGAGGATACTGGAGCCAACGATGATAACTCTAACCATTCTGGAGTTATTGATGAAGATACAACCATCCCTGCACTTCAAGGCCATGAGAAGGTCGCTACTGATGTTATGGAAACCCAGATGGTTGTTACCTCAGTGATAGAAGAAACCGAGACAGTAGCGGAGAATACCAAAGAAATTATTGCTTTGGTTGTGGAAGCCGCTCCGGTGACTGAGAACCGTATAATAGTGTATGAATATCCAACTGCAGAAGTTGCTTTCGATCCTCCATTTGACACTTCACTCCCATATCATGAACTGATCGGTGGATTTAACGTTCCCATTGGATATGCACGCTTGTACGAGACAATATGGAAGAAGTTTGGCCACATGATCGTTGACAGGAATCCTGGGCGTGCTTATGATTTAACCATGCAAGTAGGCGTTACCTTGCGTGTCTTGAGTGATATGCGTGCCAGACCTAGGAATACTGTGACTCCAGATATACTCTTTGATTGGGAGTTTAACTTGGAGAATTCAGAGAGACTTGGCCTCAACGTGAAATGGCTTCGCAAGCAAATAAACGTTATCAAGGATTCACGTGAGAAGAACATACCCTTTCCCAATGATGCTGTGAAGGAGAAGGAGGACAAGATTTCCAAGCTGACCGAGGAGTTGAACAAGAAGAGGGCGGCTTTGCAAATCTTGAAGGATGCTGATGAGCGAAAGCCTTTTTTTGCTGATTTCCTTTGATTATCTCTTGAACTTCTGAACTTATGAGAGATGTGAGGTTTATACTTGGGTTTTGATATTCAGATAGTTTTGGATTGACTGATGATTAAGGATTTTCTTGTAGATTTGATAGAGATTTTCTTTTACGAAATATGAACTGAATTTTGATGAATTGCTGAATTCAAATACTAATTGCAAGTATTGCAAACGTTTTGGAGGAATTGAAATACAAATGAAAGAAAATCCTAAATGTTAAATCCAAACGCCATGAATGCTTCGAACGCCCAATACCTCAATGTCCAATAATTTCAGATAAACGCCTTGAGCCAATTTTCGTGAATTACTGGTAGGGTTCTGCCATCTGTGTTGATTAATTTGTAGTATCCTCTGGCCACGGACTTAGCGACCATGAATGGTCCTTCTCAATTGGAGTTTCTTGTAGAATGAAGACCGCGCTGAACTGCTTTGAGAACCAGGTCCCCTTCATGAAACTTGTTAGGCTTGGTCGATCGTGCCTTGAATATCTTCCGTTGATTTGGAATTCCCTGTTTGACGGAATTCCACGATTGTGGCACATATGGACACTCGCGCGGAAGAGAGTATCCAGCATAGTGTTGATCATGCTTAGTCAGGTCTTCAACAATAACCCTCTCGATGGAGTGACCGATTTGAAGAAGTTCTGAACCCAACCAGTGGGTGTAATATTGCTGAGGTGAAGTTACCCACTCGTAGCTTTTGATGACTGCTAAATTTTTCATGGGGTGAAGTCCTTGGACCATAGTAACGTATCTGAAAATTGGTAATATTGGAGCATGAGGAGGAATAAGACTTGCCTGAGCTCGAAACGTTCTGACAAAGGTGTGCGGATTTTCTCCAAGTTCCTGCGTAAGTCCCATCAGAGTTTTTACTTCTTCCAGATGCTCAAACGGTGGCGCGTCTTCTGCTTCGTCTTCCGACTCGGAATGCTTGTCGATGACAGGATATGTTGAAGGCATCGTTTTCCTTCCAGCATGAATCCAAGTTCTTCTAAGGACCATGTCGTATCCAGGGTCTTCCCGGATTATGAAAAACTTGGCCTCAGTGCAGATCAATCTTTCCGTAAATTTGAAAGTGATGAAGCCGTATGCGTCTCTGGAGATCCCTTCGTGGTCCCTGATTGCTATGGGAGCGTGGGTGGCTTCCTGTCGAGTAATACCAGCAGCTCTGAGAGTTTTCAAAGGGATGGTGTTGACAGCGGTACCAACATCGACGAACGCCCTCTTGAACTCATTTCCTTTAATGTGCACTGTGGTGAGCAGTCCCCAGTCATACATTTCTTTGTGGGTGGCTGAAGGTTCGGTGGTGGTCTCTTGGATCAGCAGACGTTTTCCGGACACGATGTGGTTCAGTGCAGCAAACATGTCTTTCCTTTGAGATTTCGAAAGATACAACAACTTGCAGACATGTTCGATCATAGATTGGACCGCTTCCTTGACAGGAGGTTCAGAGATGATAAAAGTTCTGACTGGGAGGAGGTTTTTGTGTACTCCCTCAGTCCCTGGGTTGAGCTCTCCTGATTCGACCTTTTCTTTGAATATGCGCTTCAAAATTTTGCAATCACTTGTGGGATGGCTGGCGTATATATGGAAGCGGCAATACCGAGGATTTTCCATGACTTCTTCAGTTGGTTCCTTCTTAACATAAGGCAATTTGATTGCACCATCTTGGATCCAGGCATCGAGTAGTTCATTAACTTCTTCCGTTGAACAGGGAAAATCAGGTGCTTCTGGATCTTCCGTATGCTGAGGAGGGACTTTCAAATTCTTCTTCTTGTGTGCCTTTGAAGGGGTGGAGGAAGTCTGCTTGTGCTGTGGTTCTGATTTTCGCTTACTCCCTTCTGCGACAGCATTTGTTGAAGGTTGCATGTTGTACTTCTTGTTGATCAAACGCCTGCTTCCTCGATCTTTTGAATCCTCAGTATTTGTAGACTTTGCTCTTTCCAAAAGAGCGGGTGCAGTGGTTGCCGACCTCTTTGCAGCTTCGTGAAGCTATGAGAAAGTCTGGAATCGAAGGTTCTCCAGCAAGGCTCTGTATACCGGGAGCATGCCATTGATGCACAAGTCCACCAGTTAGTGCTCCGTGACGTTTGGGTCATGACAATCCAGGGCTTGGACTCTGAACCTTTTCACATAATCATTGGGATTTTCACTGACCCTCTGAAACATTCTTCCAAGGTCGGAGAGGGTGACTTGTTCTGACACGAAGAAATATTTCTTATAGAATGCGTTAACCATTTCTCCCCAATTGTTGATAGTCCCTGGTGCGATGTTGTTATACCAGGTGTATGCTCTGCCTTTCAGAGACTTTGAGAATTACTTGAGACGAACGACATGATTATGTTCATGTTCTCCCAGTGCTTCGAGAAAATGAGAGACATGTTCCCGAGCACCGCCAGTACCATCATATAAGGTGAAGGTTGGAGAAACATAACCTTTGGGGAGTGGAATCCTCTGCGTAGCGGCAGGATAAGGAGGTTGATGACGATGGACATGCGATGTTTTGTCTTTTCCACGGTTCTCCAAAAGGTGCTCCAGATCCTCGCGAGTGATGAAATTTGATGATCCCTTCGCTGATGAGTTGTCTGCAGCAGTTTTGCGGACTTCGTCGTCTTCTACTGTATGGATGGAATTACTTCAGGATCGTCGTCTGAGGATTCTCCTTCTCCTTTCCCTTCTCTTGAGTTTTCTCTGACATCTTGTCAGTAAGAGTTTTGAGATAATTACACAGCTCCTTCTGTGTAGCAGCCATGTGAGTCTGATTCTTTGCAAGAGTCTCATGCGCTTTGATAAGATCAGCAATGGTAGGTGGTGGATCTCCTCTGACTTCTTCAGGGTGTCGTCCGGACAGTGGATGAACTTCGACGTGAGTAGGAGTAGTGTCACCACCATCAGTTTTGGATGTCGGAATTGTCTCCGGGATATTCTGATTGTTGTTGTTGCTAGTGCTAGCACGGTTTGTGTTAGGATTCGTAACTGAACCTGACCTGAGATCAACCATCTTGTGAAATTTTGAGATTGCAACCGAGAGAATGATCTCCCACTGTGGTCGCCAATCTGTAGATGGGGAAAAACGATTTTCTGGTTTTTAAGGAATTGAGGAGACGACTGTACGGAGGAGACTCCTCGAACCGAGCGAAATGTTAAACCTCACACAGATGCACCGCTGCAACGGGGGTGCTTTAGATTCGAGATATCAATTTGTAGTACTCCGTCCCAAATCAAGACAATGACCGTTCCAGAGTAAATTCGGTCACAAGAGAGGATGGGTTTATCTGTAGGAGGGAAGCTGGGAAATGTGTGGAATCAATGGTAATCAAAGATTGTGGGTGTGTGAATTCTGAATATGATAAGATCTGAATGATTGAAATTGCTCAATTGAGAGTAGTTGCTCAATTGATGAGTTGATGATCTCGTGTTGTCGATGAGAAGTGAGATCGATGATACTATTGATGCTGATCCCTCAATCATGATTCAGAGACTTATTTATATTGATGGAATTTTAGACACCATGACTCCATGAAGTGTGACAGTTTATGGAATCAAGGAGTGGGGAAGTGGAGATCGTGTTTGAAACCAGTTTCTCAACGTGTGGAGACTTGGTCGATTTTCCACCCACTACCTCGTGAATTCCTTCAACTGATTGCACGACTTTCTCATATTCCATCGTGTGTTTGAACACACGTGTCGTAGACCGCCAGACCAAAAGCCTAAGTGATATCCCCCCAAAGTGACACGATTGACGTCTCGTGGTATGTTAGTCAATTGATGACATCGTGGTTTGATGGGACGATGAGTCCATGTAGTTGCTGAGTTGAACATGATGTTCTAAAACTCATGAATTGAACATGTCATGAGACAGAGGTATAGTTCTTACAATGAAGTGAGCAAGTATTTCTCATTCGATGGATCGTTGAATATTGATTGTTGAACCAATATTCCTTGGTTTGAGCAAATATTTATCATCTGAGCAAGTGTTGCTCATGTGATGAATTGTTGAATATTTGATCGTCTGGGCATGTGTTGCTCATCTAATGGATTATTGGCAGCGTACCAAAAATATTAATTAGAATACTGGTCGTTGAACCGAGCATAATTAATAAAATTAATGATCATGAGGTCGTCGTAAAATTATTAAGGTTGGAATCTGGAATGATAATCCTTGGATTCAGAAACCCTAATTTGATCAATTGATGATCAATTCATGGTTCGTAAGAAGTTTAACCATGGGAAGAAGGAGGGAGCGACTACATGGGACCGTGGATCAACCATGTAGTGTCCATATGCTCACGTGAGCAAATACAAAGAACTCCTGAAAAGTTGACGCTTTGTTGGTGAAATAATGATTAAATGATGGTTTAATCATTTATTCGAAAATGCTCGTCTGAGCCTTAGGTGAGAAAACCTAATTAATTATGACGGAGTGAGGGACCGACCATGGGGTCATGAAACCGGCCCTGGGTAGTCACGTGACCGCCTCTTGCAATCCTGCCTCTTGTAACACCCCGAGTTCCGGACCAGGGCCGAACCCATATGCAGATCCGAACTCGAAGCATTACGGGTCGGAAAGAGACTTATGCATACATTTGAATTTATACAATATGAATTATTTGTTACACCAAACATAATTGAACTTTATATAATATGAATTGAAACATGTGAATTCTCTAATCATCTTTAACAACATTTCAACAAACATATTTATTCAAAATGCATTCAAGCGATACAAGAAAACAATGCAATCAACAATAAGATAACTAACTTCTTAGTTTCCACTTCCAACTTCCATGAAATCTGCAAGAAATGTCAATTGGGGTGAGATGACAACTCAATAGAATACATTCCCTTTCTCAAAACATGTGAAAAATATCAATCAATCAAAGAGCACATACAACATGAGAATTCAACACAATTTCAAGGATTTACTTGTATATCCATTAAACAAACTCATTCATTTATCTTTATGCACGAGTTTCCTCGGTTTGTGCCACGCATATCCTCTTATCGGGGTCATTCCGACAAGTTGCACGAGTTTCCTCAGTTCGTGCCCTGCCAGTCCGCTTATCGGGGTCATTCCGATAAGTTGAACGAGTATCCCCGGTTCGTGCCCCGTCATCAAAACAAACATATTGATTCGTGTTTAAACCACAATACTAGCAAAACATGACAAACATCATATATTTCTTTGAAGCATTTAAGCAAACACAACAACTGCATAATTTTATATTACATGTTTCATAATGATTACTCAATCCGATCGTCTTAAAATTTCATATGAACATTTCTAACATATGTATATATCTCATATCCAAAATTTACAGAAAACCAACGGTTCAAGTGAAAGTTATTGATTTTATACGATCATTCTAAAATCTGGGCAGATTAAATCATTTTACCAAACTATTCACAGTGAATTCATAATAATTTGAAATTTAGAAAACTCAACGCACAATTAAAGATAAGACATAAATCCACAACTTTTATTAAGATCTTAAATCATTTTGATATCATCAAGATCACCGAAACACAGCCAAGAACAGACAAAGAAAAACTGTACAAAAATTTCAGAAGTCAATATCCAAGTTCAAACAAACATTCAACGGTGAATCTTTGGTGAAATATCCTCAAATTTTGACCAGGATTTTCTAAACATGTTATTTATCATAATTACATGGATGATCATCAATAGGATGTATATATTTACACAATAAATTCTAGAAACCTAACTATGTAAAATTAACAAAATCAAAATCAATTATAACAAAAACGTAAAGAGAAAGGAATCTAGCATTCTAACTTTTTAATTTGCTACAAACACCTCCTGATTTTGTTTATCCCTTTTCTCCAAATATATCTAGCTCCATGTCCTTCTCATCTTCTCTATCCTTTTATTTGCTAACATCTAAAACTTTATTCTCTAATACATTTCTCCTTATTTATAATAAACCTTATAATAATATTATTATTAATACTAAATCTCAAATTTATTATTTTATTTATTATTTCTTTAAATCTATAATTGTCTCTTCATTTTCCTTAAATTTATTTTCTTTTATTTATTTATCAAAACTATAATTAGATAACTATTTCCACCCTAACCTTTTACTAAGTGAAAGGAAAAGTTCAAGCAACCATATAGGCTAAGGAAAAATAAACTACTCATCAACAACCCAAATCACATGGTTAGATAATTCATGTAAAATCCGACCCCAGAAGACAAATAAAAATTGTGGGTATTACAGATTTGCTCTTGAAGACTCCATGTAACTTTGTTTCTGTTTTGGCGTCTTTCGTAACACTGACTTTGTAACAGAAAAGAGTTTCTGTTTCAATGACCTCTGCAACGCTGTGTATCTATTGCTGGTTTTGGATAGATCTGTAACACTGGATCAACAGTTGCCGTTCTGGATACATCTGTAACATTGAATCAACTGTTGTTGTTCTGGATAGATCTGTAACACGGAAACAAGTGTTGTCGTTCTGTAACACTGGATCAACTGTTGCTGTTCTGGATAGATCTGTAACACTGAGTCAAATGTTGTTGTTCTGCACAGATCTGTAACGCTTCGACAACTGTTGCTGGGATTTTTCTGCAACGCTTCGGGATCTATTACAGAAAATTCTCTTCCAAAAAAGCTTGGAAAAAAACAACTTCTTTCGCAAGGGGAGCACGATCAAGGGTTCGGGTCCCCTTAGTCAGCGCTAAAAGATGTTGGTACAAAAATAATCACCCCAACACTCTTCGAGATATGTGTAGATGGATTAAATCTCCGTCGTTGGTTTGATTCCACCAAAAATTGCTGAAGAAATTATGATTGATGTTGATCGATCGATCTCCAACTACTGATTCAAATCCACAAAATATTGTTGATATGAATGATGTTGAATGGTGGGGGTACCTGCAAAAAACACTCTGATGCTAAAGTCAGAGATATTTTATTTACAGGTGTATTGTGTGCAAAAGGATTAGAAAATCTGTACCTTTTGAGTTAGGATTTAGCCTATATTTATAGGCAGAAAGTAGGTATAACTTTAGGGTTTCCGTAGTTATCTTAATAACAATCATTTACCTGTACAAATCCAAGAAAACAACCAGATTCATAATAAAGTTTGTTATCTATCATAATTCTGATTTATCTTAATTATTATCTTGAATAATAATTATCCTCTCTCTTAGGAACTATAATTATCTTAAATAATTATAATATCCTAACTAATTCCTTCCTCTTTCTATTAGGGTTTTTGCACTTATCTTAATTATTATCTTAAATAATAATTAAAACTAAAGATAATTATCCTCTTTTTGTTAGAGTTTCTATAATTATCTTAGATATTAACTTTAAATACCCAAGATAGTTATCCCACGGTAACATTCTCTTTTTGTTAGGATTTAATATGACCATAATTATCTTAGATAATTCCAGAGTCAATATTCAAAATATCCTAATCCCCATGACCCTTATCCAAATTTGAACCCCTTTCCTGGAGAGAGGATTATTTGGGTTGGTGGACCGATCCATGGGTTCTAAGAGCTAATCCATGGGTCTTCGGGCTTCCATAATAAGTAAAAATGGTTCCATAATAAAAAAAATGAGCTTCAATAATAAGCTAACTGGGCTTCCAAAATAAGCCAGTCATGTTTCCATAATAAACAAAATGGGCTTCAATAATAAGCCAACTTAGCTTCCAAAATAAGTCAGTCATGTTTCCATAATAAACGAAATGGGCTTCAATAATAAGCCAACTGGACTTCCCAAATTAGCCAGTTGTGTTTCCATAATAAACGAAATGGGCTCCAATATTAAGCCAACTGGACTTCCCAAATAAGCCAGTTGTGTTTCTATAATAAACGAAATGGACTTCAATAATAAGCCAACTGGACTTCCCAAATAAGCCAGTTGTGTTTCTATAATAAACAAAATGGACTTCATTAATAAGTCATTATCCATATACCGTTTTAGTATATGGTACAAACACATATATCCATGTAGAATGCGGACCATTCAAGTGATTTATGACCCTGGTGGATGATTCGACGCACTAAATCAGTTATTGCTCATAACAAACAATGCGTTTAATTTTTGTAAAACTCCTAGCATATATTACACAACGCAAAGTGCAAAGGCTCGCCACCCTTGTTAATGCTAGAAAATTTACATCAAAATGACTTGATGGTTATTGCATGTTTAATAGGATCAATGTATAGCATCTTATACCCCATGGTCTCGCAACGGCTATCATCAAAGGTTACAGATGGTACCTAAGGAATGGTTATGTGTACAAACCTACCATTAACTGCTTTGGGAATATGCAATATTACACGCATGTTCACTTATTCGTCTTAGACCCACAATTGGTCAACCATTATTTGCGTACCAATTGGTAACTGGATATAAGCCTGACATTTTGTGTTCTTACACATTTTTGGTTGCACTATATGTGCCATTACGACCCACATCGTACTATGATGGGTCATCAAAATGATTAAGTGACTATGTCGGACAAGAATTTCCAATAATTATCCGCATTTTTGAACCTTTTGACAGGCGATCTCTTAACCGCTGATTTGCGGATAGTCAATTTACTGGGATAGTCTTCAAGTCGTTAGGGGGAGACAGGAAAAAGTATTTTCCGAGGGAACGACAGGGAATTTCGTGGTGTGTTCCCATTTTTTCTCATACAGACTCCTATACTCCACAAATGGAAATGTGAAGTGAAAAAAAAAGGATTATCGATTTTCGGAATGTACACTGATATCGCAAAACTGACGAGATCACACATACCAATTGCAAACGTGCATGTAAGGTTAAAAATCCTTAGTAAAGGATATGCACCGTCAACTAAGGTATTAAAAATACACTTGGTGGTAGTGTGGTTGAGGTCGTGGCTCCATAAAGGAAGATGAAGAGACCACTAGGTTCGATCAGTGCTTTCCTAGAAAGGAAATAGGTGACTTAGGCACAAACTAATTATATCATCTGAAATCATCTCATAAGATTGTCTCTGAATATGTCCATGAATCAAACGGGAGGACGCTCCGAAGTTTTAAATGATTCTAGAGAACAATGAAATCCTGACAGATTATAAGAATACACATGAGTCAATGGAAAGATCATGCGTGCACAATGATGATATAATCCATAAACAGTTGCTCCATAAGTAGAGCAAAATGATATCGAACCATGCTTTATTTTGATTAATTTCAAATATAGAGCATATTTGGCCTAAGCAATCCAGGTAGAACTTAGTTCTTTGACAAATATACGGGTATTTGGTGTGGTAGTGCTAACCAACCAAGTGTAAAGCATGTGGGACATATGTGGTTATTTGCCACAAACTGTAATGAGAAGAATGATGTCTTAAAGTATAAAGAATCACCTTGTGGCGCGAGGTTTCTCACAAACCCCTGGATCACTTATTCTTTTGAACATCATAATGTTCAGTTAATTGGTTTGCTTGGTAGTTTTCAAAAGAACTTGAAACAAAGTAGATGTGGTTATATCTCTGGAGATTTAAACTCAAAGATAGTTGCAAAAGTGCATGATGGCCTTTTGATTCCCAAGTTGAATGACTCTAAACCGCGTAGTGTGTTTGTCGTTACACTGGAATACTCACTTATTGATTTAAACAATCAGGCGGATGTGGTATACCCGTTTAAGTGACTATTTGACTGGGAAGGGATAAACAAGTAAGGTTTTATGCCATGCATATTAAATAAGTTCCTGATTCAGAATTATAGCTATCTATGTCGGCAGTATGGACATGATAAGTACTCTTAATGGAATAAGAGATCTTACAAGCTGTTTAAAATTTGAATTTGAGATGAAAATCCTGGAAAATATCGATCTTATCTATGTTCTGAACTAGAAGACCGAGCTTGTGGTATATTATTCCACCAATTTGCATATATCAATTGTCAGGAAATTTAACAAGGACATGCATCCTGCTAGCACTCCCATGGTTATTCGAGGTTCAAATGTAAGTAAGTGACCTTTTCGTCTAAAGGAGGATGACGAAGATGTGTTGGGAGATGAAATTCCCATACCTAAGTATAATTGACGCATTTTTGTACTTAGTATAGTAATGTACTCGATAAAATTTTGCATCCTCGGGGAACTTGTTAGCTAGATATAGCTCAGCGCCAACGCAACGTCATTGGAATGGTACAATGAATGTAATCATGTACTTAAAATTAACCATTGGCATAAATTTGTTTTATCCCTGCAAAGACATAAAAAGGAATGCTAATGAAAGTGCAATCCAAAAGTTTTTGATTATGAAGGAACAATAATCTCTTCTCCAACGAAAGTAATCAGAGGGAGATATGGTAGACTATTTTCTAAGTCATTACCGATATTCAGTTTCGAAAAGTACATGACTAAAGGAACTGTGTGGAAAAACTCTGAAAGTAATCAGGGGAAGGATCCAAGGATATGATGTCGACATATTTCACTTCGAACTTGAAGTTGTGTTGTACTCTTTTTCTCTCCAATCGAGAATAATTTTTCCCAAATGGTTTTGTTATTCGACAAGGTTTTTAACGATACAACACTAAAAACATCAAGTATGTTGAACATTGAAGACAATCACGTTGATATTACTGAAAATATATGAATCAAAGAAATGAAACGCGATAGTATGTTAAGCAATGTAACTTCCAGAATCAACAACAAGGTCACATTCAAGTCACCGAAGTAAAGTGTGATAAATTTCTTATGACCGCATTAGACTAATGAAAATTGTCTGACATCAGGGGGAGCATCTAATATTGTGTTGAACTATTTTTCTTCACCGGAGGTTACTTTTTCCCATAGGGTTTTTGTTACTCTGAAAGGTTTTTAATAAGACAACAACAAACATCGGGTATGTAATTTCCCAGCTAAGGCTATTGTCTTTCCCACGAGGATTTTCTGCCTTAGGAGTTGTGCAGGAACTAGTCAACTTCAACAGATCAAAGTGATCATCTGCAACGGATCACCTTCACTTGCATCTATCATGTTGTACTCTTTTCCCTTCGTCAAGGTTTTATCCCACTGGGTTTTTCCTTGTCAAGGTTTTAATGAGGCAACGTATATGCATTCAACTATGTTCTAAGTTTACCTAATATTGTACTTTTTTTCTTTAGTTCAGGTTTTTCCCCTATGGGTTAGCCTGACGAAGTTTTAAGGAGACAATTAATTTAGACTCGGCGATCTTTAAAGATCTTATTGCATGTGATGAACTCTATGTAAAATACGAGACAACATGTGAAGTACTACATGTGAAGAGTTGTAGCAAGGTTTTGCCCCACTGGGTTTTTCCTTGTCAAAGTTTTAATGAGGCAATTGATTTCGGCACAAGTCATCAAGGAGAGGACAACATTTGAAGAACTATATTCGAAGCACTAAATGGTGAATCACTGCATATAAAGTTCTACTGGACCGCACAAGGGGGAGTGTTGTAGGGCTTGTAGCCCATGGATGTGTGGTCCAATATAGTATCTAGGGTTTACTTCCTACATGTATATATAGGATATTGTTCCATGTAACCTAATGATGTTGTTTAATAGAAACTCTCCTCTACCTCTTTATCTTCCCTATATTTCCACTGCAAAACTTATTTATTTTTTGTTTTTTGCATTATTTATCAAAAAAGAAAAGAGGTTTTTACAATAAGTGAGTTGGTAGCCCAGCAACAAGCTGGGCTCGAACACCTATTATTATTAATTATGACAAGAAAAATTTAATCATCTATAAAATTTCATATTTGCATATAAATTTAAAAAAGGTTTTCTATGTGCTCAACTCCCTTTTACCTCTTAGAATTCTAGAGAGTCCAAATCCAGGTTCTCTCAGTCAGTCCCATCCCACGTGTAAATTCACCTATTTTATTCACATTTAAAAAACCATTAATCCTCTATTAATTCGACTACTGAAGGGAGTTCTTAGTGATCAAAAAATTGTAATGTATTTGTCACAATAAATGTCCTAGGAAATTAAGTTTTTTTCAAAATTTTAGTGCATAAATCTTCCATTGGAGAAATTTTAATTATTATAATCCTACGACATTTAAACAAAATCAAGAAATTTGATCGATGTTGGAACTTCTTTTTAGTTTAAAATTTCACCCAAAAAAAGAGAGTAAAAACCAGGTTAACTTAGACGTCAATGAGAGGATAAGGCATAAGATGTAGTTAAACCCAAAACTAGACTCGTGTTACAGCTGAGTTGAACCAATGATTGAACTGTTTCAGCCGAGTAGACCCAGTGAGTCATTTTTTTTCTTCCACATTCTCTATATGATAACAAAGTTTTTCGAGCGCCCTCATTCACCAGAGCTTGTGGTTGATACTTGCTTCTGGTTGATTATGGTCCCACATTTTTATTTTTATTTTGGTAATATGTGATATTTCGGGTAAATAGTATCAAAAGTAGTCGCTTAAAAGGGGCATTCTTTGTTGTCTTGCATGGTGGATATTCATAACTCACAAAGGTACTTATAAAGTTAATTTGTTCGAATAAGAATTAGAAAGAGATATTTGAATCATAATGATATACCTTAAAAGCAACAACATCAATTGTGGGAGCAGAATGAACTTGCATCTCTTGCTGCACTTCCTCGCTATAGATTGTTCACATAGTAGGAAAGGTTTCTCGCAGAAACATATTACTGCCAAGACTAGCATTACGATCACTAAGACTTTAAAAAATTCTATAGCCATGTCTTTGTCAATAAGTTCAAGGGTCAGCCTACTAGCTCCACAAATACAAGAAGCAACGAATCAAATCAATTCATCCGAAAGAGATCTTATGGTGGTGTAATGAGCGTACAATGATTGAATATTTTTTTAAGTGGAGCAATAGATTGCTTATGTTGAAATAGCTTTGGATCATTGGTTTGGGAGAAACTTTCTTTCGAATCCTTCCAAACAAGTAAAGAAGATGATAAATAATTAGCAGTAATTTTGATTTCGGTGGTTGTAGAATAGCATATATATCTAGCTTGAACCGAGATCATGAGTTTGTTTTCTGTTTCGATGATTTATTGGTTCATCAGATGAAGAGGGTTCAAATAAGACACCATTGTTAGAGCAATGCTCGGTTAAACCCACAAGTTTTGATATCTCGAGCTTGTTGTCAATGTTATATGAACAAAATTATATCTTGATTTCTAGTCTACTAAATTAGTTTCAGAGTAGGTTAGAATTTGGTAGTTGAGCATCAAACATCGATCACCCTCGAAGACTGAAGATCGACGAAGACATTTGGAGAACTCTGTATCAGGTATGTGAAGATGGAACCATTCTATTTTACTCACTACCTTACCATTTAATCTGTTGAGACTATATTATATGACTTCTAGTAGATTTACAAATACGAAATTTTGAGTCAAGCTTGTCTTGTTAAAAATCTCGAAATATAATTCTATAAAAGATGTTCAACGGTCCTTAACAATATTAATTCGAAATAATTTATTGTTTGAAAATTAATTTATGGATTGGAATCGCCATAAAGTGATTTTATCATTTGGGAATGTTTCAAACATCATAAGAGAGAAATTCATGAACTTCTGATATTTCTGCTCAGAGAAGGTTGGCGAACCATTTCGCAAACCATAGATATATATGTTTGGGAAATACAAGGAAGGTTAGCGAACCAGTTTGCAAACCGTAGCTTCAGTTGGGGATAGTTTACGAACCCGATTCATGAACAGTGGTGAACTGAATTTTTGTGTTGGTATTAAAAGGCTAGTAATTGGCGAACCCGGTTCACAAACCGTATCCATATGAGTTAGAGAGTCTTGCAGGGTTGGTAAACCCGGTTAACGAACCGTAGCACCCTGACTCGTGAACAAGCCTTATGGTTCACAAGCCGTTCCACCAACGGTTCTAGTAAAATTTAGAAAATGCTCAAAGACTTATTTTTTAAATATGTTTAGAATTTATATGACTCTCTTAATAACTCCTAAGACTTCATCGATCACTTAAACACTTATGTATGTGCATCATGATTAATTTTGAAGTGCTTTAATGAACATTAATTTTCTTATTGTTCACATGGCATATTTGCCAAACCGAACAATCATTATACACGGTTCCGTAACCGGACCATAGTGTATATTCTTCTATTATATTTCATAGACTAATTATGACGCGTTTTGATTGAAACCCTAATTAGAGTTTCATCTAAATAGAGAAAGTGTTGGCTTGATTCTCAAGTTATCTTAGCTTGAATTCTAAGCAACTCTCAGCAGTCTTGAAAAACTATAAATAGAGATGCTCTTTCAACTGGAAAATTCAAACCCTGACACTTTGTGTCCTAGTTTATTGTTAGAGTCATCCTTTATTGACCTAGGTTTCCTATGAGAAATATAATTAGGTCTACGAATAAAAGGCTTCGCTTTGGGGATTCGTGAATCCAGATCCGACTATCTTTTCCTTGATTGTTCGTGTATCCTGATTTTGTTTTTTGTTTTTTTTTTTTGTTATCGAGGTTCTCATAATCTCTTTCAGGCAACATAGATTGAAATCGCAAAGTTCCATTCGTCTTAGACTTTGTGATTCCTCAAGATAGATATCTGAAAACTGATCTTAAGTGATTTTTTGAATATTGTTCTTGAGAGGTGGTAAAAGATCCAGGCTTCTCATCTAAGTGAGTGTAAGTATTCCGGATTGTAAGGTTTACTAGCCTTTTGTATTGCAAACATATTTCCAAACCTTGATCTTTGATCTAAATTTAAATCAAATAGGCTTATCTGCTAGAGGCGGATTGGTATCAAAAGTCTTCACTTAGATTGAAGCGAATCTTACGCTGTAAAGGACGTAAACTAAGGGAATCAATTGCATAGAGCCTTGTGAGGTTCAAGAAACGTTGGGAGCGCGAGCATAACTGAATCGCTTAGAGGGTGTATTCAGTCTCAACTACATTCCAGTCCGAAGTCTGATAGTAGGATAGTTTCTATAACGGCTTAATACAGTTTGGTGTTCAAATCAGGACGAGGTCCCAGGGTTTTTCTGCATTTTTGGTTCCTCGTTAACAAAACATCTGGTGTCTTATGTTTTTACTTGGATTTACACAAGTTGTACGTATTCAATCTTAGTAGATACGTCCATCTAATTGTGATCGATTACGAAACTCGTTTCTTGTAGAATTTGTATCTTGAAAGATAGATGAAAAGTTTTATTACTTGGAAGAATTCCGATTGGATTATTTGGATACCACTAGATTGATCTTGGATATTGATTTTTGAGATCGTCCAAGTTCTTTTCTCGACATCAAGTTCACGAACCGTAGCCATCTGAGCTCGAGAGTCTTGCAGGGTTGGCAAACTTGGTTCACAAACTATAGCACCCTGACTCGTGAACGAGCCTTACGGTTCATGAACCGTTTCACCAAAGGTCCTAGTGAAATTTAGCATATGCTCAAAGACTTATTTTTTAAATATGTTTATCATTGCTATGACTGTCTCAAACAATTCTAAGACTTAATT
Source organism: Papaver somniferum (assembly GCF_003573695.1). Taxonomy (NCBI): domain Eukaryota; kingdom Viridiplantae; phylum Streptophyta; class Magnoliopsida; order Ranunculales; family Papaveraceae; genus Papaver; species Papaver somniferum. Next base: position 115,851,809 of record NC_039358.1, read on the forward strand.
GATCACTTAAACACTTATGTGTGTGCATCATGATTAATTTTTAAGTGTTTTAATGAACATCAATTTGCTTATTGCTACATGGCATATTTGCCAAACCGAACAGTCATTATACACGGTTCCGTAACCGGACCATTGTGTATATTATTTTATTGTATTTTCAAGACTAATTCTCACATATTTTAATTGAAACCCTAATTAGAGTTTCATCTAAACGGAGCAAGTGTTTGATTGATTCTCAAGTTATCTTAGCTTGAATTCTAAGCAACTCTCAGTCTTGAAAAACTATAAATAGAGATGTTTTTTTAACTGGGAAATTCAATTCCTAACACTCTGTGTCCTATTTGATTGTTAGAGTCATCCTCTATTGACCTAGGTTTCCTCTGAGAAACATAATTACGTATACGACTAAAAGATTTTACTTTGGGGATTCGTGAAGTCAGGTCTGACTATCCTTACCTTGATAATTCATGTATCATGTTCTTGGTTTTCTGTTATTGAGGTTCTCGTAATCTCTTTCGGGCAAGATAGATAAAGATCGCAAAGTTCTCTTAGTCTCAGACTTTGTGATTCCTTAAGATAGATACCTGAAAATTGATTTTAAGTGATTTTTTGAAGATTATTCTTGAGAGGTGGTAAAAGATCCAGGATTCTCATCTAAGAGTGTAAGTGTTCCGGATTGTGAGGTTTGCTAACTTTGTCTATATTGCAAACAGATTTCCAATCCTTGATCTTTGATCTAAAGGGAAAGCAAATAGGCTTATATGTTAGAGGTAGATTGGACGTCAGCTAAAGGAATCAACTGCGTAGAGCCTTGCGAGGTTCAAGAGACGCAAGAATCGCGATTGTAACTGATTCACTCGGAAGGTGGATTCGGTCTCAACTACATTCCAGTCTGAAGTCTGATAGTAGACTAATGTTTCACGCGATAGACCTTGTTGTTTGAGCTCGTAAACTAAATGTTCGTTCAATGGATGACACCGCGTCGGAGAATTCAAACGAAATGTTAGATAACGAAGGCTCTAAAGAACTGCAAAATTTAATCAAAGGATTGAATTATCGGAATGGCATGGATGTTAAATACCTTTTGAACTACCCTTAAGAGAGTACAATTTCGGATTTTTGACAGATGAGGAAATAATTGAGAATATCATGGGAAACGAGCAAAGTGATAATGTGGAAGCCGAAGATAAAATTGTAGTTATAGATCCACCTTCAAGTAAAGAAGCTATCGAAGTTGTGAATACACTGAATAGTTTTTTGTTGTATCATTAAAGGACAACTCCAAAACTCTTCTATTATTAAGAAAAATTGAAGATGATATTTAGTGTGACATCAATTTCAAGAAAAACCAGGTCACAATTGAATCATCCTTTACCAAATTAACATGAATGTAGTTTTCTTTAAATTATAGAATTATTAATTTACATAACGAAATAGACCAATAAATAGTCTGAAAATTTTATTAGTTTATAAATTTAGCGAATTATTAATTTAACACGGTGTATCTTATTCGGACCAACAAAACTTATTAACCGATGGCATATTAATGTATACGAGTTTATCGTGCATGGGTTCAATCAAAAATATTATAGAGTTTAGAGATGGTTAACTAATAAAATCTTATAAAACAGGAGTACTAGAAGAGTTTAACTTTGGTTTAGGTAGTTCTTGTTGTCCATTTGTGCTTGACGGCAAAACTCTATTCATACATTATTTAACTTTTCAACTTCCGTTGTTATAACTCACCCAATAAAAAAGATATCTCCCAAATGGATGTATCTATTCATACATTATTTATTCATTTTTTAAGGGGTAAAATTCACCGATAAGTATAAATAAATTGCTTACTCTTTTAAGTAAACAGTTATCAAGATCACTAATTCCCTTCAGTTATCCACTTAAAATTGTTAAAACAAGCAAGGTACAGTGTGTCTTAACAGAAATTTTTAAGTGGTTTGAAGTTCTCCTTTTTGATGATTTTCGGAAGAGAAAAAAGGTGTGCCCTAAGAGAAGTTTTCCTCTGGATTCGCCATTGGTCATGAAAACAATGTTCTGCTCATTGAGTTATAATAGTAGCAGTCGCGCAGATTAGTGCGATTTATAAACTAAAAAACAAATTGAACTGTTGAAAAATTACCAAATTTCATGTTGCCGATATATTTCTTGAACAAGACTTCTTTATTGCATCCATATAGAAGAAAACAAGAGAATATAGACCAAGGAACCCGCAACAACGAGTGATGTACAATATGAGATACATCACTAACCACACACCTTACAACAACAAAATGAACAACAAGAACTACGTAAACACAGCACATCCTACTCTTTCTTAGAGATAGATATAAGAACATGATTACAAGTAGCCTAATAATACGCATAGTTGTAGCTAGACGGTCAATAGGCTGGCCTCGAACATCCAGGGGTAATTCTTTTTAAAGCATTCAAGTAACTTACGCTGCTCCATCTCGCCTTGGATGGCCTTATCCCGACTGATGTCAGACTTATTCCTAATTACCCATGCTCTTAACTGTGGGAACCATATGCCTTTTTGACGAAGGAAAAACTCAATCTCATCTTGGGTTATCTCCTTGTCACCATTTCTGTCTACCATTTTGATAAACTCATTCAACTGATCACCTGAATCGTTACCATAGAAATTCTTTTGATTAATCATGGTCGAAGACCTCTACCTCTATCTCTCTCCTTCTGACAAAATACTAAAAATACTAACACCTGCAACTGCAAATAAACAATGAAACCTCGAGCTCCTATTTATAGTAAGTGATTGTCTAATGGAACAGTCTATAGTCAAGTTGTTCTTCCTTTATCTTGATTGAGCCCTCTGAACAGAAGGGCAAGGTGTTATTCCACCTTAGCAAGATTCCTATATAGTGCGCTTAAAATTGACATGGCCAAGTGAGAATGTAGTCAAGTTTACCATGCATCCCTTCCTCAGCAAAATACTATCTTATATCTGTAACCATCTGATGCTTTTTTCTGATAAGATGGGGAAGAAATTATTCCAAAAGATGAACACAAGAAATAGAAGTGGGCAAATGTGAACCAGAGCCAAAGAATAGTCTTATTCAAACATCACTCAACTTTCAATTACTTGATTCTACATTATCATCTTTCTTGATGAAAGTACTTTACATCAACCAATGAAGTAGGAACAAGAAGTGATGACAGTAGACGAATGACTGATTAAATGGCTCCTACAGTATATTTGCCGTGGGAAACTTCTTTGTTACATCTATATGGAGCAGGAAAATGGGCCAGGGAACTAGCAACAACAAGTGAACATACAATATGGAACAAGGACAATACCTACTACATAAAGACATTACATCCTTCCTAATACTACCACTGTTTCCTCAAAGAGAGGTCAAAGTAGCCTACACATATAGCACACACCACAGTTGTAGCTAGATGCGGATTCAAAAGGACTAGAGCATCCCAGGGAAGTTTTTTTTTTTAAAGCATCGAAGCAATTTACGTTGCTCGATGACGCCTTTGATAACGTTATCATGTATAACAATGTCTGCCTTATTCCTGATATTCCACGCTCTCAACTGTGGGAACCATGCACCTTTCTGGCGCCGTATAAACTCGATCTCATCTAGCGTTATCATATGGTCACCATTTCTGTCCAACATGCATTTTAATAAACTCATTCAATTGATAATTGTCACCACCACAGAAAAATTACTTCTGATCCAACATAACCAACATCCTGTCTCTCACTGATAATGTACTGATACCTACAACTTGTCTACAGTCTAATGCACAAGTCGTTTCCCAAGTTTATTCTTCCTTATCCTCATTGAGCCCTTGGAACAGAGAGAGAGTGTGTGTGGAACTGTTATTCCACCTTAGAAAGTATCTGTACACTTTCTTACTCCAACAACGGGCAAAATGGCCTTGGAGAATCATATGGAAATGATCCAAAGGCTGATTTCTGAGGAGAATGTTTTGAACGTAAATAAAGGTCCAGACTGGGACCAAAAGATTCCATCAGATGAACACAAGAAAAAGAAAGTTAAAACCGCAAGCAAATGTGAACCCCAGCAAAAGAATATAATCTTATTCAAATATCTCTACGTTATCCTCTTTTCCGGCAAAAATTCACTACATCACCCCATTTCCTAGTCAAAATGAAATAAAGGAAAAAAAAAGAATAGACAGGTGCAAATTCCAACTGCTCAAAAGAGTGTTGCAGGTATATTTATCATAATACACCAGATGCTGGATATTATTCCTGATTGAAATTAATGATGGAGCCGTCTATCAATCCACAAAACTTGAAATATAACGGAGGGAACCGTATCTCAATCTCTGAGCAATACTACTATTTCCAAAACCCAAATCACATGCTCTGAGCAGTACTATTATTTTCAAACTGTATCTGAAGCTCTGAGCAGCAAGGACTACTCCAGAAATCTATCTCAAGTTCTGAGCAGTACTACTGTTATAAAATGCATCCCAAGTTCTAACTCGCTGAATTCCTTGGATACCCAAAGAACAATTCACAATACATGTTCATCTTAATTGCTTCAGTTTCCAGTTTGCAGTTAAGCGAAAAAAATCGCTATACATCACGTTAGTTTACTACAACACAACCGACAACAACTATAACAACATAAATTATCATGTAAGCAGAAATAGTGGTCTGTAACTCTGTAGTATAGAGAGTTGTTGCTATATCATGTAAACAGAGAGTTCTTTTTTAAGCGTTCGAGCAACTTATCTCCTTTGATGGACTTATCTCACATGTCTATGTCAGTGTTTCTCTTAATAAACTGCACTCTGATAGTGATCTGGGAATGATACCCCATTTAGGCAGAGTGTAAACTCGATCTCATCTTGGGTTATCTTCCTGTCAGCATTTCTGTCTAGCTTTTTGATCAATTCTTTCATCTGATGATCATTATCACCCACACCATCATGATTAAGATTAGACATGCCCAATATCCTTTCAACCTATGACCTACCGCTCTCTATCTAACTAAGAACTATAACCTATGACTAACAGAGGAACCTGAATGCATATTTATAGCAACTGATTTTCTAATAGACAAGCAGCAAGACAAATTTTTCTACCCTATCTACCCAAATGGAAGGAAAAGGTGAATACTGCAATTCCATCTTTCTTATCGTGCATCTGTGGGACTAAGGGCTAACAAATACCACTAGCAAGAATCCTACACTATTATTCTCACAATGAGCCTATATTGGCCCATGGAGGATCACACGGATGATCCAAGGGCTGATTCAGGCGAGGATTTTATCCATGCCACTATGTAGCCCATCCGTAACGGAAAATAACCTATCTGCAACTATCATACTCTCTCTGACTAGCCAAATCAAAGTTTCTGATGGAAAATCCACATGCAAAATGATATAGAGGTTAGAAGTATTATTCCTCAAGTGAATTCTGAAATTAGTATCACGGAACAAAAGATTCTCGCATGAACACAAGGAAACAAAAGTTAAAAGTTAGGAAAAAATCTAAACCAAGACGAAATAAAACAATTCTATTGAAAAATAAGAGATGTTTCATGTCCTTGATTCTATATGTTCACCTCTCCAGGTGATAGTTCTTTATTGTACCCATTAAGTAAGAGTGAAGAATGATGCAGACGTAAAGGAGAAAAATTGTGAAAGGCCATAAGAATTTGTGTGTGGGAGATAGATGTCTCATTAAATAATCAGAATATATTATTGCCAAGTTGGTTTATCGTTGTCTATATCCTCCATTACTTCAATGTCCTTCCTAGCGGTGATTTTCTGAACATATCCTGCATTGATGAAAAAAGATGGATAAATACGGATCCCGATTCCTCAAACAATAGCAAAGATATATTTATCTGACATGCTACTAGATGCAAAATATTGGGTTCCACAGAGATGAAAGATGGGAAACCACTCTGAAAAAGTGACATAAACAGCAACAAAAAGTATCTATAGAGTAAGTTACTAATCAAATATTCCTCAGACTTTGGGCCTGTGCACTTATTTCAAGAATAAAAGCTTTTCACTTCATCCCAAACCTAACTGTAGGATTGTGGAAACATAATCCGGGGCGTTCAGACGAAAACCACCAAAACTCTTTCCAAGATAAGGTATACCTTCTCAGTTGCCACAGATTCTTAAAACGATAGAATTTCTTCCCCCACTAAAATGAAAAGAAGCGACTTAGGAAGAACATGTAGAGTGCATATGAACTTAGAGCGAAGTCCAAGACAGGTTAAATACCAAAAAGAGGTAGAACCATAAAGTTGCTCAGCCAACAGTTTAGCAGTCCAGAAACATGGTGATGGACAGTGTGTGAGTGCGATCACGCATTTCAGTGCACTTTATGATTCCTAAGTCTGAAACTGGTTGACTTGGGAAGCTCCTAAAAGTGTTTAACTATTCATTACGAAAAACACATTCTATTAAGCTTGTCAACTTGTTGTACTGCGAGTGTAAAGCGCCAATTATGGATTCTTACTCAAGGAATACCAAGAGGATGCTCTCACAAAAGGTGGAGCCAATTTGGAAAATTTTGGATGATCGAATCTCTGTTAATGATGGGGCAAAGAAAATTCATATCAGATGAAATTCCTTATGTTACAAGACATGGTGCACTAATACAAAATCCAGATTCTAACAAAAGGAATGTTCCAATAAGTTCAAATGTTTACACCTCTCAATAAAGAAAACACGAGAAGAAAGTAAAAGAATGATTAAGCTTGGTAAGTTCCAAGCAGGACAGATATTATAAAACCAATAGACTACCTATTCAAACCTACAGTTCGTAAGGCAGGGTCCTATACACCTTTGAAGCACTATAAAGCTGTTACATAGTTGTTGTTGCTGTTACTCCACCAAAAAACAAGACATTTCTTGCTCAATAAGCATTCATGATCCACTGACACAAGCACAATTCACAAGGACGATAGACTACAACATAACATGGCTGCCACTAATTGATCATAAGTTGAAACATAAATGTTCATCTTGAATTTTGTTATGACACCACATGACCAAGAAAGGCTGAATTGAACAACAACAACAACCATGTCTTTAGTCCCAAACAAGTTGGGGTAGGCTGGAAATGAAACCCATGTCGAAGTAAAAGGCTGAATTCAACGCCTCGACTAAATTCCACGGAACATCAAAACCCCACAACAACAATTACAAAATCAAAGAAGAAAAAGAGAAATACCGATTCCTTGACAGGGGATGCATTTACATATAGTCTCCTTGCCTCTTTTGTTATAATAACTCACAAATCCAGAACCTTGACAACTTCTACATTTTCCAGTCCATTCATAAACAACCTCTTTACAATCCTAAACACATCGAAAAACAAATTTAAAAAACAAAAATTGATAACATAAAAAGTAACAAAAAACAATCATTTTTGTAGAATTATACCTCAATGACAGGATCACATTGAAAACGACGATCAATTTCATCGGGAGAGACAGGAGAACAATCAGGAACAGTCATGGGAAGAGGAAGAGCATCATCATTATCTCTTAAATAACTCTCTCTATCTCTAGACCATCGTTCCTTAGCATTAACCCTAGTAGTATTACTACTACTACTATTATCATTGTTCACTGTAGTAATTTCTCTTAACCCATCAACATTTGTTGTTCCACCTTGCGGAGGTAAACCAACAGTGGTATTAATGGCAGCAAAAATGGGTTTTGAAGATTGAAACCATTGAGGTACTTTATATGGAACTTCTGTCGCTTGACAAGTTACTGTACAAGATGAAGATAGTTTAATGGAAGAGGAAGAAGCAAAAAATGATGATTTTAAAGGAATGGGTGAAAACAATTTAGGGTTTGTTACCAACATTCGTTATGATTGTACTAGAATTCAACAATCATTGTCTCTCTCTCGAACAATTTTAGTACTTTGTTTCAAAATTGGGGAAATTTTCTTTCTACCGGTGCAGAAGAACAGGATAAAATAGGGAGAAATAATCAATGACCCCAACGTGGGTAGGCACCAGGCCGCTTGCTTTAATGCTTACTTCGGGCTAGTGATGGCACTGCAATAACTCCACGATGGTTTTTTTTTTTTTTTTTGTTCAAACCAGAAAAAAACCTCTCTTCCTCTGCAATTGTTATAACCGTTCTTTCCTAAAAAAATCTTCATTAACCGCCCATCTTCTCCTCCACTGATTTTTAGACAGAAAACTTAGGTCTCTTTGAATAGAGCTTATGTTGTCAAATTTATTTTGATTCTTAGGATTCATAATAGATTTATCATAATAGATTTGACAACAGTAGTATTAGGATTTTGTATATAAATAAAACTTAATTGCTTATCTATAGCAATTTAGGGTTTAATTCCCTTTTCCTGTTTTCTTTTCTTGTAATAGTCTAATGGCTTATTATTGCCACTATGATCTCTTATTATATGCTTTTTTAGCAGATTTTTATAGCCTTCATGGCGATTTGTTCACTTGCAGAGATATACATAGGTATATCATTGAGGATGCTTCTCTCTAGCGTGACGTAGATCCAAACACTTCTATGCAGGATCCATGGCTACTGGTATTGATGTTGATTATGATGTCCAGGGCATGTTACTCCTTTTCAATGGAGACTCAAGATTTGAAGATCAAAGAATCTAAATCAAAGATTCAAGAATTAAAATGGTTCAACGTGAATTTAGAAATCATCGGGAAAACATCGACACCCTTTTGGAAATATAAATATTTTGTACTTTTAATGTTCTTTATTAGTTCTTCTGTTTTAGAAGATCTTATCATTATTAGTACTGTTTGCTATGATTTCTTGACCGATGTACTCAAGTTACAAGTAAAACTCTGCAAAACAAATTAATGAAATTTGTTTTTCCTTAAAAAAAATAATAAATAACTCCACGATGTAAATATGAATCTTTTTTTTTATAGAAATATGAATCGGTTCCAAGCATTTGGTTATCTTTTTTTTATAGAAATATGAATCAGCTCCAAGCATTTGGTTTGAATAACAATATCGAGTCATTAAATAACAAAGAACGAAACCCTTATCCTAATGGCTTTGTTAATTGTTAAATACCCGCGGTATTAAAAGTTAGATTAACTAAGTTAAGTGACATTAGTGATTAGATTGGAATAATATTTTTTTCGAAAAAAGAAGGTTGTATTAACAGAGAAAAAATGTACAAATACAAGCCTGAGAACTCATTCTAGAACACTATTACATGTGTAGAATGGAACTCCAGTTAAACAAAATAGGACTTATAGGAATGTCCTTAAAAACATCGGTTTCAGACAACCACGGGACAATGGATTGCATAATCACTAGACAAAGCTCATCCACTTCTTTTGCTCTTCTTCCAAAAACTCTAGACTTCCTCTCCTTCCAAAGATGACATAACACAGCATAAATAACCTTCTACCAAACTTGATTACATCTCTCTTTCAAGTTGTTCAATCCCCATGCTTCAAATTGCAAATTAACGGTCTTTGGATAAACCCAGTTTACTGTGAATGACTCCATAAACCTAGACCAAACTCTGAATGCATAATCACACTGAAGGAGCAAATGATCAGTAGTTTCCTCTTCATTATTACAGAACACACATTGATCACTATGCACTTCAATTCCTCTATGCTTGAGCATGATTCTAGAAGGGAGTGAATCATGAAAGTAAACCCAGATCATAAAGCTCACTTTAGAAGGAATATGCTTTCTCCAAAGAAACATGATAAAGTCACAAACTTCATCTTACTGCACTTGTAATCCATAGCTCTTCTTAACTGAGAAGCCATCATAAAACTCCACTTGATCTTCATCCTCATTCAACCCATGCACAGGACCCAACTCATTACACAATATACCTCACTCCAGTTGCTCAACTCCTGAGAGATTCCTTCTGGCATTACATACCATATTTACATCGACAACCATATTTGTAAACTGAAGAAAACTTATCAGTACAAACCTTATAAATAGCTGGACACCTATGCTTAAGCTTTCCAGAAGTAATCCAATTATCCCACCAAAATCTAATGGAATTTTCGTCGTTCATCTTCAAACTCATGTGTTCTTGCAAGAAATCAGTAGATCTCAATATACTTTTCCACACAATTCTCTCTTTAGGCTTCAAATCATCATTTGGTCGCAAACTTTCTGGATTATTGTGAAACTTCTGCTGAACCACACTTTTTCATAAAGCTTTTTTCTCTCTTGTGTATCTACACATCCACTTAGCTTTCAGTGCTTTGCTAGTGCATCTGAGATTCTTAATACCCAGTCTACCAAATTTCTTTGGTTTACATATCTTCAACCAAGAGACGCAGTACATCTTCCTCTTCTCACTGCTGGAATCCTAAGAAATTCCTCATAAGCCTATCTAACTTCTCCTGCACTGAAACAGGCATATGAATAAGAGAAAGAAAATAAACTAGAAAAACTGAACAAACAACTTTTAATCAAAACCAATTTCTCGGCTTTAGATAAAAAAAAACTACTTCTTCCATGGAGCCACTTTAACTTCCATTATTTGCACAACTTCATCCCACACTGAACAACACCTTGAACTAGCACTAACTGGAATTCAAGATACTTAATTAATTGGTAATTGTTCTACTTTACAACCTAACTCTGTAGCTAGAGACTTAACCACATCATCATCTCCAACACTGATCATAGAGCTCTTTTCTAAATTGAGTTAAGTCCTGTCAGCATTTCAAAAGTATTCAATATAATGAAAAGACTTCTAATGTCCTCCACCTTCCAACAAAATCAAAGTATCATCAACAAATTGCAAGTGTAAAATCATAATACCATTTTCCACCACCTGAAATCCATTAATATGACATCTCAAAGTAGCATCCTTCGATAGTTTAGATATAACCTCCACCATTAACAAGAAAAAAAAAGGAGACAATGAATCTCCTTGCCTCAATCCTTTAGTTATTTTGAATTTTTCAGTTGATCTACCATTCACCAGAGCTGAAATATTTGAAGAAGTAACACATCATTCAATCCTAGAAATCAACTTCCCTCCAAAACCATGTTTCTCCAAAATCCTCATTAAAGACTTCCACTTCACATGATCAAAAGCTTTCTCCATATCCATTTTACATAGCACACCGCGTCTTCTCTCCTTCAACCTAGTATTAATGCATTCACTTGCAATCAACACTATCCAAAATTTGTTTATCTTTTACAAATGCACCCTGATATTTAGATATCTTAACCAGTTAGCCAACGACTTAGACAAGATTTTGTTTGCACTCCCCCAACAAACTTAGAGGCCTAAAATCTTTAGGTGCACTTGAATCCTCCTTCTTAGGAATTAAAGATATAAAATAATAATTAAGCCTCTAATTCCAAGTATCATACCTGTAAAATTCTCCCATCAACTTCATAAAGTCCTCTTTAATGATTGGCCAAAAGCATTTGTAAAACTCCATTGAATAACCATCTGGACCTGGTGATTTGTTAGCTCCACTATGCTTAATGACATTGTAAACTCAGTAAAATCCTTCTCCATCTCCTCCCTCTCCTCCTCATCGATGTTAGGAAAATGCAAGTTGTGTCGAGAAAATGCCTCATCATTGCCTTGTACACAAAGATTTACATAAAAATTCCTCATCTCCTACTTAATACTCCCCTGATCAAAGCATTCAACACCATCCACATCTAACTTTACAATTGTATTTCTCCTTTTCCTAGCATTAACAATTAAAAAGAAATACGAGGTATTAGAGTCTTCCCATTTGAAGTCATTTTGCTTAGCCCTTGCATGTTATTTCCTTGCCTCCATAACAATTATATTCTTCAATCTAACTAAATACTACAATCTATCACCAAACTGCTCCTTTGCTAGGTGATAAGTTTCCTTAATTTGATCAAGAAAATCAATCTTCTATGTCAATACAACTTTCTCTCTTCTGACACCACCAAACTCTTCTCTACTCCAATTATTTAAAATGTACTTAAAATTTTGCAACTTCTTGAAAAATATGAAACTAGTTGACCCCTCAAACTTCATCATACTCCACCACTGCTCCATCTTCTTTACAAAAAACTTTATGATAAATACATCCATTCTCAAATTTGAAGTAAGGCTACAATTGATACCAGTTTTAGTCACCAAAATAATTGATTTATGATCAGAAATTACTCTAGTAAGAGCCATCTGCAAAACTTCAGAATACATAACATCAAAACCCACACTCAACATAAATATGTCCACTCTGCACAATAAAGGGTCAGTTTGCGTATCTGACCATGCAACTGCACCTCCTAATAATGGAAGATCCACCAACTTCTGATTATAAATAAAATTATAATCAAATGGAAGATCCTCCTAATTTGAATTATAATCGAAATATTTTGATGATTTTTCTTTGGAAATCGAAAAGACATATGTTCGGAGTTTATATTTCTCCAACTGTAGATAAAGTCAGAGTATTGCGGTTGGGAAAATTGTGAAAAATAAGCACTTACGGTTGGAAAATTTTTGAGATACGGTTAGGCATTCTAACCGTAAACATTATATATAACTGGAAGTTTATATTTTTCCAACCGTAGTAAATTTCTACGGTTGGGATATATTGGTTTCCAACTGTATTCAATTCTGAAACTAATTTTCAAATCCCTAGTTTAATCAGATCTAACTTATCCATACAATCAAAAGTAAAAAAAGAAAGGATGAGTGTTTCAATTCTTACCCAATTGAAGTTATTATTGGTTGAGATAATCGTCGTTGAAGAAGAATAAATAGAAGAAGAGGTGATGAAGGAGAAGAATAAGAAGAAGAAGAAGAAGAAGAAGAAGAAGAAGAAGAAGAAGAAGAAGAGGTGTTTTTCTTTTTAGGTTTAGTTTTTGATTTTAATTAGATTTAGGTTATGTAATTAGGTTAGTTGATAAAGGATATTTTTGATAGATTAGGTTCCCCTTCATCTATTTAAGTAAAAGAAAATGGTTAGTTGTTAAAGTGAGAGCAAGGGATATGGGTAATGTCACTCCTTCAAATGAAGAAGTGAACTACCAATTTGAGCAGATTAGAGGCTAATATGCGTATTTTTCACCCCATCCCCCCCTCCCCCGTCCACACACACAACTCTTTCAGGTAAACGAGTGGTTGGTAATGCAACACTAGACGGGGGACCGTCTCCCGTGTATAAAAAAATTGGGTTTGGACTGGGGACAGTCTCCCGTGTGTGTGTTTTTGAGTTTGACGGGGGACTGTCCCCCGTTTAATAGTTTTTTAAGATACAAATGGGAGACAGTCCCCCGTTTGAGTTTTGAATTTTTTTCTGCAACGACTACATTTCAGCTAATAAAACCAACAACTCCAACTCTTTCCTCCTCTCATTCTACTGCCACTTTTCTTTTCTTAAGTTTTCTTCTTCTTTACAATTCAGTACTCTACATCCACGTCTTCTTCACCAACACCGCTACTTCATCGAAAAACACTCGTAGGAAGCAACAAATCAAATTTACTACACTGGAAGATGTATCTTTTTGCGAAGAACATATAGCAATTACAAGTGATGGTCGTGTTGGTGTGAGTCAAGGAAAAACCAAGTATTGGAATCAAATTTTTCCATTATTTATCGAAAAAATGAAAGGTAACCCAAATGATAGAGACAAAACTAGTTTAGAAAACCGAATATGTGCTATAAAGAAAGAAATTAACCTATTTTTCGAAGTTCTCGGAAAACTATACCGAGGAGCACGACTAAGTAGTTACTCACCTGAGCACACGGTAATCATTTTTTGTTTCGTACTTTTGCTTATGGTTTATAAATGAATACTAATTTGATAAGTTTACATTGTAGATGATACGTGGACGGATTGAATTTTTGAAGATACATGGGAGATCTTTCATATAGAATGAGTGATATGAGTTATACAAACATGAACCCGGTTATAATTACACAAAGTTTTTCGACGTAACCCCGCCACCCCCACCACCCGCTGACCAAGTTGTTGATGTCGGTGGTGTCAAAGATGAAGACGATTGTAATACAAAACAAACGATTGACGCTCACACAAAAAAAGGGACCCGGGAAGAAAGCAGTCAAAAAAAAAAAAAGATTGATCCACAAACAACAATCATAATCATACCTTTAATCTAACTGAATTCACTCTACCTTCAAACAAAATTGAAAAAACATAATTTAGGGCAAACCTTAAACAAAAACGAAACTAGATAACCCAAATGATATAGAAAAACGATTTTTATGAAAAAGCGGGGGTATAACAACCACACCCAATAATTCGTCCGGCAATCTGTATGGACTAACTCCAATATAATTCCGAGAGCACCAACTTAAAAGCGAGCTCAATCAAGAGATCTATCAAAGACCTTAATCTAAATTTCTCAATTCAATCTGCAATCGAACAGATAGAAATCTGTGAGCCCGAATGATATGAGAAATAACTTGGACAGTACCAAAGACCAATGCCAAGTGACAATCAATTCCTATCCAATAATCAGGGTCGGATTTACCAATTAATTAAACTACGCACAACCTGTGATATTTCAATTATATAAACAAATATAATGCAGAAACGAAATAACAAAGACACTAGGAATTTTGTTAATGAGGAAACTGCAAATGCAGAAAAACCCCAGGACTTAGTCCAGATTTGAATACCACACTGTATTAAGTTGCAACAAACACTAGCCTACTACAAGTTAACTTCGGACTGGAATGTAGTTGAGACCTAACCAATTCTCACATTGATTAAGGCACAGTCGCGTTCCTTACGCTTCTAGAACCACGCTGGGTTCTGCGCACTTGATTACCTTAGCTGATCTCACCCACAACTAAGAGTTTCTACGTCCCAAAGTCGAAGACTTATAAACAAATATGTCTCTCACAGATAAGTCTATTCTGATAGATAAATTTGTCTCCCACAAAAGTACCTACAAAGTTTTTTGTTCCGTCTTTTGGTAAATCAAGGTGAACAGGATCCAATTGATAATACGGTCTTATACTCCCGAAGAGCAGCCTAGAAATATCAATCACCTCACAATAATTTAACTATATGGTAGTAGAAGAAGTTACTGCCGAATCACAAAGAATGAGACGAAGAGTTTTGTGATTATTTTTTATATCTTACCTATCGCAGATAAATCTCGAACAAATCTTAGAGAAGATAGTACTCAATACGATAGAACAAGTAAGATCAGAATACGCAACTATAGAGAAAATAATTGGATCTGGCTTCACGAATCCCAAATGAAATCTTCAATTCGTTAACCTATAATGGTTTTGGAAAAACCTAGGTTAAAGGAGAATCGACTCTAGTATAGGACACAAGAAAGTGTCGGGATTAGGTTTTCCAGTTACTAGAGTTCTCCCTTGTACAGTCTTTCAAATCAGTGTTTGTTTTCAATCAAAGCTAAGATAGCTTAGTAACAAAGCATTGAATATTCACCGTTAGATGAAATCCTGATTTAAAATTCAAGCTAAGTCTGCTGAAAATCAAAGCAATATCTCTCCACCGTTAGATGGTCTTAGCTTGTTACACACAAATGAAATATACCTTCATTTAGATATGGGTAATCGTACCTAAATGTGTATATTGAGTTGGCTCAATAACAGTTAACCGAAGTTAGCCATATGAACACTTTTGTTTTAACCACATTCATCTAACACATCTAGATCAACTATGATGATCAATCAATAATGAAAGATAATCAGATAAATCTAATTGTGTTTCACATAGAGTTGTTCAATTGTTCACTATCTCATAAAAATATATATGAACCAATTGAAACAAAATCGGATTGATTCGTAAGAATCAATTCATGAACATTAAGCCACGGTTTGCAAAGATTTCATTCCTTAATTCATAACTGTATTTGTTCATGAGTATGAAAAACATACTTAACCGATTTTAGAACTTTAACTACTACGTTTGTAAACGGGTATGCAAACTATAGCTTCCGGACTTTGGTCTTGTCCAACCGTTTGAAAACTAGTATGCAAACAGCCGTCCCGGACCTAACTCAGGTAGATTCGTTCGCATACTAGTATGCAAACAAGGTTCCCGGAATTTAAATTAAAAACCATTCGCATACTAGGTATGCAAACAAGGTTCTTGGACCTGAATCATACCAAAATAGTTTGCATACTAGGTACCGCATACTGTGTTGTATCTAGAGAAACGTTTTTGTTTTAAACTCCCATTTCAATCATTGAAA
Organism: Papaver somniferum; assembly: GCF_003573695.1. Lineage (NCBI taxonomy): Eukaryota > Viridiplantae > Streptophyta > Magnoliopsida > Ranunculales > Papaveraceae > Papaver > Papaver somniferum. The sequence continues at coordinate 115,868,000 of NC_039358.1, forward strand.
CATCCTTAGAACACGACAATAGCTGTCTCACACAAACTATTAGCTTCAAGTAATTTTCAAGTGATCGAATGATCAATACGAAAATTTCCAAGTCGACATCAAATGATTGTCTCACACAAATCATGTAATATGTTTCAAGGCAATTTCCACATGATCATCTTTTGACTTAATATTTAGTTTCCAACAAATAAATTTTTCCAACTAAACTCGTCAAGAATATGATAAACGTAGCTAAATCAAAAAGCTTCCAACACCTATTTCGAGAAACAGATAAGCGAGATAAACTCGACTCAAAATATCAAATGTGTATAATATAAAAGTTTATACAGTTATACGACTTAGTCTCATTAGGAGATAAAATAGAATAGACTTCTGAGTGATAGATAAGTTTTAGTCTCCACATACCTTTTGTTGATGAAGTTCCTCCAAGCTCTCCTTAGCATATCTTCGTCTCCAATCATTGAGCCAGTTCATTATTGTGCAAGCCAGTAGGATTAGATTATGGTAGTTGAGTATCAGACATCACGGAATAACCCTCGAAGATTGAAGACTGAAGAACAAACAAAGACATTTGCGAGAACTTCATCAACAAAGAGGTATGTGAAGACTGAACCATCTTATTTACTCACGAAAATTACCATTTAATCTTATGAGACTACATCATATGATTTTAGTAGATTTAATATTGCAAAGAAGAAATTTCGATAGTTTGTCAAGTTTAGTACATTTACCATTTAATCTTATAAGACTGAACCATCTTATTTACAAAGTTTATTCATTTTGTAATCCATACGTATTAATAGTTTTGTCACTAAAATTGACAAATGGGGAGATTGTTAGAGCATTGCTCGGTCGAACTCGCAAGCGTTGTTATCTCAAGCTTGTTTGTAAAGTTTAGTTGATCAAAACTATAGTCTTTATTTCTAGTCTACTTATAGTTATGTCTCGGATTAGGATAAAAAATGTAGTTGAGCTTTAGACTTCACGATGTTCATCGATTGAAGACGAAGTGGGGTCGTGTAGGAGTGGTGATTATCAAACGATCACACCTTTGCCCACTTCCCTCAGCACTGTTAACCGTCCACCTTTTCCTGACACGTTCTTGTAATGGCGTGTTGCACGCTGCACGCTGTAAACCGCCAGACCAATATCCCAGTAAGTATCCCCCAGTTTGTGACATGCTTGATGTCTCGAATGAGCGGATCGTGGGACCCACTGCAGGAAATAGCATATGGTGCTAAGTTAAATAACTAAGTTATTTAAGAAATTGATATTTTATGAAATATCGTGTATGCTCGATGCATGTAATGCATCGAAAACAATCAATATGTATGAAGCATTGTTGTTTTAAAGCTTAATCGAATAAGTCGTGGATTAAGCGTCTTAAAATAGCATCACGTCCAACCATCTTCGAGTGATCGTTTGGAGGCCGCATGGGTGAGCCATCCCCTGGTCGATCACTCCCTGTGGAAAAGTGGCAGACGGTGATCATCGAGGTTCTTCATTAGTCGCCTAACTTTTAACCTAGGTTGTCCGACCAAGCTGGCAAAGTTGGACGGACGAGATGGTTTACGGAATATATTTGCGACCGTTGATGGAATTTTAGGGTTTTTAAGAGGTGTGCAAGTATACCTCTTTGGCTTGATCGAACTCAAGCATGGGCGTTAATTTTGGTGGGACCGACCAGTCATGCGTGCAGACGTCCTGCCGGCGAGCATGTCTACGCCTCTCGGTCTCACAAAGATTCGATCTAGGATGCTCAATTTGACCTGCAAAAATGAGTGGTCGTGATCGATTTGCGACAGAAATCCATTGCCGGAAAGGATTGAAGGTCGCGTGGCATGCCACATTGGGGCATGTGTTTCGAGAGGCTTGGTCGTAGTTCGCCTAGGCCGGTCGGTCACACGCACAGGTGGGCCCGCGGTGATCACGTCAACATCCTTGGGACCTCTTGAGTCTATATCTACCACCCTTCGTTTAGGCTGGCGAAGATGGATGGACGCGATCGAACTACGACAGATATGCATTGTCGCAAACCTTAATTAGGGTTTTTAAATAGTCACGCACGCGTGACTTTGGCCAAACGTTTTGGCAAGCTATGCTTCTCCTTTGGAGAGACCGATCATGTGGGGCCCACGTTGGGCTGACGGTGAACATGTGTGCACCTTTCTGATGGTCCTAGGCGCGATCTAAGCCATCCAAATATGCTGGCTAAGTTGGATGGTTGTGATCGTTTTAAGACACTAGTGGAATTTCCACGACCCTTTAAAGCATCACGCCAGCCATGTTTCGAGCAAACGTTCATTGATCCATGGCTTTGCCATGAGAAAAACGATCGGGTGAGGGATAAGTGGGCCCGCTAACGTGTGTGTTAACGCTTATCTGATCATTCATGGGATGATCTAACCCGTCCAACTAGGCTGGCGAAGTTGGACGGTCGTGATTGTTTTAAGACTGTTTTGGACAGTCCATGCTCGATCGAGCTTTCTTCCACAGCAGCGCGGCCACCTTATTTTAGGGCTGGCGTTTGGTGCACTTGGAAGTATGGCGTGGTGTTCGACCTGCTGGGGCATAAGTTGGCCCGCCGACGGTCATCATGGTGAATGCCTGCTCCTGCTAGGGTTTGGCTAGGCTGGTTAAATCATGTGGCCAACTTGAGCGGACGTGATTGTTTCTGAGACTGATACGGACATTTCAGATTTCCTTTAAGGAAATTAAATACATTCGATCGAGCTGTTTCACGCCGATTCGAAATTCTCTTTGTCAGAGAGTGATGCAGATTGTACGAGTATTTCGTGCATGTCCCAAAATTGGCACTTGGAGATTCATGTTACTCTGCTGAGAGTCAACACTCAGTCGTCATGCCAGGCTAATAATGAGAGTTCGGCTAGGAACATCACAGGAAATACTAGGCAAATCATACATTAATTAGTAATGCTTAAATTCACAGAATATTTGGGATTGTTGCTGTATGCACCATTCTGGATGAATTTTGTGTATTTATTGAACTGGTTCGAATAAATAAAGTGAAGATGTACTCATCACTTATCAAACGGCCTTACCCTTTGCAGGATGTCAGAGCATTAAATTTGGTTTTACAATTTTAGCCCTGAACTAAAATCTACCATCAACAAGTTGATCCCTAACCAATCACACACTGATTAAGGTACAGTCGCGTTGCTTACGCCTCTTGAACCACGCCGGATTCTGCGCACTTGATTCCCTTAGCTGATCTCACCCACAACTAAGAGTTGCTACGACCCAAAGTCGAAGACTTGATAAACAAATCTGTCTCACACAGAAAATTCTATTGAATAGATAAGTCTGTCTCCCACAGAAATACCTACGAGTTTTTGTTCTGTCTTTTGATAAATCAAGGTGAACATGAACCAATTGATACACTGGAATTATATTCCCGAAGAACAGCCGAGTAATATCAATCACCTCACAATAATCTTAATCGTATGGTAGCGAAACAAGATATTGTGGAATCACAAACGATGAGACGAAGATATTTGTGACTACTTTTTATCTTACCTATCGGAGATTAAATCTCGAACAAATCTTTGAGAAGATAGTACTCAATACGATAGAACAAAGTAAGATCAGTACACACAACTACAAAGAAAATAGTTGGGTCTGGCTTCAGAATACCAATGAAGTCTTTGAGTCGTTAACCTATAATGGTTTTAGGAAAAACCTAGGTTAAAGGAGAATCGACTCTAGTCGCAACTAGTATCACACAAGAGGTGTAGGTACTAGGTTTCCCAGTTGCTAGAGTTCTCCCTTATATAGTCTTCAAATCAGGGTTGCAATCAATGCTACCTTGGTAACAAAGTATTCAATATTCACCGTTAGATGAAAACCTGATTAGAGTCAAGCTAATATCTTTCAACCGTTAGATCGAACTTAGCTTGTTATACACAAATGAAATGTGACTTCATTTAGATATGAGTAACCGTGCCTAAACGTGTACACATGGTTGGCTGAAGTTAGCCATATGAACACGTTCATATCAACCATGTTCATCTTAATCACAACTAGTTCAAATGACTCAAATGAAACTAGTTATAGAGTTGTTCAATTGTTTATGTTCTCATAGAAGTATACAAAACACGATTGAAGAAAAATCGATTTTGATTCACTCGAATCAATTCACGAACATTATATCCACGGTTTGCAATAAATTGCATTCCTTATTATATAAATGTATTTGTTCATGAACAAACCGATTTTAGAATTTAGCCCACTCAAGTATGCAAACGGGTACGCATACCTAAGTAGTCGGACTTGGTCTGGGTTCGCCAGTATGCGAACGGGTACGCGTACTGTCATATAATACCAAACTCGATTGAATTCCCGGACTTGAACTTTTAAGCCGGTACATACGGGTATGCATACTAAGTTCTCGGACTTCAACTATCAAACCAGTACGCATACGGGTATGCATACTATGGTTCCCGAACTTGGAATAACTTGCAACAGTTAGCATACAAGTACGCATACTGTGCTATATCTAATCAATGGTTAATAGTTCTAAAATCCATGTTAATCATTGAAACATTCTTGGAAGACGGGAATAGCTATCTCACACAAAGTATTAGCTTCAAAGAAATTTTCAAGTGATCAATAGATCAATACGAAACATTCCGAGTCTACATCAAATGACTGTCTCACATAAATCATGTAAGATGTTACCAGGCGATTTTCACATGATCATCTTTTTAATTTCGTCAAGAATAAAGATGAACTTGGTTAAAGCGATTTAAACTCGGCTCGAAATATCAAATGTGTATAATATAAAGTCTATATAGCTATAAGACTTTTGTCTCAATAGGAGATAAAATAGAAATAGACTTATGAGTGATACATGAGTTCAAGTCTCCACATACCTTTTGTTGATGAAGTTCCACAAGCTCCCCTTAGTAGTTCTTCGTCTTCAATCGATGAACGTCGTGAAGTCTAAAGCTCAACTACACATTCTATCCTAATCCGAGACATAGCTATAAGTAGACTAGAAATCAAGACTTATATTTTTGGCAACTAAACTTGACAAACAAGTTTGAGATAGCAACACTTGCGAGTTCGACCGAGCAGTGCTCTAACAAGATCAACATTCTAATAGCATGAATTTCATACTAGTTTGTTAGGTAGAAATTCTCATGGATCATGTTCTCTTCTCTTTCTTAGGAGAAAGATAGGCCGGAAGAGCTTTACATAGTATCATAACATGAGTTGATACCCACACCGAGTCTTTACTTTTTAGAATTAATAGTGTGGTAGCACCATTGAAAGAATGATTTATATTTAAAGGTGCACATAAGACAATAATGATAAACACTTTTTTAATTATTGGACCACTCCACTCAATCAGTCACGTAATCGTTTGAGTGTGGATACATCTGAAAACGCGGGGTACCAAAATACACCACCAACTTTTTCTTAGGCAACCTCTATGGACAAACTTAAATACAATTTCGAGAGTTCAACTTAATAAATATCAATCAAGGAATATTATTCATAGTTATATCTCTTTTCTCTCGCAATTAGAATGTTTACAGAACCAAGTCCGTGAACCTAATTATGTGTGAGAGTTCTTGGACGATCAGAATCAATCAAGTCGTATCCAACAAACAAGGATGGATGTATCTACTTTGATTGGTTTACGTATGTACAACCTGTGATATTTCAAGATAAACAATATTATGCGGAAAAGAAATGACACATACACTAGAAATTTTGTTAATGAGGAAACCGCAAGTGCAGAAAAACCTCGGGACCTAATCCAGATTTGAACACCCAAATGTATTAAACTGATACAGACACTAGCCTACTACCAATTAACTTCAGACTGGAATGTAGTTGAGACCGAATTAAACCCTCACGACAATTCAGTTACAGCCGCGTTCCTTACGCCTCTGGAATCCCAACGGGACTCCGCGCAGTTGATTCCCTTAGGTGACATCCTTTACAACCTAAGAGTTTCTTCAACTCAATTGAAGACTTTAAACCAATATGCCTCCCACGGATAATCCTATATGTGTGATTTCCTTTTTGATCGTAGATCAAGGTGAGACTGGAAATCGAGAGTAATAGACAAAGTCTATAGCTAACCTCAAAATCCGGACTTATGCTTCCCGAAGAGAATTATAGATTATTATATTCAGTTCACAAGTATTAAACCTATGTAATCACAAAGTATGAGACGAAGAGAACTTTATGATTTCTATCTATCTTGTTCGAGTGAGCAACTCAACAATCTAACAAGATCAGGATACACGAACTATCAAGATAAAAGATAGTTGGACTTCGCTTCATGCATCCCTATGAAGTATTTTTAGTCGCTAAACCCTAAAAGGGTTTGAAGGAGAGGACGACTCTAGTTTACAACTAGGACACATAAAAGTAGTGTTGGGATTCAACGATCCCAGTTTTGAGAAGTTACCCTTTCATAGACTTTCAAAGTATAGATTGCTTTAGGTTTAAGCTAAGATAGCTTTGGAACCAAGCAAACAATATCCACCGTTAGATGAATCTTTGAAATTAGTTTAGCATACCAATATATAGACTCTGGTTAGGATGAACCGTAACCGAACCATGTACAAAGACATCATTCATGGACGGTTAGCCGAAACTAGCCGGTTGAACGATAAGCTTAGTCATTTTCATTAACACTTAAGACTTTAAGCTTGAATCACATAGTGATCAATTATATCTAGATAATGTCTTTATAGATTTATTCAAATGCTAATTATCTCACAGAAATAATTTTATGTGCATCTGGAAATATTCGACAAGGCAAGTACGTGTACCAGGCACGTGTACTCTTCCTTGTTCGTGACTATTTTTGTCATGGTACATGTACCGGGTATGTGTACCCTTAAGACAAAAATGATTCAGGAACTCACAATTATTTTCCGGTTTGCGTACCGGGTATGGATACCGTACCGGTTTCAGAACCAAAAGTTCCTTTCCGGTATGCATACCGAGTATGCGTACCATTCCTGGTTCACGAGCAACAGACTTTTTGGGGTATGGATACCGGGTATGCTTTCCTAAAAGTTGATGTAGACAATAGCTATGCCGGTACATGTATTTATTACATGTACTGCGGCTCCGGACCTATAAAAGTTCTCTCAGTATGTGAACTGGTATGCATACTGTCATGTATCCAGATTTACAGTAGTCTTATATTTCTCTCTAAATCAATTTGAAACATTCCCAAATAATATCAATGAAACATATCAGTGTTCCAGGCTATTTTCGAATGATAATCTTGAATCATGATTTAGATTATGAATAATAAATTGTTCTTAACTGAAATTCATCAAATATGAACAAATGTTCATTACGCTTAGTCATATATATTTCGAGTATTAATTACCAAGATAAACTTCACTCGAAATTCTTGATATGCTTGTAATAGTGTAATTAGTTACGCAACAATGTCTCATAGATAGAAAGATGAATATAACTTGAGAAATAGGTGGTTCAGTCTTTACTTACCTTTTATTGAAGAAGTTTTCCAAAAGCTTCAGTTGATCTTCGACTTCAAACGGTAGAACGCATTAATTCCTGATTCTCAACTGCATCTTATATCCTAATATGAGACTTAACTAATTGTAGAATAGAAATCAAGATAAAGTTTTGATCAACTAAATTTGACAACAAGCTTGATATAGCAACACTTGTGAGTTCGACCGAGCAATGCTCAAACAATCTCCCTCTTTGTCAATTTTAGTGACAAGACTATCAATACATATGGATTAAAAAATAAAGCTTCAAAAACTCCTTGAATCTATCATGCTTTATTTCCTTGGTTTCTTCAACTCCTTGAATTATTCGTTACTCAAGTTGCAATGATTCTGAATGTGTTCAACTCAGCTTAGTTGTTGTTGAAGATCCATAGCGATAAAAACCTTGAAAATAAATATTCCCAATTGTTGTTATACAAAAACATAATATTATTATCTTCTCCAAAGTTTAGTTGTATCACAACTTCGAAGTAATACTACGGTGATATTGAAAAGGCGAAGTTACCCAAATATACCTCAAGCTAAAACTTTTCCTACCTATGAGTCCTTTATCCGAAAGTGATTGTCTATGGACTGAGTAGAGACAATGCAACTAATTGGTTCACACTTCGTGCGATCGTCTATGGATATGAGATCGAGACAATACAACAACGAAGTATGTTTACTTGATAAAAAGGTTCGGACTTAAACAAACTCAATAAGATTGCTTATCAAGTAAATATGAATTAATGTTTGTGTAATTTACTTTAATTATAATAAAACAATTATAATGCGGAAATAAAAAGTAAATGACACAACAAGATTTTGTTAACGAGGAAACCGCAAATGCAGAAAAACCCCGGGACCTTGTCCAGAATTGAATACTCTCAGGATTAAGCCGCTACACAAAATAAAACAAACTTCATATAGTTGAGACCAAGAAAAAAAACTATAGTTCACCTAGTTCCGTCTGTATTCTCACGCCTCCAACTTATGAATAAGTCACGTACTTGGAACAATTCCTTTGGTTCGTATTCCAAATAGTAAAGGAACAACAAATCTGTTTGGTATCAACTCTCTTCAACCAAGTGATGTGAGTCGGCCAAAGGCTCTTCTGTTTATCTTAACATAAACTCCTTCGTCGGGTTCTTAGATCTATCTTATGTTCAACTACCAAAGTAATTGTTAAGATTTTGCAACCAATAATTTTAATAAAAAGAACTGTATTGATGACGATCTACACAACTAATCAATCCAATCTACCACAAGGATAAACCGATTATAGTTGGATCCTCTTATACCGAAACAAGTATTGTGCACACCAAAGATTATGAACCCCAAATCAGATATGTCCAATATCTTCTTTGTCTTCAAATCTTCTTAGACCTTCAATAAACACCTGTAGACAACAACTTGAATCTCTTGTAATCAATCACGCACAGAATGAAGTCTGTTAACAATGGATTATCACAAGATCGTCTTTAACACTAACAACAATCTAAAGATCCCTGTCGAAACTTCGATCTAGTTTGAGTGAATCTTATATCAGAAGAGAAGATTCTCAAGCATAAACAAACTAGGTGCAATCAAATTTCAACCACCGTTAGTCAATCAAATTAATCGAAAACATAAGTAAAACCGCAATTATCTAGTTTCCCGCCAACGGTACTCGTAGAGCTTCTCAATCCCAAAGAAGACTTTAAACTGAGCGGGAGTAAGAGATTTCGCCTAGTTAGGTTACTCTCCTCTCCGAATAGGCGGCTTCACCAGTAACAACACAACCAAGGAAGTTTGCAGTCACGAAGGATTAGTTTGCTAGAAATGCAAACTTCAAGTATTTATAGACAAGGAAGTTTTGACACCAAGGAATTTCCAAAACCGAAAATATTCTCAAAGATATTCAATATATTCCAAATTCGGTTTCCATAATTCCTGGAAATGCTCTGTCCAAAATATTGACCGAAAATCTCTTTGGAAAATCTCAACTAGTAAATGCACATTACTAATTCTCATTTTCCTAAAATAAAATTAAGACCTTAATTAAAAGATTCTTAACTTATTTATGTTTCGATCCTGGGTTTTCTTCCTCTAGATATTAAGGAATAACTTTGAACAATAAAAGATAAACATTACTGCCTGTGTTCAAAGTGTGTCGACATCCTTACTATGTAAGTCCTTTTTCATACTTACACCCTTGAAACCGATTTGCCACACTTCCAAACAAGTTTAGAATTGGTTCATCTGACTTTCAAGAACTATGTGATTGATCAAGAACACTCAATCACAAATCATGGGTTTAACGGTTCTACCAAAACAAGTGTCGGTTCTACCTTCATGTGAGTACTGTGCATAGTCACACTAGCTTTCCAAAATTCGGTTGACTAGGTACTAGGATCGGTTCGCCACATATATATGGTATCTGACTTATATGTGTTGCACATGTCCATAGGATCGGTTCCCCTTTGCCTAAAAACGTGTTGCACATGTCCATAGGATCGGTTCCCCTTTCTTCTATAAACCTTGTTGCACCTCATACAAGGATCGATTCCCCTTGTGATGTGTTGCACCTCTTACTAGGATCAGTTCCCCTTTACCCAGATTTGGTCAACCACAAACTCGATCATACCATCTCAGGTGATTACTTAAGATCGGTTTCACTATAAAATTCATACCAATACATAAGTCAGGCCTTTGTGAATAGTTTTACCAAGAACACAAACAATTCGTGAGCGGTTATACTAAATCACACGTATTGGATGTTCACAAGATATGCAATGAATAACAATCCCAATAACGCCTGGCGATTTCCTTTTCGATTCATAAACAAGTTTATGAACTTACTTCCTTAAAACATATGTAAAACATTGTTTCCTAGGATGAAATCCTCACCTCATACCCATACATAATCACAATAGCATTTAAACGATTATGTCGATGTCTTATCTATAAAGTTTAATGGTTAAGCAATAAACCTTGTATTGTATTCCTTAATACTATGTCTATCTAGAGTGTTCATGCTTCGCAGTTTTGTTTTCAATATGCACGACTTGAAAGATAAGTTAGGGAATGAAACAGTTCAAGTCAAATATCACTAACCTCAAGTGGAAGGATGATGTTGTCGTTGTAGCTTCTTACTTCTTCACTTATTCAAGTCTTCGCAATACTTGTAATGTCTCATATCCTAATACTTTCAAGCTAACCTATACGAAGTTAACTCTAGTACATAATCAAGCGACTCTTAAATGAGTTTTGATTAACTAAAACATGACAACCAAACTTGACATACCAACGCTTGGTGGGTTCAACCGAGCTATGCTCTAATAATCTCCCGCTTTGTCAATTTTAGTGACAAAACTCTTACAATCATATGGATAAACAAATTACAAGAATTCATTACACATACGCTTGACTCCCGAATTCAACAACACGATAACTTGCATTCATTCAATCCTTAAATGTTGATGTTGACATTATAATAAAAAAGCTAATACTCCCCCTAAAGGTGAGATAGGTAGATTTCATCAATCCGCACGTCTTTGTTATACCAATCAATATGATATGTTACTCCCCCTTAGTCTATGCTTTCACTCTTTCGTTAGATAAACGTTTAAGCACAGTTGTTCTTTTCCTTAGTGATACCAATCAATATGAAATCAGTGCCAGTATCACTTGTTTACTCCATATATCTCTCCTCCTTTTTGTCACAAAATGACAAAGAAACGAAAAAATAAAGGACAACACGAAAATAATCTTACAAATCTCAAAATAGACTTGCAACCTATAGAGTTAAGCACGAGGGTTCCACACACCATTTTTGATAACCAATATCAAAACCGAAACTACAAAGTAATTTGTTTTGATATGTTATCAAGGAAATAATTTCCCGAAGCAATTTTCCCAATTTAGTTTAGCAAACCAAAAATCAACTAAGCACTTTAGTCCCTTTGCTAAACCGATTGTACAAATACAATCGCTTCATTCGATAAGACCAAAATAAAGATAACTTTATTTTTCTCATCAGGTTCTAATTATCCATATAACTTAGACCTTTAAATTTTAAACAAGACAAGTACTAGGTTAGTTAAGTAGCATTTCTTGTTAAGGCATTCGATTAGACTTGAATAACCGAAACCTCCACTTTGATAAGTCTAACTAAGATAAACTTAGCTTCTCTTATCCGGAATCGATTTGGACTAAACAATCCATCCCGTAGACTTTTTCTTTCGTTAAGCCATAAATATTTCATAAAAACCAAAATAAATCAACTTGCATAATTATTCACCTCAACCGGAAGCAATTGAATCAACCTAAGCATTAAAACACCGCAATTGCACCGAAATTTTGTAAGCCTAAACAATTGATACCATATAATAAAGCAAGATAACAATAGTTTTTCTTAACCAGAACCAATTGAATCACACACACATCCATACACACATAATGGAATAAAATCATCAATTGTACCGAAATTTTGTTAAGCAAAAGCAAAATATATATGAAATAAAATCAGGCTTTTCTTAAACAGGAAAACAATTAACTAACAAAATTGCTACCTCAAATTTCGCATCCACTTCTCCAATATGTTTGTATCTTCTTCCAGGGAGAATTGATATCGAAATATCATTATGTTGTCATCCTTATACAAAACAAAAGAATAACAACAACCAACCTTTACCAGAGAAAGGTTGAAAACCATCAAAACACATATGCTTTTATGCTAAACCAAATCGATTCAACATATTGTGACTTTTTCACATATTTTTTCTACTAGAACCCCTCATGATCCTTTGATAAAGCCTACCAACATGGCTAGAACTTAATCCTGCTAAATCAAGAAGTCACCCAAACTATAAGGGTTCACAACATTATGAGATCGAATATCTAGGTAGTAAAATCGAAATCAAACATCTCATAAACACAAATGCAATACACCATAAATATTAAACAAAGAATCAAGTATTTCAATTACCTCTATCTTGTAGGGAATTGAATTGCGAAAACAACGCAAAAAGAATGAGGTCATTCCGAGTTCGGACGAAGAAGTTATGGGAAAAAAAGTTTTACACTTCTTCGTATGGGGACCTCTCACTAGGATCGGTTCCCCACATTGCACCTATCACTAGGATCGGTACCCCAAGTGTTACTGGTGACGGATCACAACACTAAACTGTTTTTGACATAACTTTTGCATGTTATTCCCTAATTCAGTGATTTTTGGCTCGTTTTAACCGTAAAAACAAGAGCTACATATGTATGATCAGTAGAAATCAACATCATAAACTCAAAATTACCGTTTCTATCAAAATCTCACATATAGATAGAGAGAGTATGAGAATAGAAGACAAGAAATCTGCCTAAAGATGTTAATTAGTCATATAATAACCGAGAGATCATGTGCTCAGTTATATGTGCTTCCTCACCCTTCATAAGATTGAGCACAAGGGTGAGCATGCACATTCCAACACAAATAGGTTGTGTTGAGTTGATCCTTGTCTTGTTCGTCACGAGTGACTAAGACCGAATCATCATTCTTGACTTCTTGCTTGGTTTGTTTTCTCTTGTTCCATCTCTTGTTTTTCTTCTTTGACTTGTGATGAAGAGTGTCATTATCACAACCTTTACTAGTACAAGAGATTTCAGACATGATGTCTTTCTTTAGCCTTTCAAGAAGACTCTTATAATTATTTTCACCAACAATTAATAGCTGAGAGTCATTCTTGTGACTAACTTTTGGTCCCTTATTGGCTATGGACGACTTCGGGACACATTTAGAGTTGGGTTTCGCAGGAGAAGCTTTCTCCTTCATACCATTAGGATCATTGTCCTTTTGAATATTTTGAGAAACACCCTTTTTCCAATTTGGAACATCATATCTTGTCTTTGCATTTACAAAGTTATCTCTCTTTCTATATTTGGGTCTTTTATGAGATGACCTTGTCGAGAAATATGCAAAATTTGAACTATCATTATAATAGTTATTTTTCCTAAACTTAGGACAATACCGATATGAGTTCTTATGAGGAGAAAACTTCGGCAATTCGTTCGATACAATAGAAAGTGCATCTTGCATCTTACGAATCTGCATCTCCATTGCAAGTGTCCTTTATTACCACAATAATAACAATGCTTAGTATAGATATATGAAGTATGAGTTTTAATGTTACCTTTTTGTGGATCCTCTTGCATTGGAGCTCGACGAGTCTTCTTCTTTTTCTTCTTATCCTTGTTCAATGTTGTTGTTTTCTTGACATTAGCAGAAGTGCCTTCTTTGATTACTGCTGGTGAACACTATTCTTAGGCTTGACAGACTTTTCTTCTTTACAATAAATATGAGCATCTTTGTCATCAGTGGAAGCCTCTGGTCTAGAAGAATCTGTAGCTTCAACAAATTTTACCTCTTTGCTAATATTTGAAGCATTTATTCCCTTATAGCCCAATCATCGTGTATCACGATGATTTCTACTTGCTTCTAAGATTGAGGTTAAATTGTTTGAACTAACATTGAACTTTTTAAGGTCCAATAATTCTTCTTCTAACGTCTTGATTTTATCAAGAGCACCAGCTAGATCAGCCTTAAGGTGTTTTTCTCGTGAGAGATATACACCTTATTTCTCTTGAAAACTCTTTTGTTGAGAGTTAATCCTTGCATAAGATTCAACAAGTTTCTCTTCCAACAAGTGAAATTTTTCAAGAGCAACATCACGGTCTTTCTCTAACAATTTTGTTTGAGAGTGACTAGCACTGGATTTTTCTTCAATACCCTGTATTTGTCGAGAATTAAACATTACTTCCGATTCAGCACGTTTCTTTTCCGACAAAAACAGTTCTCTTCGAAGATTTTCACATTCTAATTTCTTAGAATTTAGATCGTTTGCACGATCTTTAAGAAGATATTCAGCGGTGCGAGAACCACAATATCGTCCTTGAAAATATTTTCTCAACTTCTTGTTCTGTCGACATAGAGGAGTTAAGATATCAATGACATCAGAAGTTTTGAGTTTACTCTTTCCCAAAGGATTCAATATGTTGGAGTATTTTGAGATATCATCATTCACATCTCGATAAATATCCTAGTCACCATCATCGGATATTTCATCCAACTTATTTTCTAGGCATGATTCCCAGTTATCACTGGTTTTTACATCATTAACAAGATGAACTTGTCTAGTAGATGCCCTTTCATGAAGATCTTCATATATTGAATCGTAGATCCCATCATCAAGTGTTCATTCAAAATCTTGATGTCTTATTTTACGTTAACTGAATCATTATCAGGTTCTATAAAAACCATTTCTAGATTCCAGTCTTATAGGTTGGATCGCACCAAACACAGATTTTTAAATCTTTTCGTGTTTGCCTGCTCTGATACCAATTGAAAAGGCGAGGGTACCCAAATATAACTCAAGCTAAAACTTTTCCTACCTATAAGTCCTTTCTTCGAAAATGATTGTCCATGGACTGAGTCGAGACAATGCAACTAATTGGTTCACACTTCGTGTGATCGTCTATGGATATGAGATCGAGACAATACAACAACGAAGTATGTTTACTTGATAAAAAGGTTCGGACTTAACCAAACTCAATAGGAATGCTTATCAAGTAAATAGGAATTAATGTTTGTGTAATTTACTTTAATTATAATAAAACAATTATAATGCGAAAATATAAAGTAAATGACACAACAAGATTTTGTTAATGAGGAAACCGCAAATGCAGAAAAACCTCGGGACCTTGTCCAGAATTGAATACTCTCAGGATTAAGACGCTACACAAAATTAAACCAACTTCGTATAGTTGAGACCAAACAACTAAACCTATAGTTCACCTAATTCCCTCTGTATTCATACGCCTCCAACTTATGAATAATTCACGTACTTGGAACAATTCCTTTGGTTCGTATTCCAAATAGTAAAGGAACAACAAATATGTTTGGTATCAACTCTCTTCAACCAAGTGATGTGAGTCGGACAAAGGCTCTTCTGTATATCTTAACATAAACTCCTTCGTCAGGTTCTTAGATTTATCTTATGTTCAACTACCGAAGTAATTGTTAAGATTTGCAATCAATACTTTTAATCACAAAGAATTGTATTGATGCCGATCTACACAACTAATCAATCTTATCTAAAACAAGGATAAACCGATTATAGTTGGATCCTCTTATACCGAAACAAGTATTGTGCACACCAAAGATTATCAACCACAAATCAGAAATCTTCAATATCTTATTTGTCTTCAAATCTTCTTAGACCTTCAATAAACACCTGCACACAACAACTTGAATCTCTTGTGATCAATCACGCACATAACGAAGTCTATTAACAATGGATTATCACAAGATCTTCTTTAGCACTAACAACAATCTAAAGATCCCTGTCGAAAATTCGATCTAGTTTGAGTGAATCTTATATCAGAAGAGAATATTCTCAAGCATAAACAAACTATGTGCAATCAAAGTTCAACCACCGTTAGCCAATCAAATCAATCGAAAACACAAGATAAGCTGCAATTATCTAGTTTACCACCAACGGTACTCGTAGAGCTTCTCAATCCCAAAGAGGAATTTAAACTGAGCGGCCGTAAGAGATTTTGCCTAATTATGTTACTTTCCTCCCCGAATAGGCGTCTTCACCAGTAACAACACAACTGAGGAAGTTTGCTGCTACGAAGGATTAGTTTGCTAGAAATGCAAACTTCAAGTATTTATAGACAAGGAAGTTTGGACACCAAGGAATTTCCAAAAACGAAAATATTCTCAAAGATATTCAATATATTCCAAATTCGGTTTCCATAATTCCTGGAAATGCTCTGTCCAAAATATTGACCGAAAATCTCTTTGAAAAATCTCAACTAGTAAATGCACATTACTAATTCTCATTTTCCTAAAATAAAATTAAGACCTTAATTAAAAGATTCTTAACTTATTTATGTTTCGATCCTGGGATTTTCTTCTTGTAGCTATTAAGGAATAACTTTGAACAATAAAAGATAAACATTACTGCATGTGTTCAAAGTGTGTCGACATCCTTACTATGTAAGTCCTCTTTCATACTTACACCCTTGAAACCGATTTGCCACACTTCCAAACAAGTTTAGAACTGGTTCATCTGACTTTCAAGAACTATGTGATTGATCAAGAACACTCAATCACAAATCATAGGTTTAACGGTTTTACCAAAACAAGTTTCGGTTCTACCTTCATGTGAGTACTGTGCATAGTCACACTAGCTTTCCAAAATTCGGTTGACTAGGTAATAGGGTCGGTTCGCCACATATATATGGTATCTTACTTATATGTGTTGCACATATCCATAGGATCGGTTCCCCTTTTCCTAAAAACGTGTTGCACATGTCCATAGGATCGGTTCCCCTTTCTTCTATAAACCTTGTTGCACCTCATACAAGGATCGATTCCCCTTGTGATGTGTTGCACCTCTTACTAGGATCGGTTCCCCTTTACCCATGCTTGGTCAACCACAAACTCGATCATACCATCTCAGGTGATTACTTAAGATCGGTTTCACTATAAAAGTCATACCAATACATAAGTCAGGCCTTTGTGAATAGTTTTACCAAGAACACAAACAAGTCGTGAGCGGTTATACTAAATCACACGTATTGGATGTTCACAAGATATGCAATGAGTAACAATCCCAATAACGCCTGGCGAATTCCTTTTCGATTCATAAACAAGTTTATGAACTTACTTCCTTAAAACATATGTAAAACATTGTTTTCTAGGATGAAATCCTCACATCATACCCATACATAATCACAATAGCATTTAAACGATTATGTCGATGTCTTATCTACAAAGTTTAATGGTTAAGCAATAAACCTTGTATTGTATTCCTTAATACTATGTCTATCTAGAGTGTTCACGCTTCGCAGTTTTGTTTTCAATATGCACGACTTGAAAGATAAGTTAGGGAATGAAACAGTTCAAGACAAATATCACTAACCTCAAGTGGAAGGATGATGTTGTCGTTGTAGCTTCTTACTTCTTCACTTCATTCAATCGTTAAATGTCGATGTTGACATTATAATAACAAAGCTAATACTCCCCCTAAAGGTGAGATAGGTAGATTTCATCAATCCGCACGTCTTTGTTATACCAATCAATATGATATGTTACTCTCCCTTAGTCTATGCTTTCACTCTTTCATTAGATAAACGTTTAAGCACAATTGTTCTTTTCCTTAGTGATACCAATCAATATAAAATCAGTGTCAGTATCACTTGTTTACTCCATATATTTCTCCTCCTTTTTGTCACAAAATGACAAAGAAACGAAAAAAATAAAGGACAACACGAAAAGAATCTTACAAATCTCAAAATAGACTTGCAACCTATAGAGTTAAGCACGAGGGTTCCACACACCATTTTTGATAACCAATATCAAAACCGAAACTACAAAGTAATTTGTTTTGATATGTTATCAAGGAAATAATTGCCCGAAGTAATTTTCCCAATTTAGTTTAGAAAACTAAAAATCAACTAAGCACTTTAGTCCCTCTGCTAAACCGATTTTACAAATACAATCGCTTCATTCGATAAGACCAAAATAAAGATAACTTTATTTTTCTCATCAGGTTCTAGTTATCCATATAACTTAGACCTTTAAATTTTAAACAAGACACGTACTAGGTTAGTTAAGTAGCATTTCTTGTTAAGGCATTCGATTAGACTTGAATAACCGAAACCTCCACTTTGATAAGTCTAACTAAGATAAACTTAGCTTCTCTTATCCGGAATCGAGTTGGACTAAACAATCCATCCCGTAGACTTTTTCTTTCGTTAAGCCATAAATAATTCATACAAACCAAAATAAATAAACTTGCATAATTATTCACCTCAACCGGAAGCAATTGAATCAACATAAGCATTAAAACACCGCAATTGCACCGAAATTTTGTAAGCCTAAACAATTGATACCATATAATAAAGCAAGATAACAATAGTTTTTCTTAACCAGAACTAATTGAATCACACACACATCCATACACACATAATGAAATAAAATCATCAATTGTACCGAAATTTTGTTAAGCAAAAGCAAAATATATATGAAATAAAATCAGGCTTTTCTTAAACAGGAAAACAATTAACTAACAAAATTGTTACCTCAAATTTCGCATCCACTTCTCCAATATGTTTGCATATTCTTCCAGGGAGAATTGTTATCGAAATATCATTATGTTGTCATCCTTATGCAAAACAAAAGAATAACAACAACCAACCTTTACCAGAGAAAGGTTGAAAACCATCGAAACACATATGCTTTTATGCTAAACCAAACCGATTCAACATATTATGACTTTTCACATATTGTTTCTACCAGAACCCCTCATGATCCTTTGATAAAGCCTACCAACATGGGCTAGAACTTAATCCTGCTAAATCAAAAAGTCACTCAAACTATAAGGGTTCACAACATTATGAGATCGAATATCTAGGTAGTAAAACCGAAATCAAACATCCCATAAACACAAATGCAATACACCATAAATATTAAACAAAGAATCAAGTATTGCAATTACCTCTATCTTGTAGGGAATTGAATTGCGAAAACAACGCAAAAAGAATGAGGTCATTCTGAGTTCGGACGAAGAAGTTATGGGCAAAACAGTTTTACACTTCTTCGTATGGGGACTTCTCACTAGGATCGGTTTCCCACATTGCACCTATCACTAGGATCGGTACCCCAAGTGTTACTTGTGACGGATCACAACACTAAACTGTTTTTTGACATAACTTTTGCATACAATGTCCGAATTCAGTGATTTTTGTCTCGTTTTAACCGTAAAAACAAAAGCTATATATGTATGATCAGTAGAAATCAACATCATAAACTAAAAATTACTGTTTCTATCAAAAGATCACATATAGATAGAGAGAGTATGAGAATAGAAGACAAGAAATCTCCCTAAATATGTTAATTAGTCATATAATAACCGAGAGATCATGTGCTCAGTTTTACGTGCTTCCTCACTCTTCATAAGATTGAGCACAAGTGTGAGCATGCACATTCCAACACAACTAGGTTGTGTTGAGTTCATCTTTGTCTTGTTCGTCACGAGTGACTAAGACCGAATCATCATTCTTGACTTCTTGCTTGGTTTGTTTTCTCTTGTTCCGTCTCTTGTTTTTCTTCTTTGACTTGTGATGAAGAGTGTCGTTATCACAAACTTTACTAGTACAAGAGATTTCAAACATGATGTCTTTCTTTAGTCTTTCAAGAAGACTCTTGTAATTATTGTCACCAACAATTAACAGCTGAGAGTCATTCTTGTGACTAACTTTTGGTCCCTTCTTGGCTATGGAGGACTTCAGACACATTTAGAGTTGGGTTTCGCAGGAGCAGCTTTCTCCTTCATACCATTAGGATCATTGTCCTTTTGAATATTTTGTGAAACACCCTTTCTCCAATTTGGAACATCAGATCTTGTCTTTGCATTACAAAGTTATCTCTCTTTCTATATTTGGGTCTTTTATGAGATGACCTTGTCGAGCGATATGAAAAATTTGAACCCTCATTATAATAATTCTTTTGTCTAAACTTAGGACAATACCGATCTGAGTTCTTACGAGGATAAAATTTAGCCAATTTGTTCGATACAATAGAAAGTGCATCTTGCATCTTACGAAATTTGCATCCCCATTGCAAGTATCCTTTATTACCACAATAATAATAATGTTTAGTATAAATATACGAAGTATGAGTTTTAATGTTACCTTTTTGTGGATCCTCTTGCATTGGAGGTCGACGAGTCTTCTTCTTCTTCTTATCCTTGTTCAATGTTGTTGCTTTCTTGACATTAGCAGAAGTGCCTTCTTTGATTACTGCTGGTTGAACACTATTCTTAGGCTTAACATACTTTTCTTCTTTACAAGAAATATGAGCATCTTTGTCATCAGTGGAAGCCTCTGGTCTAGAAGAATTTGTAGCTTTAACACATTTTACCTCTTTGCTAATATTTGAAGCATTTATTCCCTTATAGCCCAATCCTCGTGTATCACGATGATTTCTACTTGCTTCTAACATTGAGGTTAAATTGTTTGAACTAACATTGAACTTTTTAAGGTCCAAGATTTCTTCTTCTAACGTATTGATTTTATCAAGAGCACCAGCTAGATCAGCCTCAAGGTTTTTTTCTCGTGAGAGATATACACCTTCTTTCTCTTCAAAACTCTTTTGTTGAGAGTTAATCCTTGCATCAGATTCAACAAGTTTCTCTTCCAACAAGTGAATTTTTTCAAGAGCAACATCACGCTCTTTCTCTAAAAATTTTGTTTGAGAGTGACTAGCACTGGATTTTTCTTCAATACCCTGTATTTGTCGAGAATTAAACATTGCTTCCGATTCAACACGTTTCTTTTCCGACAAAAACAGTTCTCTTCGAAGATTTTCACATTCTAATTTCTTAGAATTTAGATCGTTTGCACGATCTTTAAGAAGATATTCAGCGGTGCGAGAACCACAATATTGTCCTTGAAATTTTTTTCTCAACTTCTTGTTCTGTCGACATAGAGGAGTTAAGAGATCAATGACATCAGAAGTTTTGAGTTTACTCTTTCCCAAAGGCTTCAATATGTTGGAGTATTTTGAGATATCATCATCCACATCTCGATCAATATCTTAGTCACCATCATTGGATATTTCATCCAACTTATTTTCTAGGCATGATTCCCAGTTATCATCAGTTTTTACATCATTAACAAGATAAACTTGTCTAGTAGATGATCATTAACAAGATGAACTTGTCTAGTAGATGCCCTTTCATAAAGATCTTCAGACATTGAATCGTAGATCCCATCATCAAGTGTTAATTCAAACTCTTGATGTCTTGTTTTACGTTAACTGAATCATTATCAGGTTCTATAAAAGCCATTTCTATATTCCAGTCTTATAGGTTGGATCGCACCAAACACAAATTGTTAGATCTTTTCGAGTTTGCCTTCTCTGATACCAATTGAAAAGGAGAGGGTACCCAAATATACCTCAAGCTAAAACTTTTCCTACCTATAAGTCTTTTCTCCGAAAGTGATTGTCTATGAACTGAGTCGAGACAATGCAACTAATCGGTTTACACTTCGTGTGATAGTCTATGGATATGAGATCGAGACAATACAACAAAGAAGTATGTTTACTTGATAAAAAGGTTCGTACTTAACCAAACTCAATAGGATTTCTTATCAAGTAAATAGGAATTAACGTTTGTGTAATTTACTTTAATTATAATAAAACAATTATAATGCGGAAATATAAAGTAAATGACACAGCAAGATTTTGTTAATGAGGAAACCGCAAATGCAGAAAAACCCCGGGACCTTGTCCAGAATTGAATACTCTCAGGATTAAGCCGCTACACAAAATTAAACCAACTTCGTATAGTTGAGACCAAACAACTAAACCTATAGTTCACCTAGTTCCGCCTGTATTCCCACGCCTCCAACTTATGAATAAGTCACGTATTTGAAACAATTCCTTTGGTTCGTATCCCAAACAATAAAGGAACAACAAATCTGTTTGGTATCAACTCTCTTCAACCAAGTGATGTGAGTCGGACAAAGGGTCTTCTGTATATTTTATCATAAACTCCTTCGTCAGGTTCTTAGATCTATATTATGTTCAACTACCGAAGTAATTGTTAAGATTTTGCAATCAATACTTTTAATAAAAAGAACTGTACTGATGCCGATCTAAACAACTAATCAATCCAATCTACCACAAGGATAAATCGATTATAGTTGGATCCTCTTATACCGAAACAAGTATTGTGCACACCAAAGATTATGAACCCCAAATCAGAAATCTCCAATATCTTATTTGTCTTCAAATCTTCTTAGACCTTCAATAAACACTTGCACACAACAACTTGAATCTTTTGTGATCAATCACGCACATAACGGAATCTGTTAACAATGGATTATCATAAGATCGTCTTTAGAACTAACAACAGTCTAAAGATCCCTGTCGAAACTTTGATCTAGTTTGACTGAATCTTATATCAGAAGAGAAGATTCTCAAGCATAAACAAACTAGGTGCAATCAAAGTTCAACCACCGTTAGTCAATCAAATCAATCGAAAACACAAGATAAACCGCAATTATCTAGTTTCCCACCAACGGTACTCGTAGAGCTTCTCAATCCCAAAGAATACTTTAAACTGAGCGGTCGTACGAGATTTCGCCTAATTAGGTTACTCTCCTCTCCGAATAGGCGGATTCACCAGTAACAACACAACCGAGGAAGTTTGCTATCAGGAAGGATTAGTTTGCTAGAAATACAAACTTGAAGTATTTATAGACAAGGAAGTTTGGACACCAAGGAATTTCCAAAACCGAAAATATTCTCAAAGATATTCAATATATTCCAAATTCGGTTTCCATAATTCCTGGAAATGTTCTGTCCAAAATATTGACCGAAAATCTCTTTGGAAAATCTCAACTAGTAATGCACATTATTAATTCTCATTTTCCTAAAATAAAATTAAGACCTTAATTAAAAGATTCTTAACTTATTTATATTTCGATCCTGGGATTTTCTTCCTGTAGCTATTAAGGAATAACTTTGAACAATAAAAGATAAACATTACTGCTTGTGCTCAAAGTGTGTCGACATCCTTACTTTGTAAGTCCTCTTTCATACTTACACCCTTGAAACCGATTTGCCACACTTCCAAACAAGTTTAGAATTGGTTCATCTGACTTTCAAGAACTATGTGATTGATTAATAACACTCAATCACAAATCATGGGTTTAACGGTTCTACCAAAACAAGTTTCGGTTCTACCTTCATGTGAGTACTGTGCATAGTCACACTAGCTTTCCAAAATTCGGTTGACTAGGTACTAGGATCGGTTCGCCACATATATATGGTATCTGACTTATATGTGTTGCACATGTCCATAGGATCGGTTCCCCTTTTCCTAAAAACGTGTTGCACATGTCCATAGGATCGGTTCCCCTTTCTGCTATAAACCTTGTTGCACCTCATACAAGGATCGATTCCCCTTGTGATGTGTTGCACCTCTTACTAGGATCGGTTCCCCTTTACCCAGATTCGGTCAACCACAAATCACGAACTCGATCATACCATCTCAGGTGATTACTTAATATCGGTTTCACTATAAAAGTCATACCAATACATAAGTAAGGCCTTTGTGAATTATTTTACAAAAAAAACAAACAAGTTGTGAGCGGTTATACTAAATCACGCGTATTGGATGTTCACAAGATATGCAATGAATAACAATCCCAATAACGCTTGGCGATTTCCTTTTCGATTCATAAACAAGTTTATGAACTTACTTCCTTAAAACATATGTAAAACATTGTTTCCTAGGATGAAATCCTCACCTCATACCCATACATAACCACAATAGTATTTAAACGATTATGTCGATGTCTTATCTACAAAATTTAATGGTTAAGCAATAAACCTCGTAAATATTGTATTCCTTAATACTATGTCTATCTAGAGTGTTCATGCTTCGCATTTTGTTTTCAATATGCACGACTTGAAAGATACGTTAGGGTATGAAATAGTTCAAGTCAAATATCACTAACCTCAAGCGGAAGGATGATGTTGTCGTTGCAACTTCTTACTTTTTCACTTCTTCAAGTCTTCGCGATACTTGTAATGTCTCATATCCTAATACTTTCAAGCTAACCTATACGAAGTTGACTCTAGTACATAATCAAGCGACTCTTAAATGAGTTTTGATTCACTAAAATATGACAACCTAACTTGACATACCAACGGTTGGTGTGTTCAACCAAGCTATGCTCTAACAGATATGTTTCTCCCCCTTAATCAATACTTACATCTTTTGCATATATATAATAGGTGAAACCTATAGATATTGATTCACTCCCCATTACATAATGATCCGTAAATCATCTTTTTGTAGTGCGAAACTACTAACTAATTCTCCCCCTTTTTGTCAATAAAAATTGGCAAAGGTACGAAAATCATGGGATCCTAATGAATTTAGCCAAAAGATACTTCAAGATTTAAAGGAATTATGGACAATACATAAGAACATAGTTAATATGTAATTCCTTATATAATCTTTTATTTAGATGATATCACATAGTACAAAATACTTAGCGCTCATCTAGGAGATTTAAGATACAAGCATCCCCTTTAAATTCCACAGCCACACACCGGACAAACATATAACAATTAAGCACAAGTTCAATTAAGAACTCTCCCCCATTTGATGTCATTCCCAAGAGAACAACATGAGTGACCTTAATTTTGTAAAAATAAGGAATTTGTTGGACACTAAAAATGTTAGAGCATAGCTCGGTCGACCTCGCATGCGTTTATATATCAAGCATGTTTGTCAATGTTAGTGATCAAAACTACGAGGCTTGATTTCTAGTCTATTATAGCTAAGTCTCGGACTAGGATAGAAAAGTGTAGTTGAGCTCAAGGACTTCGTGGCGATTCATCATACAACGACGAAGATCTACTCAAGGAACCGTGGAACTTCATCAACAAAAAGGTATGTGGAGACTTGAACTTATCTATCACTCAAAAGTCTATCTATTCTATCTCCTACTTCTTATGAGACAAAAAGTCGTATGCTATATATACTGGATCATACACATTTGACATTTCGAGTTGAGTATTCACTATTCTTTTTCTCGAAATCATGTGTTGGTAAAGCGTTTCGCTTTGATCAAGTTTATCTTCACCTAGTGACGAAAGTCATGAAAAATTTCAATTACTTTGAGAATTTCTCTTACGTGAAACGGTCTGTGAATAACGGCTATATAACGTCCTCTGAGAATGTCTCAATGATTGGAATGAGAGTTTAGATTACATAACCATGTACTCCTTAATCCGAAGTTTTCGAACTTTGTTGATTGAGAGAAACCGGAGGAATTGGCTTTGCCAAGTCCGCGAACTCAGTTTACGAACTCAGTCCGCGAACTGACGGAAGTTCTCTTGCCGAGAATTTCTGCTGGGATTTTCCAAAAACTCGTTTGCGTGTTTAGTCCGCGAACTGGCGGAAGTCTCTTTGCCGAGATTTTCTGCTGAGTTTGGAAAACTCTGTCGGTTGCCTTAAGTCCGCGAACTTGTTTGTGAGCTTAAGTGGTTATGATCTAAAGATGTGCTCTGAATATGAAACTTAAATTATTAAGGAATGTTTTATGCAAACCGTGGCTATAAAGTTCATGAGCCGATTCAATCGAATCGAATCATCTTTGTTTCAATTGTTTCTTGTGTAGTTACATAAGATCTCATAGCAATTGAACAACTCTCTAACTAGTTCATTTGAGTCAATTGAACTAGTTATGGTGTAGAAGAACTAGGTTAATATGAATTTCTCATATGGTTACCCTTTTGGGTTACTATGTTGAACCAACATACACGTACACGTTTGGGCATGGTTTTCACAAACCCAGTAAACGTCTACCCAAGTGTGTGTGACAAGCTAAGTTTTCGATCTGACGGTTGAGAAATATTAGCTTGAATCTAAATCATATTTTCATTTAACGGTGAATATGGATTACTTTGTAACTAAGGCAAAACCCTGATTTGAAGGCTATATAACGGAGACATCTAGCACTCTGCAAAACTAATCCACACACGGTTGTGTGATACTAGTGATCTCGCTAGAGTCAATTCTCCTTTGACCTTTAGTTTTCTTCTCTAAAACCAGGTTAACGACTTAAAGAATTCATTGGGATTGTGAAGCCAGACCGATACTACTTTTATCGTAGTTGTGTGATCTGATCTTGTATCTTCTATCGTCCGAGTACAATCTATTGATTGGCTTGAGACCGTGAGAGTTCTCTGATAGGGAAGATAAAGAAGTCACAAACATCTTCGTCTCACTTTTTATGATTACTCGACAAACCGCTTGTGTAGTCAAGAAGGATTGTTGAGAGGTGATTGATTAATCTAGGTTGTTCTTCGGGAATATAAGACCGGATTATCAATTGGTTCCTGTTCACCTTGATTTTATATCTAAGACGGAACAAAAACCTAGGATTTTTCTGTGGGAGACAGATTTATCCTTTGATAGACTTTTCTGTGTGAGACAGATTTGTTTATTATCAAGTCTGCGATTTTGGGTTGCAGCAACTCTTAGTTGTGGGTGAAATCAGCTAAGGGAATCAAGTGCGTAGTATCCTGCTGGGATCAGAGGCGTAGGAGTACAAATGTACCTTGAATTAGCGGGAGACTGATTGGGATTCAACTATAGTCCAGTCCGAAGTTAGCTTGTAGTAGGCTAGTGTCTGTAGCGGCTTAATACAATGTGTATTCAATCTGGACTAGGTCCCTGGTTTTTTCTGCATTTGCGGTTTCCTCGTTAACAAAACTTCTGGTGTCTGTGTGATTTCTTTTCCGCATTATATTTTATATAATTGAAATAATACAGGTTGTGCGTTAAGATCATCAATTAGAAATCCAACCTTTGGTTGTTGATTGATATTGATTGATCCTTGGATATTGGTCTTTGGTACCATACAAGTTATTCCTTGTATTTGATAAAGACTCGCTATTGTTTTTAGCTTGAGTAAAAATCAAATCAAGTGAGAGATATTAACTCCTTGAGATACTTTAATCTAGATTGAGTCTGACTATCTAGTTGATTCTCTAGCAAAGTATTTCCGAGTTAGTCCATACAGATTGCTAAGGGAAATATTGGGTGGTGTTGTTAGACCCCCGCTTTTTCAATTGGTATCAGAGCAGGTAAACACGTTTAAAGACCTCAAAAGTCTGTGTTTGTGGCGATCTGACTATATGGACCATAAAGTCTCAACCGACGCTTCACCGGGTTTAAAAAACAACCGTAGGAAAAGGTCTGATATACTGGTTACTCTTCAAAAGAGATTGGAAGAACAATTCCGGATCTATTCTGGTCTTGTTGCAGAAATTACAACTCTTAAGGATTTGATATCTAGTTAGAATCTCTCGTTGAATCTGAGAGAATCCAGTTGTTCCTTTCTAAAGAATTGTCACCTTCATATAATGTTCAACGATTGTTTGTTGAGAAAACTGATGTGACTAGGAACCACTCGGACAAATGCCAAGGGCCTGGCTTATATGGATGTTCATCCAATCATCCTCAACAAGCCTGTATGTCTTCTTTAAAGAGTCTGGAGGTTGTGAGTAATTCTTGCAAGAATACTTTGCAACCTTGTGTTACTCAAAAAGGACATATAATTCTGTCAAGAGATTCCAAACAGAAAAGTACTGACAATATGGGTAATCTTGCCTTGTGTTCCTCCTCTTCCCTTCGATGGTGTAGTGACAGTCATTGTGGTATTTTTCTACATGTGTTAGGAGATTCTCAACTTTGTGTGTCATCTATCGTTTCTAAAAGTGGAGAAGACTCTGCAATCATAACAAGAGGAGAACTTCCGGGTGATTGTTATTCTTCCCAATTAGAACCAGAAAATATTGATATAACTCTAAACAACCTCTCTTGGGAAAAGACAATGAATAATGAGTTAGATCAACTTCATAGACAAGTTGTGTGGAATCTTGTACCGTGCAAGTTCAAGGTCTATAATATTGGTTCTATATGTGTATCCAGGAATAGGGAAGATTATTTAGACAGTTTCAGAGATAATCTCAGGCTCATTCCTCAAGGACACTCACAAGTTGAAGAATTTGAGTCTAAAGACGTTTGTTACTACATAATGCTCCTTGTCCTTTCAACCTACTTATAACTATAAAAAGTCCTATGTAACAAGCGCTTCCAGGAACAAAAGAAGAAGAATATCTGCTCATGTGTCTTACCATAGAAAGTCACTATGGGATAAACAAGGGGAGCTTTTTGGCCCCATCGTTTCTACCTAACCCTAGACGTTCGCATTCCCATGTTTGTCTTGAGAAAATGGGGATTTGCGTCTTTTGGCTCAAGGAATGTATTTTTGGTTATCTTTTGTTTTTATCTATATAAATCTCTAAAAATACAAAAGCTTTTGTTTGTCCAGGGTTTTAGTCGTTCGCAAACGTGAGTCTCAAAATTTTATGTTCCATGGCACCTGTTACTAGATGCAGCACAAGCAGGAATGCAACTCTGGCAGCTAATGTACGTCGGTGTACTGGAATTCCCTCCACAAGTTTGAAGAAAGTGAAGGCTACAATTAATGGTAAAAATCCTTCCTTAAACTGGTTCTTGTCTTCTTATCAAAGTGATGAAAATTTCAGGAACCTGGTAAAAGATTTCATCATCAAAAGAAACAGCTTAAAATCTCGGATCACTGCATCCTTAGAAGATATAATTCACTATGAAAATGTTGTCTCAGTCTACAAACACTGTACGAAAACTAGAAAAAGAACTTAGTAAGTTGACAGTGTTTTCAAAAGATTTGGAGGAGTTCTCTGAAGAAACTTTGGAAAAGTTCATTAATGCCTAGTACGTCTTCTTTTTGGATTAGTTGGAAGAATAACTAGTGCTTTGAATAGCGAAGATTGTGACTACACATAGCTATTTTTGTTTTCATCTTCTAACGATTGTTTTTTAGGTTTATTGGTTTTAAATTCTAAAAATATTTGGAGGATGATATTATTGCAGTATTAATCTGTTTTGAAGTATTGCAATATTTTATGGGATATGTATTGTTTGCGTCCGTGAACTTGAAGGTCCCATATTGTGTCAAAAGTAAAGTCGTTCATAAATTGATATTCGTATTGATGAAAGGACGAATGGACTTTTTACAATTACAAAATTTATGCCTATGCAGTCATTTATTTGATGGAAAATAGAATGAAATCTTTTGTTTGACAAGGATAAAGTCTATTATGTCGTTATGCAAATAGTGATGGAAAATAGAATAGATCCTTGTATGTTATCTACGATATTGATCCATTTTGTTATGTTTTACCGTGAAGGCTCCATTGTGTATCTTATGTTGAGCACCTTACAACTATGTCGATTATTATTGCCCTTGTTGGTTGTTCCATGAGATGTTATAAGTTGAGCATTCTTGAACTTAATTAATCATCTTGATTGGTTATTTAGTTATTTGCTCCGAAAGTCTTCTTTTGTCGAGCAAAATCTTTTGACAATTAAATTGATTGCTTTGGTGATTAGTTTGGTTGTGTATTCCAATTAGATTAATTATAAGTTCTCTTGTAATTAATCTGGTTGAGTTTTTCATATATTCCACAAGTTCTTGTGTTGAGTATATGAACGGATATACTAATCATGTTCTATTGGTTGATTTAGTCGTATATTCCGTAAGGTTTTCCTTATGTTGAGTATTTGAACGATTAAGGTAGTCATCTCCGTGTGGTTATCTTAGTCGTAGCTCCGTGAATTTTCTTATGTTGAGCACAATCAATTAAATTGATCACTTTTGTGGTTTGATTTAGTTATGTATTCCGATTAGATTAATCATAGGTTTACTTGTGATTAATTTGGTTGAATTTTGGATATAAAAAATCATTTCCATGGTTTTTGGTGTCCAATTAAAAAATCCTTCTTTTCTTTCGAAATTAAGGTCGCTCCTGTTGTTCTTTCGGTAATGACATCAAATGGGGGAGAGTTCTTTTGAACTTGTGCTTAACGGTAATATCTTGCGGGGTGTGCGGCTGTGGAATTTTATAAGGGTTATTTTGTATCTTAAAACTCCTTGATGATTGCATTTAGCTTCGGCTTTATGATTGCATCTAAATTAAGTTGGTATGTATTTTTCTTTTAATCTATGAAATGTCTCTTGTGGAAATTTCATTATGATCCCGTTCTTTTACCTTTGCCAATTTTATTGACAAAAAGGGGGAGAAATAATGTAGTTCACACTACAGATACATATGGTTTTCGGATCATTGTGTAAGGGAGAGTGGTTTCTATGATCGAGATGGAGTATTGACTAAGGGGGAGTGATACATATCACCATAGTATTGTTGTTAAAGTCGTGATGCAATTGTACTTTGATGTTACATAATGATACTATGACACTGTATAATAATGATCGAGAATCTCGATTTCTCTCATTGTTATAGCTACGGATCTTCAACAACGGTGGTGCTAAACTTACAACCTTTGGGATCATTGGAGTACTTGGAAGGACGAAGATTTCAAGGAACATTGAAGATTAGACTACGGAATAGGAGCCACTAAAGTTTATCTTTTTTGTATTCCATATGTATTAATAGTTTTATCACTAAAATTGACAAAGGGGGAGATTGTTAGAGCATAGCTCGGTCGACCTCGCATGCGTTGCTATATCAAGCATGTTTGTCAATGTTAGTGATGAAAACTATGAGTCTTGATTTCTAGTCTATTATAGCTAAGTCTCGGACTAGGATAGAAAAGTGTAGTTGAGCTCAAGGACTTCATGGAGATTCATCATACAACGACGAAGATCTACTCAAGGAACCGTGGAACTTCATCAACAAAAAGGTATGTGGAGACTTGAACTTATCTATCACTCAAAAGTCTATCTATTCCATCTCCTACTTCTTATGAGACAAAAAGTCGTATGCTATATAGACTGGATCATACACATTTGACATTTCGGGTTGAGTATTCACTACTTATCTTTTTCTCGAAATCATGTGTTGGTAAAGTGTTTCTCTTTGATCAACTTTATCTTCACCTAGTGACAAAAGTCATGAAAAGTTTCAATTACTCTGAGAATTGCTCTGACGTGAAACGGTCTGTGAATAACGGCTATATAACGTCCTCTGAGAATGTCTCAATGATTGGATTGAGAGTTTAGATTACATAACCATGTATTCCTTAATCCGAAGTTTTTGAACTTTGTTGATTGAGAGAAACCGGAGGAATTGGCTTTGCCAAGTCCACGAACTCAGTTTGCGAACTCAGTCCGCGAACTGACTGAAGTTCTCTTGCCGAGAATTTCTGCTGGAATTTTCCAAAAACTCGTTTGCATGTTTAGTTCGCGAACTCAGTCCGCGAACCTAGTCCCTGAACTGGCGGAAGTCTCTTTGCCGAGATTTTCTGCTGAATTTGGAAAACTCTGCCGGTAGCCTTAAGTCCGCGAACTTGTTTGTGATCTTAAGTGGTTATGATCCAAAGATGTGCTCTGAACATGAAACTTAAATTACTAAGGAATGCTTTATGCAAACCTTGGCTCTAAAGTTCATGAGCCGATTCAATCGAATCGAATCATCTTTGTTTCAATTGTGTCTTGTGTAGTTACATAAGATCTCATAGCAATTGAACAACTCTCTAACTAGTTAATTTGAGTTAATTGAACTAGTTATGGTGTAGAAGAACTAGGTTAATATGAATTGCTCATATGGTTAACCTTTTGGGTTACTATGTTGAACCAACATACACGTACACTTTTGGGCATGGTTTTAACAAACCCAGTAAACGTCTACCCAAGTGTGTGTGATAAGCTAAGTTTTCGATCTAATGGTTGAGAAATATTAGCTTGAATATAAATCATATTTTCATCTAACGGTGAATATGGATTGCTTTGTAACTAAGGCAAAACCCTGATTTGAAGGCTATATAAAGGAGACATCTAGCACTCTGCAAAACTAATCCACACACGGATGTGTGATATTAGTGCTCTCGCTAGAGTCGATTCTCCTTTAACCTTTGGTTTTCTTTTCTAAAATCAGGTTAACGACTTAAAGACTCCATTGGGATTGTGAAGCCAGACCGATACTACTTTTATCGTAGTTGTGTGATCTGATCTTGCATCTTCTATCGTACGAGTACAATCTATTGATTGGCTTGAGATCGTGAGAGTTCTCTGATAGGGAAGATAAAGAAGTCACAAACATCTTCGTCTCACTGTTTGTGATTCCTCGACAAACCGCTTGTGTAGTGAAGAAGGATTGTTGATAGGTGATTGATTAATCTAGGCTGTTATTCGAGAATATAAGACCGAATTATCAATTGGTTCATGTTCACCTTGATTTTATATCTTAAGACGGAACAAAAACCTAGGGTTTTTCTGTGGGAGACAGATTTATCCTTTGATAGACTTTCCAGTGTGAGACAGATTTGTTTATTATCAAGTCTGCGATTTTGGGTTGCAGCAACTCTTAGTTGTGGGTGAAATCAGCTAAGGGAATCAAGTGCGCAGTATCCTGCTGGGATCAGAGGCGTAAGAGTACAACTGTACCTTGAATTAGTGGGAGACTGATTGGGGTTCAAATATAGTCAAGTCCGAAGTTAGCTTGTAGTACGCTAGTGTCTGTAGCGGCTTAATACAGTGTGTATTCAATCTGGACTAGGTCCCGGGGTTTTTCTGCATTTGCGGTTTCCTCGTTAACAAAACTTCTGGTGTCTGTGTGATTTCTTTTCCGCATTATATTTTATATAATTGAAATAATACAGGTTGTGCGTTAAGATCATCAATTGGAGATCCAACCTTTGGTTGTTGATTGATATTGAGTGATCCTTGGATACTGGTCTTTGGTACCGTCCAAGTTATTCCTTGTATTTGATAAAGACTCGCTATTGTTTTTAGATTGAGTAAAAATCAAATCAAGTGAGAGATATTAACTCCTTGAGATACTTTAATCTAGATTGAGTCTGACTATCTAGTTGATTCTCTAGCAAAGTATTTCGGAGTTAGTCCATACAGATTGCTAAGCAAAATATTGGGTGGTGTTGTTAGACCCCCGCTTTTTCAAAAAAATCACATGGATTTGTATCCTAAACATCGACATAAATTAATCTCAATGCCAGTTACGAACAAAGATACAATTTTAATCGAATTGAATCAACATAAGAAAATCTTACGGAGTGTATCGTGCAGTAATAACACAAAAGTGTGTTCACAGGTAGGGGTGCACATATCCTACCCTTACCCTCCAATCCTACCCTACCCGCCAGTTTTTTAACCGTATCCTATCCTATCCACTATTTGGCGGGTAGGGTGACGGGTAAACATTATTTCATCCGCCAGTTAGCGGGTAGAGTGACGGATATAATCCGAAATTATCCTACCCTACCCGTCTTCAAAAATGAACGAAGGAAGACTGATGAGCAATATTAATCAGTTAGAGAATGCATACTTCTCGATGAGGTCCCAAATTGAGCTTTCAGAAACTGATTCTTCCACACGGGCGGATATAGATTTACTAAACAAATCACAAAATGAGAATGAGGAGCCGCTTCCAAAACAAAAAACTATGGATTATGGACCATCGCCTCGGGTCATTTTTTTATGGGTTGTGCAAGTATGCCCGCTATGATAAGCTCGAATTACGGGCTACATTGAGAAGTTCAGATCTACTTAATTCTTCAAATGTAATTTGCTCTTTGGGTTTTGATCGGGATGAGGAATACTTCGCGGCTGCTGGTGTATCAAAGAATATCAAGATCTTTGAGTTCAATGCCCTTTTAAATGATTCAGTCGATATTCACTATCCGGTAGTTGAGATGTCAAGCAAATCTAAGCTGAGTTGTGTTTTTTGGAATAACTACATCAAGAACTATTTGGCTTCAACTGATTACAATGGTGTTGTTCAGGTGGGTCTTTCTTTTGCATTATGATGTTTATTTATGTATGTATCTATCTATCTTTTTGGTGTAACGGAGGTATTCCAAGGGTCTTAGCCCTGATAAGACTATCTGCACAGGTACAGGTTGCTATAAACCTGCACATCCGTAAGAAGTCCTCGGAGAATTTAATAATACTCAACTTGTTTGTGCCCCTGATTTGATTCGTCGCCCACACAGTTATTGATGCATGTTGGTCTGACTAATTACTGTTCTAGTTACTTCATATGTTATCCTTGCTTATATGCCTATATGAGCACAAGATTATTGTCGAGCAAATATATCTAAATATCTGTATTTTCTGGAACAATATGAACTACTGTGTACTAATTTTAAGGTGACTTTTCACTCAACAGTAGTTTCCTTTATACTCATTTGGTTCACAATGGATGAAGTGAGTTTAGGTAAAAAGTCACCAAAACATTCATATTTGATAATCATGGAGTATATAATATAAACGGTATCCTTGTTAGTCATGCATGTTTTAATTTGATGTTTATAAACAGTATCCTTGTTGCTCTTGCATGTTTTTGTATGATGTGTATAAAGAGTTTCCTTGTTACTCTTGCATGGTTTTATTTGATGTGCGTGACGGATACAACTATGTGACGTAAATACTGGTCAAAAAAACGGTTATACCCGCCACCCTACCCTACCCGACCCGCCAGAGAATGGGTTGGGTAGGATCTTACCCGTTTAATGGCGGGTAGGGTGGCGGGTAAAAATTTTCTTAACCGCCAGTAAACGGGTAGGGTGGCGGATATAGGCCATATCCTACCCACCCTACCCGTTGTGCAGCCCTATTCACAGGTAGATCGATACTGGTAAAAATTCTCAAATAGTTTGTTCTATTTTTAGTTTATAAAAACATAATAGATTTAACTTCTGAGCATACATGAGATACTAGTTCAATTTACAAAAAGTAAAGGACACATATATCTCCTAAGACTTTGCAATATTTTAAATCAATAATGTATGTCATACTGCAAGTTCATCTTCCAAAAACTCTAGAATTTAAATAAATAAATCTAAAAACATGCAAGATGAAAAAAGTTGGAAATAGCTTGTGTAGTTACAATTTGTGCTATACTAAACCCTAGTTCTCCTTCTCAAAATCAATAATAAATTCTCACAAGAAGTTTCCTAGAAACACGTCAGATTATTGTTAATAGCCTAAGCGGAGAATTGCTTCTCATATTGTTGAAGAACTCGTTAATAATGGGATCATTCAGTTCTTCCAAGTCTTCATAAATGTCAGTTAACTTACTAAGTTCGGTTCTTAGCTTACACAGGGTGGTCTTTGACTGATCCAGTATGTGTTCATAGTAAGTTATCTCGTTCGAAGACCGATGATTCGATATTTCAAATCATTCTTCCTTCGTTAGGTGTGAAATGTGATATTGTACTTGGTCGTTCAAATCAGACCTCTATTTCACAAAGTTCTTCACTGTAGCCCTAAAATCATTATCCTAAAGACAAATAGATAAAAGACAAGTTGAGGAAGAACTTGTTTCTTCTCCATGAGATTTTTCCTTTATGATCCTTGATGATTTGAATCCTTCACATTGGTAAACATTCACATCTTCTACTGCATCATTTTTGGTGATACCTCTAGTTATAGGAGCCATGATCTTATTTTCTCAAGAAGACAAATATAGGGAAGTAACCCTAAATAAGAGAAATGACCATCTTAAGAGGGTCCGCGAACCAATACGGCTTTAGTAGCATGTCGTCTGTAAGCCATAAAAAATACAAATTCCGAAAACTTTTTATTATACTAATTATCAGTTACTTATCCTCATGAAGGTCATTGTTACGTCAACATAAGATTGAAACATATTCTTAGATCAAATAAACATGGTTTAAAGCACAAGAGTAAATATTTCAAAAATTACATACTATAAATACATGATGGAACACAACTATGCATTCTAGACTTTGGAGCTAGCTCAAAAAGATCACATACATAATATGTCCATGAGATTATAATGAGGTTTTTCACATAAAATTAGCAAACTTTATAAAAGTTCAAGTCGACTTGAGTAACCTTGTCATCACAACGAGTATTGCGATCAATTTTTGTGCAAGCCTCATTTTCTCAAGCTAAACATTGAGGTGGCACTCATTACTACAATTAAGTAGTGATGGAGTGAGTAGGACACTCACCACTTATGTCACTAGGTGACTTAACAAGGTTATTTGTATATTCGGGATTTTTACCTTTTCTAGTTCGTCTTCTTCTCTGTTTATCTCTATTTGAGAATTCCGAACTATGCTTCAATAATTGACTCATTCTCTGCATGTCATTCAGAGGTTTAACAATCTTCTTGTTATTCTTCTTGAATTTCCAGCATTTTTCTTGAGCATGGTTCTTACTTCCGCAAAAGAAGCAATGCAGAGAGGCCACATCTTTAGAAGGCTTAACTACCTGTTTATCACAATGAACTGTTTCCACTTGACATGAACCATCTGGAAAAAAGCAGTTGTTGGTGATTGAGGTCTTTCTGGTGAATCCAATACCATTTGTGTTCCCAAAGGACTTTTGCGCAAACAACATAGCTGAGATTTTGTCTGAGCTTCCCGGGAGCCTTTGTAAATCACGCTTGAGGGTATCAATCTCATTATCTTTTACACCATTCTAGTGAAATTTTCATTAAGTTTATCCAACTCTAGATTTTTCACTTGAAGAGATTATTCGAGTTTTTCTACACCTTTCTTCAAACGTAGGTTTTCTCGGTGAATTTCTTCACTTTTATTCAAGAAATCTAAAATCTCATTTTCTGACTCGGAATCAGAGACCGAATTGGAATCAACCGATATTTATGCACAAGGGGCTGAATTTTCTGTCTGATTTTCAGAAGTAATCTCATCAGAGTTATCAAGTGAAACAATTAGAGAATTATTTCTTTGAAGAGAACTTCCGTCTTGAATAATTAAATCATCTTGGATCTCGGTTCGGGAGCGCCGCTTTCCAGAATTTTTGTCCTTCCTTAGGATATTTTTGACTTGATGTGTGATCATAAATATATTCTCTTCATCGTGATCAAAACAACATTCGTCATCCCAAGACAAGCTTTCCTTTGAAGAAGTTTCACTTGCTTTGGTTTTGGCTTCAAGTGCAAAAATGATATCCTTATCCATTTTGTGCTCGTGTTCAAATATTTTCAACTTCCCAACGAGACTATTTCTGGAAAGAGTTTCAAGGTTATTCCTTCCATGATGGCATCTTTCTTAGACTCGTATCTTGCTGGTAAAGATCAGAGAATTTTCATCACAATGTCCTTTTGGGGAA
The DNA here is from genome assembly GCF_003573695.1 of Papaver somniferum. NCBI lineage: Eukaryota > Viridiplantae > Streptophyta > Magnoliopsida > Ranunculales > Papaveraceae > Papaver > Papaver somniferum. Next base: position 115,905,274 of record NC_039358.1, read on the forward strand.
TAGTCTTCCCTAATGCAAAACACGCATTAACAATTCCAGACACCTTTTGATTAAATTCATCAAACGAATCTTCATCAAACACACAAGGATTTTCCCAGTCAGAATTTAGGTTTTGAAGCCTAGCTTCTTTCTCTGGGATATCTCCTTCAAATACTATTTCTAAGATATCCCAAGCATCTTTAGACGCAGTGCACGAAGTCACATGGTGCTGAAGATCTTGGATTATGGCGTGGATAATAGCATTTAACCCGTCAGAATTATGCTTTGCAGCACTTATCTCGGTTTCGCTATATTATCCTAATGGCTTCGCAACAACGGTTTCGTTTATAACAATTGTTGGAGGAACGTATCCTGTAACCACAAGTTTCCATGTATGAAAGTCACAGGCTTGTAGAAAGGAACGCATAACAAATTTTCACCATAAGTAATTTGTGTCATCAAAGGCTGTCGGTACGTTTATCGAGATTGTACTCTTGTCCATATAGTCAGATTGCTTCAAACGCAGACTTATTAGGTATTATACGTGTTTTCCTGCTCTGATACAAATTGAAAAAGTGGGGGTACCAAAATACACCACCAACTTTTTTCTGAGGCCAAGCACTATGGTGCAGGGCATCCCTTCCCTATCCCTCAAATAAAGGGAAGGGATATGGGTCATAAGGCATCTCTACTATGGTGCCCTTTTATCCCTTCCCTACATGATACAGAAACTCAGGTTCCGTATGAATAGTGCGATATGGAAAATGAGTTTCCGTCATAGTCAACTCGTTGACTTGATCGTGACGGATACTGGGTTTCCATCACGGGGGCATAAAGTTACAGAACTCGATCTTTCTTCTCATTTCTTCTTCTTCTTCTTCTATATTTTATTTCTCCCTAAAACCCTCTTTTCCCCCATTCAATTTGATTAGTCTCTGGTGCGATCCAGGATCTGAAATTTAATGAGTTTGCTCCTTACTACGTAATGAAGCTTTTCCCTTAATCAATTTCGACTTTCATCAACTAAATCTTTTAAGGTCAGTGATTTTAGGATTAGGGTTTATATATAATTTGATTTTGATTTTGATTAATTTGTAGATATTAGGTTGAATATCATGTCTGTTAGGTATGTGGTATGAAACTTTGAGATGCTTTTGATTGAATTTATCATACTTTGTTGATTGAATTAAAGTGTATGTTGTTAAGGAATGATTTTTGATTGAGATATTGTATTGTTATTGATAATTTTGGATTGATGATTGATTAAGATTAATATGTTTGTTGTCTAGGATTGCATGTTGATTGAGAAATTGTATTGGAATGGTTAATTTTGGATTGATTGATGATTTTGTTGTAATGTGATAGACAATGTGGCTAAGTATGCATGGATGATTATGTGTCTAAGGATTTTATTTTAAATACATTAAAACAATTTTTTGTGATGATTTTGTGTATATGTGTTTGTAGATGTATTCCGAAAATTTTCAACGTATTATGGATGAGAGAGTACCGGTTTCTTCAAAAGATAATAGTGATCATAAAATTATACTCAGAAAGCTAGAAGAAGATAGGACTAAAGCAAAGAAACATCGAAGTAGCATAAGTAGTCTTCACGAATTATATACCGAAGTTAGTAGATTCCCACGTGTTAGACAAATTGTATATGAGTGTGGGTTTGGTTCCATTTTCAAAATTCATTATCCAAAAATACAAGACAACTGCCTAACTACTGGTATATTTGAAAGGTGGTGTCACACCACCAATACATTTCACTTCCCTAGTTTTGAAATAGGGTTTACCCCATTAGACTTCACACAACTTATCGGAATTCGTATTGGCCAAGGAACTCCTATTTCATTGGAAAAAATGAGTACCGACCAATTGCATCAGATTGCACCCGAAACCATAGATTGTTTTCTCCCATATATAGACGTGAAATCTACAACAAGAAGAAGGAGAGGACAAAATTTAAGAGAAATAATAGGAATACAAGAAGTTAGACAAGAAGACCTAGTCGATTTGAGAAAAAAAGTTGTGAGTAGAAATGGGATCAAAGTTAGTTTGATTAAACTGTTTCTTGACCATAGATTCGTCCAAGCCAACGATGTTATATTTGAGGAACAAATTGCAAGGTGGTTTTTAATGTGGTGTTTTGGGAATGTCCTTTTCCCAAACAAGAATGATGTTGTTGAGATTCAATGGCTACGTATAACGAGGGATTTGGAAGTGCTCAGTGAATATGATTGGGGTTCGGCGTTGTACAACAGTATGTTATGGGGATCGAGTACTGGAGTAACGAGCCCCTCACCTGAGTTTTGTTTCTTTTTGTATCCATTGATGGTAAAAATTCATACCCACTTGCAAATTTACTTTCTTTACTTGTTTATTATTGCTTACCATATGATGCAATTAGTCGTTAATAATATGTAATAATCTTGCATCCTTGGTTTTGGTCATATTTCCGATGTCTATTTCCCTTTTTAAGGCTGGAACATGTGTTGGTTCAAGATCCGTGGCCGGCGGGTAGGTTATATGATGAAGACCAAAGAAACTTGGATAGAGGCGCACACAGTGATACCGGTTCCCATTCATTGATTGTTGTGCGCAACCAAATAGACAACTTCTCGTTCAAATCTGTAGTATGGTCGTCGTGGGAGGACAGTCAATGGAAAATAAACCCCGAGGTGGTAGAAGCGAAACAAATCTCTGAAACACGGAGGATCTTTTACGATCCTTTTGGTCACAACGCCTTGTACCTGGGGGAACGGTGTCTCAAGCAAGTTCTTGGAATCACAGTAATCCCGTGCAATTCTCCTGATTCAACAGTAGACATCAACACCCACTACTTGTACGCCGACACAACACGTAACACCTTGCATTATGACGAAGTACAAGATTATGAGTACAAGTTGTGGTGGAGCAACATGAGAATTGGGAAGTACACAGGTACAATTTGTTAGAGCATAGATCGGTCGACCTCGCATGCGTTGTTATATCAAGCATGTTTGTAAATGTTAGTGATCAAAACTATGAGTCTTGATTTCTAGTATATTATAGCTAAGTCTCGGACTAGGATAGAAAAGTGTTGTTGAGCTCAAGGACTTCATGGAGATTCATCATACAACGACGAAGATCTACTCAAGGAATCGTGGAACTTCATCAACAAAAAGGTATGTGGAGACATGAACTTATCTATCACTCAAAAGTCTATCTATTCTATCTCCTACTTCTTATGAGACAAACAGTCGTATGCTATATAGACTGGATCATACACATTTGACATTTCGAGCTGAGTATTCACTACTTATCTTTTTCTCGAAATTGTGTGTTGGTAAAGCGTTTCGCTTTGATCAAGTTTATCTTCACCTAGTGACGAAAGTCATGAAAAGTTTCAATTACTTTGAGAATTGCTCTGACGTGAAACGATCTGTGAATAACGGCTATATAACGTCCTCTTAGAATGTCTCAATGATTGGAATGAGAATTTAGATTACATAACCATGTATTCCTTAATCCGAAGTTTTCAAACTTTGTTGATTGAGAGAAACCGGAGGAATTGGCTTTGCCAAGTCCGCGAACTCAGTTTGCGAACTCAGTACGCGAATTGACGGAAGTTCTCTTGCCAAGAATTTCTGCTGGGATTTTCCAAAAACTCGTTTGCGTGTTTAGTCCGCGAACTCAGTCCGCGAACCTAGTCCGCAAACTGGCGGAAGCCTCTTTGCCGAGATTTTCTACTGAGTTTGGAAAACTCCGCCGGTTGCCTTAAGTCCGTAAACTTGTTTGTGAGCTTAAGTGGTTATGATCTAAAGATATGCTCTGAACATGAAACTTAAATTACTAAGGAATGCTTTATGCAAACCGTGGCTATAAAGTTCATGAGTCGATTCAATCGAATCGAATCATCTTTGTTTCAATTGTGTCTTGTGTAGTTACATAAGATCTCATAGCAATTGAACAACTCTCTAACTAGTTCATTTGAGTCAATTGAACTAGTTATGGTGAAGAAAAACTAGGTTAATATGAATTGCTCATATGGTTAACCTTTTGGGTTACTATGTTGAACCAACATACACGTACACATTTGGGCATGGTTTTCACAAACCCAGTAAACGTCTACCCAAGTGTGTGTGACAAGCTAAGTTTTCGATCTAACGGTTGAGAAATATTAGCTTGAATCTAAATCAGGTTTTCATCTAACAGTGAATATGGATTTCTTTGTAACTAAGGCAAAACCCTAATTTGAAGGATATATAAAGAAGACATCTAGCATTGTGAAAAACTAATCCCCACACGTCTGTGTGATACTAGTGCGCTCGCTAGAGTCGATTCTCCTTTAACCTTTGGTTTTATTCTCTAAAACCAGGTTAACGACTTAAAGACTTCATTGGGATTGTGAAGCCAGACCGATACTATTTTTATCGTAGTTGTGTGATCTGATCTTGCATCTTTTATCGTATGAGTACAATTTATTGATTGGTTTGAGATTGTGAGAGTTCTCCGATAGGAAAGATAAAGAAGTCACAAACATCTTCGTCTCACTGTTTGTGACTCCTCGACAATCCGCTTGTGTGGTCAAGAAGGATTGTTGAGAGGTGATTGATTAATCTAGGATGTTCTTCGGGAATATAAGACCGGATTATCAATTGGTTCTTGTTCACCTTGAATTTATATCTTAAGACGGAACAAAAACCTAGGGTTTTTCTTTGGGAGACAGATTTATCCTTTGATAGACTTTTATGTGTGAGACAAATTTGTTTATTATCAAGTCTGCAATTTTGGTAGTTGTGGGTGAGATCAGCTAAGAGAATCAAGTGCGCAATATCCTGCTGGGATCAGAGGCGTAGGAGTACAACTGTACCTTGAATTAGTGGAATACTTATTGGGGTTCGACTATAGTCCAGTCTGAAGTTAGCTTGTAGTAGGCTAGTGTCTGTAGCGGATTAATACAATGTGTACTCAATCTGGACTAGGTCCCGGGGTTTTTCTGCATTTGTGGTTTCCTCGTTAACAAACTTCTGGTGTCTGTGTTATTCCTTTTCCGCATTATATTTTATCTAATTGAAATAATACAGGTTGTGCGTTAAGATTATCAATTGGAAATCCAACCTTTGGTTGTTGATTTATATTGATTGATCCTTGGATATTGGTCTTTCGTACCGTCCAAGTTATTCCTTGTATTTGATAAAGACTCGTTATTGTTTTATCTTGAGTAAAAATCAAATCAAGAGAGAGATATTAACTCCTTGAGATACTTTAATCTAGATTGAGTCTGACTGTCTAGTTGATTCTCTAGCAAAGTATTTCGGAGTTAGTATATACAGATTGCTAATCGAATTATTGGGTGGTGTTGTTAGACCCCCGCTTTTTCACAATTGAACACGAAGGAAACAAATATGTGTACGGTACTAAATATGCGGGGGTCTAACAACCACACCCAACAATTCGTTTGGCAATCTGAGAGGACTTACTCCAATATACTTTCTAGAGAATCAACTAGACAGTCAGAATCAATCTAGAGTAAAGTATGTCAAAGAGTTTAATATCTCTATTTCTCAATTCAATCCGCAATCAAACAAATAGGAATTTGCGAGCCCGATTGAATATAAGAAATAACTTGGACGGTATCAAAAACCAATATCCAAGTGTCAATTAATTTAATCAACAACCAAAGGTTGGATTCCCAATTGATTGAACCTACGCACAACCTGTGATATTTGAATTATAAAGATAAACAATATAATGCGGAAAAGAAAAAACACAGACACCAGAAATTTTGTGAACGAGGAAACTGCAAATGCAGAAAAAACCCGAGACCTAGTCCTGAATAAACACACACTGATTATAAGCTGTTACACCAAATTCCTACTACCTATTCGGACTAGATGTAATACCTCCTTCAGTTGTATTCAAGCACTTATAAAACTCCTAGCAGAACACCGATTCTCATTAGGAATTCTTCTCGGAAATCTTCTAGCAGAACCCAAGGATCTCTTTAGAAGATAAAACAACACGATTTATACGATTCGATCTTTTATTTACACAAAACACCGGATTGATTTCCCTTTAGATGTAAATCAAGGTTTCGAAAATCTTGTGTTTGTTTTGAACAACTACCAGATAAAAGTAGAGATACCGAAACAAACTTGTATATTAGGGTTTTAACTTACAATCAGTATGCGTACACACAAGGAGTCCGTGAACCTGATTTTCGTAAGTGAAAGATCAATTTCCAAGTTAAGAAAACCCTAATAATTCTACAACAAGAACAACTAGAATAAATCTAGAGATATCTTGTTTAAAACTTCTTAAGGATTTTTACGAGATACCTTAATCGAAGTTTTCTTTCTAGCTTCCTATTTCGGCTAACAAGTGTTGGTATACGATCGAAAACTGAAATCTATCAAAACCTAGGGTTTATGATCAACAACTCTTGAATGGTTTTATAACAGAAGAGAAAACCTTAGAATAGACAAGAGGTGAAAAACCTAGATTACAAGTTGTATAATCAATCACAAAGATTAAACCCAACCTGGCTTTGTGATCCCCAATACAAAGACTTTTATCTCACTCTTTTCACGAAGAACATAAGACATGGAAAACAACCTTATGAGCTTACACAAATTTTCCAAAAGGGATAAAAAAACGTTTAGCACTCACGAAACCTTTATTTATAGTGAAGGTAGATTGAAAGCTAAGCAAAGTTATTTTCCTTTTTCAAGACTCTCCTAATTTTGGGAGTCTTTCCTAAGTTACAACTGTTGCCAAAATAATTAAATAAATAATTAATTTAGCAAATACTGTATTTATGTGAATAAATCACAAATTAAATTAGGAAGGAATCACAAACACTTTAATATGGGAATCAAAGATGTTTGGAGTAATACCTAACTTGCCTAGATAAGGAAACATCACCAACTTGACTAAAAAAGACTTCTAGCCACGTAATTGGGCTCAAGTCCGTGAACCGTTACAAACAGTTCATGGATAGTTTTCTACTAACGAACTGTAACAGTTTCACCAACACTTAAAACTGTTACTTTAATAAATCATTCATAACTTCATCGTTATAACTTGGAATTTAGTGATTCTTGGCTCGTTGAATTCGTAAGATCATTCACTATAACATGAGAACCTTTCCAGGGATAAAGGTTATTGACACAAGAGTCGTGGCTCAAGTAACCTCGAGTATATATACATAAATGTACATTAACCGTCATAGGAATTGTTCCATAGAGTGAGCATTTGTTTTGATAGATTAGAAAGGTAAAATTGAACAAGAATCCAAATGAAATCAATCACCACATACCTTTATTGATGAAGTCCTTGTTGATGTTTTCTTGTAATCTTCAGTCTTCAACCTTCAAGAATAGCTCTTCTTAGACCTAATCTAGTCTGAAACTATCTTTAGTATACTAAATAAAGAATGTATTTTGGAAACTAAAATTGACAACAACTTGACATACCAACGCTAGTGGGTTCAACCGAGAAATGCTCTAACAATCTCCCCCTTTGTCAATTTTATTGACAAAACCATTTTACATATGGATTGTACTTGTTAAAGGCCTTACAACTCCAAAATCCGACATGCTTGATTTCCTTGGTTCTTCAACTATGCGTGTGTTCATCATGTACTTGTTGAAGATCCATCATAGTATTATTACACAACATCAAAGTTCAATTGTATCACAACTTTGACAATAATACTACGGTGATATGTATCACTCCCCCTTAGTCAATACTCCATCTAGACATGTAAACCACTCCCCCTTACATAATGATCCGTAAACCATATGTATATGTAGTGTGAACTACAAAATAATTCTCCCACTTTTTGTCAATATAAATTGGCAAAGGTACGAAAACTAGTGGGATCCTAATGAAATTCTCATAGATATACTTCATGACCAAAAGAGAACAACATATCAACTTTGTTTAGATGCGATCATATAGCTGAAACTAAATGCATTCATCAAGGAGTTAATGAAGATACAAGAAAACTCCTACATGTTCCACAACTGCTTCTCCCCTCAAAGATATAGCAATTAAGCACAAGTTCATTTAATAACTCTCCCCCATAAAATGTCATTCCCGAAAGAACAATAACAGTGACCTTACTCAAGAGAGAAGGATTTATGTATTGGATTTTAGAAATCCCACAAGGAGATACGAGCTAAGGACCAATCATTGAAAGTTTCTCATGAGATCGTGTTACTAAAAAAAATTAGAACTATCTCATGGTAAACAATACAAAATATGTAATCATGAATATCAAGTATTGTGATCATCTTTTCCAAGATACAAACTTGTAAAAACAAGAATTGATATGCTTAGAAGGAAGAATAACCTTTTCCACAAGGATTTACACCAAGAATGGTTACCATAAGAGTATGAAAAAAAATAATTTCTTTGACAATAAAAACCAACATCCAATGGCTTTGATTATTGCTTCTGACCTGTTATTTTTAAGAATTTTAATCACAAATCAAGTTAGGTAATTGAGAATCATACGTGTGGTATTAGCCATATTCATCTTAACCATAACTAGTTCAAATGACTCAAATGAAACTAGTTAAAGAGTCGTTCAATTGCTATATTCTCATAGAAGTATACAAGAACACAATCGAAACAAAATCGGTTTGATTCACTCGAATCAATTCATGAACATTATAGCCACGGTTTGCAAGATTGCATTCCTTATTTTATAAATGTTTAGGTTCATGTACACAACCGATTTTAGAAAGTAACCACTTAAGTATGCGTACTGGTATGCGTACTTAAGTAACCGAATTTGAGTTTGTTTTGGTTTTCAAACTCAGCAGAAATTCACGGACGTGAACTTTCCGCCAGTATGTGTACGGGTACGCATAATTTGGTAACTGGTTTGAGTTGGTTTTGATTTCCAAACTCACCAGAAATTCACGGACGTGAACTTCCGCCACTATGCGTACGGGTACGCATACTTAGCCAGTCTCCATCAACCATTTAATACACACACAAGTATGTATACATTTGGTTCCCAGTTTTGGACTTATACACAAATGTGCTTAACACACTATGTTTATATCCAAACATGGTTACATGATTCAAAACTCTTAATTCAATCATTGAAACTTTCTTAGAGGATGTTATATAGTTATTATTCACAAACTATTTTTCATCAAAGCAATTTTCAAGTTATTGAAATAATCAACATGACTTTCGTCAAGAATATAAGATGAATCTAGATAAAGCAAAAATGCTTCCACATAGAAAAAAATACCCAACATAATATGTGAACCCCAATTCTTTTGCAATCCTCACCGCATTTACAAGGGCTTCTTGGTGAGGATGCACTTACAACACAATCAGGTTGTGTTGAGGTGAACAAAATCTTGTTCACCATAGATATGCGAAACAAAATCATGCATGGACTCTAGGAATTTAAAAACTTCCTTGAAACTTTCAATAACTGTTCCATACCTTTTTAAGATGTTATCCCTTGTCGAACTCTTGTCCGGGAGATCTTTCTTAATAGTACTCGTTGCTTTTTTGATCTTCTTTGGTACCCATTTCTGAGTAGCTTTTGGAGCAACATATTTCTTTTTCTCCCTAATATAATTATTTAACTTCTTGGAGGGAATACTAGAAGAACTGAAATTATGAGACTCAGTTTTTCTCCATTTTGGAACATCAGATCTTGTCATCTTAACAGAATCAGATCTGGTTATATCTCGTTTGAGATATCTGCAATTCCTTTGCAAGTGACCTGGTTTTCCACAATAAAAGCAACGTTTAGTAGATTGGAAAAAGTTATGTTTAGTGTTACTTGAATGTGTATGTGCTTGCTTTGGAACTTGACAGAATTTCCTCTTTTTGACATCGGCAGATGGTAGAGATACTTCACTTTTGTCAACCGTGGAAGGTTTTGGTTTAGAAGAATTTTTAGCTTTGACAAATTTTACCTCTTTGCAAATACCAGGAGCGTATATTCCTTCATATCCCAATCCTCGTGTATCACGATGAATCTACATGCTCCCAATATCGAGGTTAATTTTTCTGAGCTACTATTTCTAGACAAGCTCTCTTTTAAGCTCGAGTTTTCTTCTTCCAATCTTTTGACCTTTTCGAGTGCAATAACTAGATCATTCTTGGATGATTCACATTGAACTTTGAGATTTTCTCGTTCCGAATCAAATGACAAGTTCATCTCAATGTTCTCCAAGTTATCTAGCTTTGCTTGAAGAATATTTTCCCGATCCCGACCTCCGGCAATTTCTTCTTTAAGCTTTCGTATTTCGTTGAGATAATCTCTTGCACCAATAGAATCAAGTTGGTCTTGCAAGTCTTTATTCTGACTACGAAGTCTGTCATATTTAACTTTCTCACTGAAAATGGTGCTTTCAGCTTCCAAGAGTTTTTGATGACATTCCTTAAGAAGATTATTAACAACTGGATCTTTATGGAACACTTCTTCATCAGAAAAAGAATCAGTATCCGAAAGAACTTTTTCAGAATCCAATGCAACCTCGCATGCGTACTCTTGGTGATCATAATATTCGGGTCCATCATCAAGAGTAGGCAAAGCTGCAGTATATTCCGATTGTCTACGGCTCCAGTTAGGACATACTGAAGAAAGGTGCCCGAAATCGCGACAGTTAAAGCATTGCACATCATCATTAGGAGATGTTGCACCTTTAGAAAAACTCTTTTTCCTATCTCTCAAGATTTTTCTAAATTGTCGTGGAGTAACATCCTTAGCATCTGGCGAACCAGATTTATCCTTAGAGGATTCAGAATTGTTTGCAGCTTTAAAAGAAATCAGTTCTTTTCCAGACCGGTGTTCATTATCAAACATCTTTAACTTTCCAACAAGAGTATAACTGGAGAGTGTAGAAAGATCGTTTGCTTCTTCAATGGCATGTTTCTTAGACTCATATCTTGATGGTAGAGACCTGAGAATTTTGCACACAATAACTTTCTCCGCAATAGTTCTTCCTAACGAATATGAGGAGTTAACTATTTGTGAAAGTCTTTGGTTAAACTCATCAAAGGTTTCATCATCAGACATGCGAAGGTTTTCCTAGACAGAAGCTAGATTTTAAAGCCTTGCTTCTTTCTCTGCGGCATTCCATTCGAATACGGTTTCTAAGATATCCCAAGCATCTTTAGTATTTGTGCAAGTAGTCACATGATGCTGGAGATCTGGAGTTATGGCATGGATGATAGCATTTAAACCTTCAGAATTTTTCTTTGCAGCAAGAATCTCAAGATCATCATAATCACCAATATCCTTTGCAACAGTTACATCGTCTACTGTAACTAATGGAGGATTATTGCCATTAATAATACGAACCCATGATTGAAAATCTCGCGCTTTTATAAAAGCACGCGTAGCAATTTTCCACCATAAATAGTTCGTGCCATCGAAGGCTGGCGGTACGTTTATAGAGATAGCACTTCTGTCCATATCATATCGCTACAAACATGGACTTATAAGATCTTTAACGTGTTTGCCTGCTCTGATACCAATTGAAAATGCGGAGGTCTAACAACCACACCCAACAATTCGTTTGGCAATCTGAGAGGACTTACTCCAATATACTTTCTAGAGAATCAACTAGACGGTCAGACTCAATATAGAGTAAAGTATATCAAAGAGTTTAACATCTCTATTTCTCAATTCACTCCGCAATCAAACAAATAGGAATTTGCGAGCCCGATTGAGTATAAGAAATAACTTGGACGATATCAAAAACAAATATCCAAGTGTCAATTAATTTAATCAACAACCAAAGGTTGGATTCCCAATTGATTGAACTTACGCACAACCTGTGATATTTCAATTATAAAGACTAGTATAACACGCACGCGCGATGCGCCTGCCGAGATTGATATATAGCAAAACATGATTCTCTAGTAATTTATTTATTTCTAGTCATGCGATGTGCCTGCAGAGTGAACCTAATGCTTTAACAATCTCAAACTGCTGAAAAAGAAAGTGTTGACAGATTATTCTCAAACTGTTGAAAAAGAAAGAGTTACAGATTTTTCGGATCCTAAGTCAGGACTAACGGGGATAAAAACTGTAGAAATGATACATAAAACTACATAAAGAAAAGAAAAAAAAAACTACATAAAGACTACCATATACGATACCACATTTCAAGTTGGTTTTTGGTTAGTACTAAATCAATTATTAACATATACAAAAGAAGTTAGAGAAGATATTTGTATTCGATAATCATTTAACAGTCCACATCATTTAACTTTAAGAAGTCTGGGCATTAATCTCAGCATCAGGACCCAAAGAGTTTCTTTTCATGACATCCTTCAGATTTTCTCTCTAATGGCGCTTCCAAAGGCTAGCATCATTGTGTAAGGATCATGATTAAACGGACAGTTCTTGGATGATATAAAAGAAGTAGATCCAAATGAGCACTTCCTGCAATACTCTGATCACATTGTCCATCAATCCCATCCTTCGCGAGATTAATACAATTGACCATTTCATTTACGAAATTTACAATTCCCAGAAAAACCTGAAAAAATGACTCTTTACCTCGGGAATTTGTCTAGGTACCTCACTTATATTATATATTTGTTGTGGAAACATAGCTTGAAATGCAAAATTATGCAAGTGCAATGTATACCTGGCGTGTCAATGATATTAACAACTTGACCATCATCCAGCATAGTTGTCTCCATTTTGCGTTTAGTTATAACACCTAGGGCACAGGCATTGCCTCAAATTCCTTCCTTCCAAGGATGCTATTACCAAGAGCACATTCCATTCCCAACACTCCGCCAAGTCTCTTTTCACCAGCGACCACCAGTTCCATCTCATAATGTCACTACTTGCATCACCACCTAACCTGCATATATCACCTTCTTTCCATGCAGTCTACAACACCATGCCAGCAGCAACACAGCGCCACCAGTCCATCATCTCGCTACCATCATTCTTCACCATCCGCTTCGCGGCGTACATAATCACAATCACCAGCTGCTTAGAGAAGTTCACAGTAAGTAAAACAATATCGACAGTGAATATTTATTTTCCCCTTTTCATCAAATTGGCTAGTTCTAGTAAATCAAACTTCCAACATTAGCTGAAGAAAACTGTAATTTGTACCAAAAAGGAATTGCACTTTTCATTCAAAGATGTAAATTGTCTTCGCAGCGTACATAATCACCATCACCAGCTGCTTGAAGAAGTTGACAGTAAATAAAACAATATTCAACAGTAAACATATTCTGGCTTACCATTACTCGTTCCAACTTGTTCCCCATTTTTATTCTTGAGTTATTGTGATGACCGAATTCAGTATTCATTAGGTCGTTTTCTAAGGAAAGCTTCCCATTCGTGTATTGTCATTGAGCTTTGTTTGGCTCTCTCAAAATTCGGCGCTGTTGTAGCCCATGAGCTCTTTGATGGGACGGGGTCCAAATCTGTTGACATTGCCTTTTCCTTTCATTTATCATATCCATCTTTTCTCGCATTCGAGATTGCTCAACATATCTAGGATTTCTACGGAGTTCTGGTACTGTGATGTTTTTATCAACTGCTGAATTCGAGTGTGCTCTACAACGGGGAACGAAGACTTCTTTGCCTTCCATTACTACAAAGATGTATAACTTGAACCAAAAATTAAAATAAAAACTTTTATTTCTCATGTTCTGTATGCCAGAAACTTGTATAGCCTGAACCAAAAATCAAAAGAGAAACTCAAGTTTAAAATTCTTAGAAAAATCAACAAACAACTGAGGTTGAAACTTACTGAAAGCAAGTGTAGTTAGAAAGCAGTTGTTCCTGAATTTTATTAATATCACTTAATTCATAAGATTGAAACTTACTGAAAAGAGAAACCCAAAATAAGAATCACAAAAAAAGAGTTGATTAACCTGAATTTTAATTTTGCTACCCAATTTATATGGTTTGAAAATCGGTGACTGGAATTCCCAAATTTAAATGAAGTAGATACAGTTAGGAAGTTGATTAAGCCGGGTTGAAATTTGATGTTAAGGTTTTAGATGTTCAGTAGCATAAGAAATGGAAAGCAATTGCAATGGTTTCTGAAATTGGGAATCCAAAAATCAAATTTAAGGTCAAAAATTTTGAAATGAAAAGATTGAAATTCCCAAAATTAAAGAAGAATGGGATTCGAAATTGACTAACCTGGGTTAAAATATGATATTAGGTCTCAGGTTTTTCGTAGCCGTTGTTCTTCTTTCATGGTGGAGGTGTTTCAGAAATCATGGCGGAGATTCTTGGAGGTTTTGGTGAAAAACGTTTGAGACAGAATGAGAGAAAACGAAAGCGAGTTTGTGTTTAATCAAGTTACGACTTAACCCTTTCTTTCATAGTTAGATGGAGAAATAAGTCAGGGATATATTAGTAAAAGAGGGTAGCCACGGTCCATAAATCCCTCTTTTCTTTATATTAGTATAAGATAAGATAAACAATATAATGCGGAAAAGAAATAACACAGACACCTGAAATTTTATTAACAAGGAAACTGCAAATGCAGAAAACCCCGGGACCTAGTCCAGAATAAGCACACATTGATTATAAGTTGTTACACCAAATTCCTACTACCTATTCAGACTAAATGTAATACCTCCTTCAGCTGTATTCAAGCACTAATAAAACTCCTGGCATAACACTGATTCTCATTAGGAATTCTTCTCGTAAATCTTCTAGCAGAATCCAAGGCTCTCTTTAGAAGATACAACAACACGATTGATACGATTCGATCTTTTATTTACACAAAATACCGGATTGATTTCCCTTTAGATGTTAATCAAGGTTTTGGAAATCTTGTGTTTGTTTCGAACAATTACCAGATAAAAGTAGAGATACTGAAACAAACTTGTTGATTATGGTTTTAACTTACAATCAGTATGCGTACACACAAGGAGTCCGTGAACCTGATTTTCGTAAGTGAACTTGGGCGATTCCAAAGATCAATTTCCAAGTTAAGAAAACCCTAATAATTCTACAACAAGAACAGATAGAATAAATCTAGAGATATCTTGTTTAAAACTTCTTAAGGATTTTTACGAGATACCTTAATCGAAGTTTTCTTTCTAGCTTCTGATTTCGACTAACAAGTGTTGGTATACGATCGGAAACTGAAATCTATCAAAACCTAGGGTTTATGATCAACAACTCTTGAATAGTTTTGTATCAGAAGAGAAAACCTTAGAATAGACAAGAGGTGAAAAACCTAGATTACAAGTTGTATAATCAATCAAGAATATTAAACCCAACTTGGCTTTGTGATCCCCAATACAAAAACTTTTATATCACTCTTGTTCACGAAGAACAGAAGACAAGGAAAACAACCTTATGATCTTACACAAATTTTCCAAAAGGGATAAAAAACGTGTAGCACTCACGAACCCTTTATTTATAGTGAAGGTAGCTTGGAAGCTAAGCAAAGTTATTTTCCTTTTTCAAGACTCTCCTAATTTTGGGAGTCTTTCCTAAGTTACAACTCTTACCAAAATAATTAAATAAATAATTAATTTAGCAAATATTGTATATATGTGAATAAATCACAAATTAAATTAGGAAGGAATCACAAACACTTTATTATGGTAATCAAAGATGTTTGGAGTAATAGCTAACTTGCCTAGATAAGGAAACATCACCAACTTGACTAAAAAAGACTTCTAGTCACGTAATTGGGCTCAAGTCCGTGAACCGTTACAAACAGTTCATGGATAGTTTCCTACTAACGAACTGTAACAGTTTCAGCAACACTTAAAACTGTTACTTTAATAAATCACTCATAACTTCATCGTTTTAACTCGGAATTAAGTGATTTTTGGCACGTTGAATTCGTAAGATCATTCAATATAACATGAGAACTTTTCCAGGGATAAAGGTTATTGACACAAGAGTCGTGGCTCAAATAACCTCGAGTATATATACATAAATGTACATTAACCGCCATAGGAATTTTTCCATGGAGTGAGCATTTGTTTCGATAAATTAGAAAGGTAGAATTGAACAAGAATCCAAATGAAATCAATCACCACATACCTTTGTTGATGAAGTCCTTGTTGATGTGTTCTTGTAATCTTCAGTCTTCATCCTTCAAGAATAGCTCTTCTTAGACCTAATCTAGTTTGAAACTATCTTTAGTATACTAAATCAAGAATATATTTTGGAAACTAAAATTGACAAGTAACTTGACATACCAACGCTAGTGGGTTCAACCGAGCAATGATCTAACAGGTATGCAAGATCCCGATGCTTTTGTACGTCGACCAGCACCGCCTAGGCAATCCACATACACTCAAGAGTTGGAGCCAGTCGATCGTCATATCTTCCCTTATCCACCAACAATTCTTCAAGCTCGAATATGCGGCCCGGATATTTAGGCGGTATATGTACCTATTGGAAGGAAGTATTTGGATCAGTATCCTAGACCCGATTATAATGTCATCAGGATACAGCTGTGAGTATCATGTCTTCTAATATTTTTTTTAATTATTTGTGATTTATTTATTTTGGTGTTGTCACCAAAATTTAAGAATTAAACTTATTTTGGTGTTTACAGAATATGTGGTTCGAAGCATATAGGGTCTCGCAACAACAAAATATGGCTCTACAACATTTCCATTTCGGCAATACAAAGGAACTACAATCCAAAATCCTTTACGGTTCTGGTTTCCTGGAGAGGTATGTCAGAGACTATCTAGCACCATATACATGTGAGTCATCCACCCCTGGGTAGTCTCGTGATTTAGGACCGCCGTCTTCTTCTTTTGTGCCAAACAGTCAAGAATATGTTGTCTACCATCCTTATAATGCGGCTGAACAAATCAATTAAAGTACATCGACTTTCCAAGATCAGGGTATCGAACAAGATCCATGGTTGAAAATGCCGGAGACGTATAATCGAAATAATTGAATGGACAATTTTTCAAATCATTTTAGTGACTTTTTAAAATGAAAACGACTATTTTTTTTACTTTTTAATGGTTATGTTTATACTTTATATGTATTGGTCATTTTCACTGTATAACGACTACTTTTTTGGTTTTATACGTACTGATAATTTATACTGTATAACGACAAGTTTTTTTTTTGAATTCTATATGCTCTCATCATATCTCTATATATAGCAAATTACTTTCCAAATGAAGCTATCCAAATTTTCTATTTTGTTTTATAAAAAATGAGATTCAGCAAAGAAGAAGATGTTGCTCTTGCGCAAGCATGGATTGAAGCAAAATACAATATTCTGAACACAGTTCAGAACACTAGCAACCAATTCTGGAAGAATGTATTTGAATTTTTTGAGAACATATCCGGAAATCCAAATGAGAGAGACAAAGGAGGTCTTAGAACTAGGTGGAGCAAGATCAACAAGGAGGTCATCACTTTTGTCACGATTCAGGCTGAAGTTAACATACGTAATCCTGGAATGTCATATGAAAAAAGGGTAAGAATTTTATAACAAATTTCTTTTATTTCCTAAAATTATAACTATTTTAAGTTAAGTTTCTTTTTTAAAATTTCAGAAAAGTGATGCTCATTTAGACTATCTTAACCAGACGGGCAACAATTTTCCTCATGATGAATGTTATCAGCTATTGAAAGAAAGTTATGATACCTACAACCCCGATGAAATATAGCTTTATCGCCGAGATGTTTCTGCATCATAGGTTGATCAAGTCTTCGGAATAACAATCCTGAAGAATGATTAAATGTGAATGTTTTATCTTATATTTATGTAATTTTCTGTCTTTATGTGTTTCTGAATCAGATGTTAATCAAGTCTTCGGAATAACAATCCTAAAGAATGATTATATTTGAATGTTTTATCTTATATTTATGTAATCTTTTGTCTTTATGTGTTTTTGCATCAAATGTTAATCAAGTCTTCGGAATAAAAATCCTGAAGAATGATTATATTTGAATGTTTTATCTTATATTTATGTAATCTTCTGCCTTTATGTGTTTCTGCATCAGATGTTAATCAAGTCTTAGAAATAACAATCCTGAAGAATGATTATATTTGAATGTTTTATCTTATATTAATGTAATCTTTTATATTTAAGTGTTCTTGCAATCTAGATATGATCTGATGTTCTATCTTTTATTTAATTAAAGTTTAACATAAATAAAACTGAAATTCCACTAAATAGACAACAAGATTAGAACTATTGAATAAAAATCGAAATCACTTGTCGTAGTAATCACGGTTGCACTTAGCACGTGCAACAAGCCTTTAAACTCCTAGGTGACCCTAGGGGGCGAGTTATAGTCTCGTGAGGATTTACAGAAGATGTACCCATAAAATCTTAGACAACAACCGTATATACTAATCATCAGGTCCGTCATCTGGAGGATCACCGACATTCATTTCCGGATTGTAATAAGGAATGTTAGCCATTTTAGACTTAAAGATTAAGTAGCACTCATAACATGTAAATTTTGTACGAGTATCTAGTCGGAACACAAATTTGGCCATTTCCTCCTACATAAAACAAACATAAAGCATTAGGTTAGTGTCTATGTGGAAACAACATTTCAAATATCATAACTATTTATGATGACCTACAGTAATCACAATTGTCATGTGTTGTGGGGCGTAACCATGAATCCTTCTTTGAATTCAAACGTACTTGCGAATCGCTATTGAATTTGAGAAATCCATTATTGAACTTGTCGTCTGGTTCGGTTATTAACATTTCCAAGATCTTGTACAAAGACGTTGAACACCAGCGTCCATTTTTCATGGGCGGAGAGTTCTTGAACATCTTCAATAGGCAGAGTAGCAGCATTTACAAACGCTGTGGTGATTGCAATATCTTCTTCTACGGTATATCCAACCATTACTATGTTATCTTCAGAAATAAAAAAAATAGGAGATACAGAGGATACTAAGGCCAACTATTTTGGATTGTTTGTGTTGAGGAAGCTTATGACAATTTATAATAGGCATTGAAAGTAGTCGTTGGAAATTAGCCGTTAAAAAGTAGTCGACATAGTCGTTACAAAAGATCCGTTGGTATAAGAAAATAAAATTCAAATTATCGTAACTAGAAATATAAAAATTAATATTACTGAGAAAAAGGAAACTACCTTACCGGAACTGGAACACGACCTTACTTAAAAAAAACAATGAAACTAAGCTATTAAAAATAAAATACGGAACTCAATAACTTTAAACTAAAACAAACTTTTAATTAAAACTGGAACTGATTATGTCATTGCCTCTCCAACTGCTCGGCCAATATGGCATTACGTTTTAATTCAAAATACTTTCTTGCGTTTGGATTCAACAAATCTAGATTCATTTGCATTATTTCCCTTTATTCTTTCTCTCGATTATGTTCAATTTGTTGTTATGTTGTATCTATCAACCTTTCCATAATTTGGTTTTGTTGTAGCTGACGAGGTGCAACTGTCATTTGGGATTATTTTAGATAATCAACAAGTTTACTACCTGCGTCGTTCATTTGGGAATCTTGCGATGAGGGTGTAGCGGGTGTGCTTTGTCCAGAGCCCCTTTTGGTAGCTGTGGTTTTCTTCTCAGCTTTTGACTTGCGTTTATCGTCTTATAATCCACCGTACGACGATCCGGGTATTGTAGTTTGGTTTGTACTAGGAGTATATCCTTGTGGAAAAGGGATACCGCAAGGGACATTAAAAGCGTTGGTACCGGGAGTATATCCTTGATTTACAAATGGAGTTTCGAAAAATTGGCTTGAAGATGGATTCTGAGAAGCTGAGGTTTGACCATAAAACATACTTGAGATATTTCCAACATATTGAGATGACAGATGACAAGAATCCTGATCCATATCTTCTTCTACACCAACTTCTATATTTGGAACATCTTTAAGCATTTCATACTCAATATCTCGGGTAAAGATTTTTTTGTGCATTTCAAAATAAAGGTTTTTCGCCTTTATCATCTACATCAATGTAATCAAACCATTAATAAGATGTACATAAATTAAATTGTTACAAATAACATACACAATAACTATGATGACATATTTAGATAACATACCCGGTTATTAAGGTCCAAGCATGGATCACTTGCATTGACTCTTGCAACACAATCAGAAAAATGATCCACTTCCGATTTGATTACGCTAAACCTATTAAGAACACTTTTTATTGTGCGTGCATGTTGATTCCCACCACAAGCTTCTACAAATTTGTTAAAAGGGTTTTGTATAACTCATTCATATCTTTAGATTTACTTCCATCTAGAAAACAGTAAATAGTAACAATGTGAAAATCTTCCAAAGTACTAAATCTCGCTATGTGTTTTCTTTTTTCATTTTGAGGTTGCGACATTATGATGAGATGAGCAAAGGAAAATACAAAAAACTCTTAAAGAAGATAATTTGAGAGATTTAAGTGAAAAAAACTATTTGTAAGAAGAGGAGTTGGAGTGATTTGAATAGAGAGTTAGAGTTGTATTTATAGAGGATTTTCGAGAAGTTTTTGAAAATATGACCGTTGCGATCCGACGGTGGAGAGGATAGAGACGTTATGAATGATGGATATTAGGATGGGGTGTGGGAGAGGTGTAAAGAAAAAAAGGTAAAACAAATAAATTTACGGATACGGAAACTCAGTTACCGTCAAATATGCTACGGAATCTGAATACCCGTATCAACTGCCATACGAATACTAAGTTTCCGTAAATTTTGACGGAAGCTGAGTATCCGTCACATTTCCCTTCCCTACTTTTATAGGGATATGGGAGACCATAGTGGTTGCCAATTTGGATTTTTCCCTACAAATGAGGGATGGGGAAGGGAAATGGGGCATCATAGTGCTTGGCCTTAGGAAACCTCTATGGACAAACTTAAATACAATTCCGAGAGTTCAACTTAATGAATCTCAATCAAGGAATAATATTTAGAGTAATATCTCTTTTCTCTCACAATTAGAATGTTTACAGAACAAAGTCCGTGAACTTAATTATGTGTTAAGAGTTCTTGGACAATTTCCAAAATCAATATCCAAGAATCAATCAAGTCGTATCCAACAAACAAGGATGGATGTATCTACTTTGATTGATTTACGTACCACCTGTGATATTTCAATTATAAAGATAAAAAATATAATGCGGAAAAGAAATAACACAGACACCGGAAATTTTGTTAACGAGGAAACCGCAAGTGCAGAAAAACCTCGGGACCTAGACCATATTTCAACATCAAAATGTATTAAACCGCTACAGACACTAGCCTATTACCAATTAACTTCAGACTGGAATGTAGTTGAGACCGAATTAAACCCTCACAACAATTCAATTACAATCACGTTCCTTACTGTTTATGGGTGAAAACTGTTTCTACTGGTTTTGGTAAATTTGGGTGTATGGATGAGAAACGAATCTAAACCCTAAACAAATGCACTGCACGAGAGCGCTTTTGATTCGAGAGATCAATCTATACAATTCTGTCCTAAACCAAGAAATGGTCGTTCCAGACTTGCTTCGGTCACAAAGTGAAGGAGATGGGGTTGATCTTAGGGAGGGAAGCGAAGAAGGTGTTGAGATTATGAAGGTGTTGGTTGTTTATGAATTGTATCAGAATGATGAACTGGCTTGCACAACGGAATCTATCAGTTCTGGGTGTTTTCTGGATACTGTGATAACACTTGATTTCTCTGTGTTGTTTGAAGATAGGTCGAAAGAACCTATTTATACAAGTCATTTGAGCGCAATCCTCATCTCGTAGGAAGTGGAGGAAGTTGAGTGATGGAATAGTGGGGTCGTGTAGGTGATTGTCACACGATCACGCCTTCTCCCACTTCCCTCATCATCGTTAACCGTCTATGCCTCATAACACGTTCTCGTAATGGGCGTGTTGCACGCCGCACGCTGTAAACCGCCAGATCAATACCCCAGTAAGTATCCCTCAATTAGTGACATGTTTGATGTTTCGAATGAGTGGGTCAGGTCGTGGGACCCATTGCAGGAAATAACATACGGTGTTATTAAATTAAATAACTGAGTTATTTATGGAATTGATATTCATGAAATATCGTGTATGCTCGATTAAGCAAGCAGCTCAAAATAATCGATACGCATAAAGCATCGCTGTTTTAAAGCTTGATTGAATAAGTCGCGGATTAAGTGTCTTAAAATGGCAGCACGTCCAACCATCTTCGAGTGATCGTCTGGAAGCCGCATGGGCGGGCCACCATTTGGTCGATCACTCCCTGTGGCAGAGTGGCGGACGGTGATCATTGAGGCGCTTCATTGATAGCCTAATTTTTAATCCAAGCCGTTCGACCAAGCTGGCAAAGATGGACAGACGAGATGATTTACGACACATATTTGCTGCTGTTGATGGATTTAGAGGTGCACAACATCCCCTCTTTGGCTTGACCGAATCTAAGCATGGGCGCTAATTTTGGTGGGACCGACCAGGCATGCGTGGAGAAGGTCCGCCGGCGTGCATTCATATACCTCTCGGTCCCACAGAGATTCGATTTAGGCCACTCAATTTGATCTGCAAAGATGAGTGGTCGTGATCGATTTGCGATGGAAATACATTGCCGCAAAGGTTTAACATCCATGTGGCATGCCACCTTTTGGGCGTGCGTTTCGAGGCGTCGGGCCCTAGTCTGCATAGGCCGGCCGGTCACACGCAAAGGTGGGTCCGTTGACATCCTTGGGATCTCTTGAGTCTATATCTACACCTTCCGTTTAGGCTGGCGAAGATGAATGGTCATGATCGAACTACAATAGACGTGCATTGCCGCAAACCCTAATTAGGGTTTTGAATCAGTCACGCACACGTGACTTTGGCCAACCGGTTTGGAAAGCCATGACCTCCTTTGGGGAGATCGATCACGTGGGGACCATGTTGGGTCGACGGTGAACTTGCATGCACCTTTCTGATGGTATTAACTGCGATCTAAGCCATCCAAATAGGCTGGCTAAGTTGGATGGTTGTGATCGATTTAAGACACTAGTGGAATTCTGCGACCCTTAGAAGCATCACGCTTGATGGTTTGAGCAATCGTTCCATTGTTCAATGGCCTCGCCGTGAGAAAATCGATCGGGTGAAGGAAAAGTGGGCCCGCCAACGTGTGTGTTAGCGCTTCCCTGATCATTCATGGGATGATCTAA